>NC_080378.1:83108510-83471375 GCF_014773155.1 Arachis stenosperma | reverse complement strand
TGACTTCTATGGAAGAAGTATTAGCATACCCCCCATCAGAGCAAGTAACTTTGAGCTAAACCCTCAACTCATTACTCTAGTGCAGCAAAACTGCCAGTATTCTGGACTTTCACAAGAAGAACCTATTGAGTTTCTGGAAAATTTCTTACAGATTGCTGACACAGTACATAATGAGGGAGTAGACCAAGATGTCTACATACTATTACTCTTTCCTTTTTCTGTAAAGGACCAAGCAAAGAGGTGGTTGGATAACCAACCCAAATCTAGCTTGAAAACATAAAAACAGCTAATAGATAAGTTCCTAAATCAATACTTTCCTCCGAAGAAGTTAACCCAGCTAAAGCTGGATATCTAGGGCTTCAAACAAGAGAACAATGAATCTCTTCATGATGCGTGAGGGAAGTATAGAAGCATGCTTAGACAATGTCCCACTGAAATATTTTCAGAATGGGTAAAACTAGACATCTTTTACTGTGGACTTTTAGACATGGCTAAAATGTCTCTGGACCACTCTGTTGATGGTTCCATTCATATGAGAAAGACAATTGAAGAGGCTCACGAGCTTATTGAGACAGTTGCCACTAACCAGCATCTGTACTCAGCTGCTGAGACTTCTATGAAAGGAGAGGTTAAGGTAATATGTATTGAACCTAACCCTCCAGATCAGGATGGGCCATTGACTCAGCAACTACACGCCCTTGCCCAACAACTACTAGAATTGCAAGAGGCTTTGAGAGAAACTCAGGCTTTCAACAGGAATGAAGAAGCCCAGCTGAATCAAACAAGGTAGTAGTTATCTAAGCAGATAACAGAGGAGTGCCAGGCCATTCAACTGATGAGTAGAAAATCCTTAAACACCCAACCTTAGTGCAATAGGAGATCAAGGGAAGAAAAGCTAATAGAAGACTACCAGACTACTGTCCAAGATATCTCTGAGGGCGTTGAACACCCAAAGAGGAATATCATATGCGTTCAACGTCATGAAGGGGTATCCACCCCTAGTGTTGAACGCCCAAATAGGGGCAGCAATCTTGGCGTTTAACGCCAAAAAGGGATACCCTCTCTTGGCATTGAACACCCAAAAGGGGACAGTGTTCCTCGCGTTGAACACCAGGAAGGGGACAGCAACAAGGGCGTTGAACGCCCAAACAAAGGTAATCAGACACATGCAAGTGCTAATAACAACCCTCCTAAGCACAGAAGGAACCCTTTTCCAGTACATTAGGCACTCAGTCTACATCAACTAAGGTTGATAAATACAAGGCCAAGATGTCATTTTCTCAAAAACTCCTTCAGGCGAAAAAAGATAAACAGTTTGCCCGCTTTGCATATTATCTCAGAACACTAGAGATCAAGATCCCTTTTGTAGAGGCTCTTGAACAGATAACTTCTTATGCTAAGTTCATGAAGGACATCTTAAGTCATAAGAAAGATTGGAAAGAGGTAGAAATAATCCTCCTCACTGAAGAATGCAGTGCAGTCATTCAAAATAGCCTACTAGAGAAACTTAAGAATCCTGGGAGCTTTATGATACCATGCACTCTGGGGGATGCTTGCACAAGGACAGCCCTTTATGATCTTGGAGCTAATACCTGCTTCATTAATAAAGAAGCTCTGTTTGACTCTCGAAGTCAAACCCACCCGCATATGCCTCCAACTTGCTGATGGTTCTGTTAAGCTCCCATAAGGTGTGGTTAAAGATATGATTATTAGGGTTGGACCATTTACTTTTCCCACTAACTTTGTGGTGTTGGATATGGATAGGCATAAGAGTGCATTTCTTATCCTAGGAAGACCCTTCCTAGCTATAGGAAGAACCCTTATTGATGTTCAAAAAGGGAAAGTAACCCTAAGAGTCAATGAGGATGAGTTCGTGCTAAATGCTGTCAAAGCCATGCAGCATCCAGACACCCCAAAGGAGTGCATGAGCATTGATATCATTGACTCTTTGGTGGAAGAATTGATGATGGTTGATAGACTCGAAGAAGAGTTGGATGACATCTTTTATGATGCTCAGCTCGAATTGAAGGTTGCAGACAAAATATAGGAAACGTTGACTGCTCCTAAGGAAGATAAGAAGCTTCCTAAACTTGAGCTCAAACCATTACCATCATCCCTAAAATATGCATTTCTAGGGGATGAGGACACCTATCTTATGATTATAAGCTCTACCTTAGAACCATAAGAAGAGGAAGCATTAATCCAAGTATTAAGAACACAAAAGACAGTCCTTGGGTGGACTACAAGTAATCTTAAGGGCATTAGCCCAAACTGATACATGCACAAAATTCTGCTGGAAGATGACGCCAAACTAGTGGTACAACCACAAAGGTGATTGAATCCAGCTATGAAGAAAGTGGTGCAGAAGGAAGTCACTAAACAATGGGAGGCTGGGATTATTTATCCCATCTCTGACAGCCCTTGGGCGAGCCATGTCCAAGTTGTTCCCAAAAAGGGAGGTATGACAGTGGTTCATAATCAAAAGAATGAACTGATTCCTACAAGGACAGTTACAGGATGGCGTATGTGCATTGACTATAGAAAGCTCCATGACGCCACCAGAAAGGATCATTTTTCTTTACCATTCATTTATCAAATGCTAGAGAGACTAGTAGGGCATGCGTTTTATTGTTTTCTGGATGGCTATTCTGGTTACAATTAAATAGTAGTGGATCCTCAAGATCATGAAAAAACTGCCTTCACATGCCCATATGGCATATTTTCCTATAGGAGAATGACATTTGGCCTGTGCAATGCACCGGCCAACTTTCTGAGGTGTATGCTCTCCATTTTTTCTGACATGGTAGAAAATTTCCTTGAAGTGTTCATGGATGACTTCTCTGTCTTTGAAGATTCATTTGAATCCTACCTTGATCATCTAGCCTTAGTTCTCAAACGTTGCCAAGAGACAAACCTGGTTTTAAACTAGGAAAAATGCCACTTCATGGTGACTGAAGGCATTGTTCTTGGGCATCGAATTTTGAATAAGGGGATAGAGGTGGATCAAGCTAAAGTGGAGGTAATTAAGCGATTACCACCACCCACTAATGTCAAAGGGATCAGAAGTTTCCTTGGACATGCAGGATTCTACAGGAGGTTTATAAAAGATTTTTCTAAAATCGCAAAACCCCTGTGCAACTTACTAGCCACTGACACTCTATTTGTCTTTGACCAAGAGTGTCTGCAAGCCTTTGAGACTTTGAAAGCTAAGCTTATCACTACGCCTGTAATCTCTGCACCCAACTGAGACTTACCATTCGAGCTGATGTGTGATGCTAGTGACCATACTATTGGCGCAGTCCTGGGGGCAAAGACATGACAAGCTTTTACATGTCATTTACTATGCCAGCCGTGTCCTAAACAACGCGTAAAATAATTACACTACAACAGAAAAGGAATTACTTGTAGTGGTTTATGCGATTGAGAAGTTCAGATCCTATTTAGCAGGATCTAAGGTAATTATCTATACTGACCATGCTACTCTAAAATATCTCCTCACCAAGCAGGATTCCAAGCCTAGGCTCATAAGATGGATGTTACTCTTGCAAGAGTTTGATATAGAAATTAGAGACAGAAAGGGGACAAAAAATTAAGTGGCTGACCACTTGTCTTGGATTGAACCAGTAACAGGGAATTCTCTTTCCTCCACTGACATATCTGAAACCTTTCCAGATAAGCAACTCTTTACCATTCGAGCAGTACATTGGTTTGCAGACATTACAAACTACAAGGCTATAACATTGATTCCCAAAGAGTATAGTAGGCAGCAAGCTCGAAAACTCATGCATGATGCGAAGTACTACTTGTAGGATGAACCATAACTCTTTAAGAGATGCTCGGACGGAATAATCTGATGATGTGTATCTGAAGAAGAAGCACAGAGAATCCTATGGCATTACCATGGCTCCGACTATAGAGGACACTTTGGAGGTGAGCGAACAGCCACAAAGGTTCTCCAAAGTGGCTTCTACTGGCCCACACTCTTTAAGGACACTATAGAGTTTGCCCGTAACTATGACAGTTACCAAAGAGTTGGCAATCTCCCTCATGGTCACGTTATGCCTCAACATGGAATCCTAGAGATGGAGTTGTTTGATGTATGGGGTATAAACTTTATACTCAAACACCTACATCCTTGTAGCAGTAGATTACGTGTCTAAATGGGTTGAACCAATAGCATCACCCACTAATGACACTAGAGTAGTAATGAAGTTCCTCCAGAAGAACATCTTCAGCAGGTTTGGTGTCCCTCGGACATTAATTAGTAATGGAGGTACTCATTTCTACAACAGACAGCTTGACTCTGTTCTGAGCCGTTACAAAGTTCGCCATAAAGTGGCAACGCCATAGGCAAGCTGAAGTCTCAAATAGAGAACTAAAGCAAATTATAGAAAGGATAGTAAGCGCCTCTAGAAATGATTGGTCTAGAAAGCTCGATGATGCCCTTTGGGCATACAGAACAGCTTTCAAGACCCCTATAGGAACATCCCCATATCAATTGGTATACGGAAAATCTTGTCATCTGCCACTGGAACTGGAAAACAAGGCATATTGGGCAACCAGATTCCTCAACCTTGATGCTAAAGTAGCAGGAGAAAAATGGTTACTCCAACTGAATGAGTTGGACGAATTTCGCTTTGCTGCATTTGAAAATGCAAAGATCTATAAAGAAAAAGCAAAAAGGTGGCATGATAGAAAAATATCTTCCAGAGTCTTTGAACCAGGCCAAAAGGTTCTGCTCTTCAACTCAAGACTCGGATTATTCCCTGGGAAACTCAAATCCCATTGGAAGGGACTATATGTGATTACTAATGTATCACCCTATGAGTACATAGAACTTCAAGGTAACAAACCAGACAATAGGTTCACTATCAACGGACAGAGAGTCAAGCATTACCTTGAAGGAGATATTGAGCCAGGGGGTTCCACACTGCTACTAAGCTAAGTACAGTAAAGTCCATCTAAAGACATTAAAGAAGCACTTGTTGGGAGACAACCCAATGATAATATTGCATAGTATTTTCTATTTCTTTAAAAATTATTTTCGTTCTTGAATTAGTTTCTTCATATTTATTTTATTACTTTGCTTTTTAATGTTAGTGATCATAAACAATGTTTTAACAGAATCAAAATGATGCAGAATAGGAAGCAGAACACCCTGGAGGAAGAACCTATCCGGCGTTTAACGCCAGAAAAAGGTAAAGAATGGGCATTCAACACCCATAAGGGGAGGCACATCTGGCATTGAACGCCATCTAGGAGGCATTGGCTGGGCGTTCAACACCCAAAAAGGGGAGACAAGACTAGAGTTGAACGCCAGTCAGGGAACCTGGACTAGGCATTCAACGCCCAAAGAGGAAGGCATACCTGGTGTTGAACGCTAGCCAGGGGACACTGGCTGGGCATTCAATGCCCAAAAAGGAGGAACAACCAACGTTAAACACCAAAATCAATCTATTCTGGGCGTTTAACGCCAGAAAGAGGGCCAGGAAGGTAACTTTTCAAAACCTTATCTTTTCTTCATCTTATCTTCTTCTTTCTTTCAAACTATCATTTTAAATTTTGATTTTGAAATTCCATGACTTTTAATTTCAAATCTTTTATTGATCATTACCTTTCAAATTCAAAATTCTTTACTTATCTTTTCAAATTTTAAAACAATCTTTTCAATTCTTTTTCAAATCTTTTTCAAAATTTCATATCCTTTATAATTTCTTCTTTCAAATCTTTTACTTAACTTTAAATCATGTTCATAACTTCTATCCTATCTTTTTATCTTTTTCATATCTTTTTTATTTTAAAACCTCTCTTTTTCTATCTTTTACAAAAATATGAATCATATCTTCTTATCTTTTATCTAATTAAATTCGAAAACCCTCCCTCCCTTCCCTATATATGTCAGTGTTCCCCACTCCCTCATTCACCCCCTCTTCCATTCAAATAACTCTTCTTCTACTCTCCTTTCCTTCACTTTCTTCATTCTTCCTTTCTTCCTTTTACTCAAGAACGAGCAAACATTTTAAGTTTGGTGTGGAAGGAGCCTTACTTTCTCACTTTATTCGAATCCCATAGTTCCAAAAAGTGAAAAGTTCACTTCAAAAAACAAGAAAAAAGACGACCCAACAGTTGTTTTTAAACCTATCAGATTCTACACCAAGCAACATGAAGAACATTATTACAAAATAATATGTAAGAGGCCAGTAATCCCAGAGGCAAGATTCGAATTAGGAGAAGATGAATACCCGGAGATTCAAGAGAAAATATGAAAGAGAGGCTGGGAGATTCTAGCCAACCCTGAGATCAGTGTTGGAATAAACATGATCCATGAATTTTATGCAATCTGTGGATGACAGATAAGCAAAAGAAAGATGGACAAGCATTCCATACTTTTTGTACTATGGTCAGAGGAAGACTTTGAATCCTTCAATAGAAGGGTAATAGCCAATCCAAAGCTGGATCAGGTCCTAAAGGACATATGTCTGCCTGAAATTTAATGAATTGAGGATGCAAAAGGCAAGCCAAACCAGCTGAAAAGAATTGACCTCAAGCCAATTACTAGAGGATGGCTGGACTTCATTGGGCGTTCCATACTTCCCACTAGTAACTTCTCTGAAGTCATTATCCCAAGAGCTGATATGATTCACTGCATCATGATGGGAAATAAGGTGAAAGTTCACCAATTAATTCCTCGTAAGATGTACAAATTTGTGAACAGGATGTCCACTCAAGCTAGGCTGGCCTATCCAACCCTTATCTTCCACACATGTCAAGAGGCTAAAGTTCTAATTAACATACACACATTTATTCCAGTGGAAAGCCCAATCACCAAGCAAGTGATGAAAAGCTCTAAGGTACCAGAGGATCATCCCAAAAGGAACGCACCTAAGCCTCCCCAAGAGATCCTTCTAATTGAATATTGGACTCAGTTGAAAGCATCAGTAATTCAACTACAAACTACCTTGAATCAACTAAGAGAGCAGTAGAAAGATCAGACTAGCATAATCTGCAAACTGGTCAAGGTACAAGAGAAGCAGGGGCGTGAGCTAGAAAAACTGAAGCGTCAGAAACTCTCCCCTGAAGAACCCAACGCCTCCCATGAATAAGGTGGTTGAGTTCCGCCTTCATATTTATGTTATTCTAATTTCTGTTTCTTATGTTTAAGTTTACATGATCACTAGTAGTATTTAAGTTTTTCTTTTATTTTTCTGTCTTTTAATTTAAGAATTGCATAAGCATTAGTAATAATTAAGTTTTTATTTCCGTCAATTAGTTATAAAATATTACTCTTATCATCATTAAACTGGAATAAAATAGTGAATTTTTTACAAGAATTAGAGATGCATAAATTTTCGAGTTATATAAAGAATAGTCAATTATTTTGATGTGGTGGCATTGCTTTTATTTTCTGAATATATAAATGAATAGTGCATATTTGAAAGTGAAGTTAAGAATGATGGCTCTTAAAAGAATGATGAAAAATGAGAAGTATTATTGGTAATCTGAAAAATCCAAAAAAAATGATTCTTGAAGAAAGAAAAAGCTGCCCAAAAGAAAAAAAAGCATATTTCAAAAAAAAAAGCAATAGAAAAAGCTAATAGCTCTTTAAACCAAAAGGCAAGAGCAAGGATCCAAGACTTTGAGCATCAATGGTTAGGAAGGCCTAAAAGTAACAAAAGCTAGGCCTAAGCACTCCAAATGAATAGTGTCCCTAACTATATGCTCGTAGTATGAAGGTGTCAAGTGAAAAGCTTGAGACTGGGCAGTTAAAGTCGTGATCTAAAGCAAAAAGAATGTGCTTAAGAACTCTGGACACCTCTATCTGGGGATTTGGTGCACGAAATTGTGATCATCAATGGCGCCATCAACATGGTACGCTCAATTACAATCTCAGCTCTTTATCACAACTTCGCACAACTAATCAGCAAGTGCACTGGGTCGTCCAAGTAATAAACCTTACGCGAGTAAGGGTCGATCCCACGGAGATTGTTGGTATGAAGCAAGCTATGGTCATCTTGTAAATCTCAGTCAGGCGGATTCAAATGGTTATGAAGGATTGATAATTAAAAGATAAATAAAACATAAAATAAAGATAGTGATACTTATGCAATTCATTGGTGAGAATTTCAGATAAGCGTATGGAGATGCTTTGTCCCTTCCGTCTCTCTGCTTTCCTACTGTCTTCATCCAATCCTTCTTACTCCTTTCCATGGCAAGCTGTATGTTGGGCATCACCGTTGTCAATGGCTACAGTCCCGTCCTCTCAGTGAAAATGTTCAACGCGCTCTGTCACAGCACGGCTATTCATCTGTCGGTTCTCGATCATGTCGGAATAGAATCCAGTGATTTTTTTGCGCCTGTCACTAACGCCCCACAATCGCGAGTTTTGAAGCTCGTCACAGTCATTCAATCCTTAAATCCTACTCAGAATACCACAGACAAGGTTTAGACCTTCCGGATTCTCTTGAATGCCGCCATCAATTCTAGCTTATACCACGAAGATTCTGATTAAGAAATCCAAGAGATAAACATTCAAGCCTTGTTTGCTTGTAGAATGGAAGTGGTTGTCAGGCACGCGTTCATAAGTGAGAATGATGATGAGCGTCACATAATCATCACATTCATCATGTTCTTGGGTGCGAATGAATATCTTAGAACAAGAATGAGCTGAATTGAATAGAAGAACAATAGTAATTGCATTAATACTCGAGGTACAGCAGAGCTCCACACCTTAATCTATGGTGTGTAGAAACTCCACCGTTGAAAATACATAAGTGATAATGGTGATCATTGGCTTCGGCCCCAAAGAGGGAACCAGAAGAACCAAGATGAAAATACAATAGCAAAAGGTCTTATTTATAGAGAACTAGTAGCTTAGGGTTTACAGAAATGAGTAAATGACATAAAAATCCACTTCCGGGCCCACTTGGTGTGTGCTTGGGCTGAGCATTGAAGCTTTCATGTGTAGAGACTTTTCTTGGAGTTAAACGCCAGCTTTTGTGCCAGTTTGGGCGTTTAACTCCCATTCTTGTGCCAGTTCCGGCGTTTAACGCCAGAATTCTTGAGCTGACTTGGAACGCCTGTTTGAGCCATCAAATATCGGGCAAAGTATGGACTATTATACATTGCTGGAAAGCCCAGGATATCTACTTTCCAACGCAATTGAGAGCGTGCCAATTGGGCTTCTGTAGCTCCAGAAAATCCACTTCGAGTGCAGGGAGGTCAGAATCCAACAGCATCTGCAGTCCTTTTCAGCCTCTGAATCAGATTTTTGCTCAGGTCCCTCAATTTCAGCCAAAAAATACCTGAAATCACAGAAAAATACACAAACTCATAGTAAAGTCCAGAAAAGTGAATTTTAACTAAAAACTAATAAAAATATAATAAAAACTAACTAAAACATACTAAAAACATACTAAAAACACTGCCAAAAAGCGTATAAATTTTCCGCTCATCAGAATTCTAGCAAAGCTGAATCACAATCCGAAAGGGTTCACCCAGTTAAATGTCTGTGGCATTTATGTATCCGGTGGTAATACTGGAAAACAAAGTTCTTAGGGCCACGGGCAAGACTCCAAAAGATGTGTTCAAGAATAAAAAAGAACTAAACTAGGAGAATCAATAATATTATCTGGATTCTAAGTTCCTAAAGATGCCAACACTTCTGAACTTCAATGGATAGTGAGATGCCAAAACTATTCAAAAGCAAAAAGCTACTAAGTCCCGCTCATCTAATTGAAACTAAGCTTCATTGAAAACTCTGAGATTTATTGGATCTTACTCTTCTTTTTATCCTACTTTGTTTTTAGTTACTTGGGGACAAGCAACAGTTTAAGTTTGGTGTTGTGATGAGCGGATATTTTATCGCTTTTTGACATCATTTTCATATAGTTTTTAGCATATTTTGTTTAAGTTTTATTATATTTTCATAGGTTTTTATGCAAAATTAACATTTTTGGATTCTACTTTGAGTTTGTGTATTTTTGTGCAATTTCAGGTCTTTTCTGGCTGAAATTGAGGAGCTGGAGCAAAAGTCGGATTTAGAGGCAAAAAAAAAGCACTGTAGATAGTGTCAAGATCTAACCTCTGTGCACTCAAAGGAGCTTTTCTGGAGCTTCAAATATCCAAATAGAGCTTTCTCAATAGATATAGAAATCTAACATTCAGGGCTTTCTAGAAATATATAATATTCTATACTTTGCTTCAGAATTGAAGGCCCAAAACTGGCGTTCAACGCCAACCACCAACCTTATTCTGGCATCTAACGCCCACAAGGATGTGACCAGCGTCCAATGCCCAAAAAGGGGCCCCTAGCCAACGTTCAATGCCCCTAGGGAGTCCTAGCACGTGGCTTACTCTTTTGCTCAGCCCAAACACTCACCAAGTGGGCCCGGAAGTGGATTTTTGCACTACAAGCCTAAGCCTATCATATTTCTCTAATTCTTAGTTATTAGATTAGTATATATCGACAAGAGTTCACCCATTTTAAGAACTTTTGATCATCTTTGCCCATTCAAACCTTTCATTGTATTTTTCTTTCAGTATGAGTCATTAAACCTCCTAGGTTAAGGTTAGGAGCTCTGCTGAGTTTTATGGATTAATAAAAGTACTACTGTTTTGTTTTAATTCGTGTTTAATTCTCTCCTAAGATGTATTTTCGTTCTTCAACCTTATGAATGATTTGAATTGTCAAAAGTTATCTATATTCTACATGGGATTCAGTAAGTGTCTTTCATCGGATATTGCTGAACCACTAGCTTGAGGATACATCTCTTAGACGGCTAATCCACGACTTCGTTGGGAACTTCTCGAGACATCAGTTCAGCCAAGGTATGGGGAGATTATGGTCTTTTTGGTAGAGGCTAGAACCAAAGGTGCAGCATTTTCTGATCTGGAAGATTTGACCTTATCTGTGGCATTTTGAGTAGCATCACTAAGGGGAATGAACTGCAGGAGCTTCACCCTCATTCAGACTACATGCGCACTAAACCTGGTATTCAGCCTAGAGGAAGATTGGCGATTGCTCAAACCAGCGTTGATCACATACAGCCTGCTATAGAAGAAATCATTCATAGTTGGAGTAAAAAGTAAGACAAGAATTGATCTAGACGAACAAAGCATCTCCAAAGCCTTAACCATCTTCTTATCATTGCATTCACCATCATCGAGTAACGTTATCTTTATTTTACTTTTATGTGCTTTAAACAAAAAAACAACTTTTCTATTCACCTGACTAAGATCTACAAGATAGCCACAACTTCATTCAAGCTAACAATCCTCGAGGGATTGACCCTGACTAAGCTCAGGTATTACTTGGATGACCCAGTGCACTTGCTGGTTCAGTTGTGCGAAGTTTAATTCCGCGTACCACTTGCTAAGATGATGCCAGCACCGCTTCTAACTTTATTGGAAGACCCGTCTACGTAAAGGTTCCAAGTCGTAGATATTTCGCTCTTATAGCCTGTGTATTTGATGAGCGGATAATTTATACACTTTTTGGCATTGTTTTTAGATAGTTTTTAGTAGGATCTAGCTACTTTTAGGGATGTCTTCATTAGTTTTATGCTAAATTCACATTTTTGGACTTTACTATGAGTTTGTGTGTTTTTTTGAGATTTCAGGTAATTTCTGGCTGAAATTGAGGGACCTAAGCAAAACTCTTATAAAAGGCTGACAAAGGACTGCTGATGATGTTGGATTCTGACCTCCCTGTGTAACACCCTACCACACTAAGCTTTACGCTTAAGTCGTAAAACAAATGTGGTGTGGTATTACGACCTCTAAAATAAAATGAGTACATATAATAGCAGAAGAATTATAATATGCTAGGAGCCTTGAAGAAAAGGGGAAAATAAAAATCGCACAATAAAGGCGCAACGCTCAAGGGACGAGTTAACTTACGTGCTAAGAAAACCATAACTATCAAACATAAGCTAACAGAAGTGGGAATAGAGTGCCAAAGATACAAAATATCAAGCTCCTAACTCAGCCTGCGAAGTCAAGACTGGCCGGAGAATATTTACACATATATACATACGTATCCAAACCCAAAAGTACATATACACAATCCTACCTCTCCATAAACCTCTAAGAGGATCAAAAAGAATAAGTCATGCGGAGAGAAATCTAAGTACATATATATACATCATAGCATAACAAAATATCCCAGTAACCACTTCGCTTCAAGAGTCCAGACGCCTAACAAGATGCCTCTCGACCTGCATCTGAAAAACAACAACATAGTATGGAATGAGAACCGGAGGTTCTCAGTATGGTAAAGGTGCCACACACATAATATATAAGGTTCTGGGAATGCCAGAGGCAATCCTAGAACACCGACACTCAGATTATAGAGCTTAAAGTATTAAACAGAAGCCATAAAAGGTGGTTCTCTAAAAATATTTAATCCTAACTTAACTTAACCTTAAATCTAAATCCCATACTGCCATTCCTCCATACCTCCAACTCCATCATGCATTTTCACAGACAACTAAACAGACAAAGGCGAACACAAGAAGGTTACAAGTACTGCAGATAACAAATATACATTTAACATGGCAAATACAGATAGGCACACCCAATTAGAGCACAAGCAAGTAATTCAAGTAATATGCATATGATGCATGCCTGTCCTATGGCTGATGAGGCTCATCTGTCGGTTATCCAGCCAACCCGACAAGTCTGAATTGTCCTTAGACGGTCCCCCGACGTGCATCCCCAAGAGTCTATGCATAGATTTTTCTCAAATAATCAATATTGCTCAATGGGGGTAACATTCCCGGGAATTTATATAGTGCCCGGTCACACTTACGTCGTAGGGTCAACAGAGTATCGAGTTTTCAACCTGGTACACGTGGTGGCAAGCCACGGCACTTAATCCAGGGAATCTCGTATCTCAGATTATTCAAATTCATAAGCCATTTAAATAATTTAATTATAATTCATCAATATCCACATCATTCTCAATCACATTTCATTCATCATCATACATCAATCATATTCAATCCTTATCCTTCATTATCACACCTCCCACTCCGTCTATCAATAGTCTAATCCAAAACATAATTCATTCTTTTCTAAATGAATCAAACTTAAAACATGCTCATTTTCTTAATAACTCAAAATCAAACCATAACCTTTAAATCTAAATCTTTTTAAATAATCATATAAACAAAATCTCTAATTTTTATAAAATTTCGGCAGCATTTCCTCTAAAACTCGGACTTTGCCACCCTTTTCGGGTCCAAACCTGCATTCTTCTCAATCCAACATTCTCTTCCTCATTATCAAAACAATCTCCACAAAAATCTACTTCAGATCAAAAATTAAACTCATACAATATTCAAATCCAACAACCAAAATTCAACTAAGAATCATAGTTCACAATTCCTAGGCTTTTAACACAAAATACCTCAAATCAATAATTCACCGAATCATTAATTAATCAACAAGCACCAAACTAACCATGTTCATCAATAATAACATTCACCATCCAAAATTAATAACTAATTATCCAATAAACTTCAACCAAATATATTCATCGAAAAATTACTAAACATTAAACATACGCCCGCATTCCAACTTATCCTATGGTCACCTAGCCTAAGTTTTCACAGAACATTATATATTAAATGCAAGAAACCTAAACCATACCTTGGCCGATTTCCACGTAACGACCAAAGCTATTTATTCAAAACCAAGACAACCCCTCAAAACTCAACTAATCCGCTTCCTCCAAGTTCCAGTATTCACAGTTTCAAGCTCCAATTATTTATTTTCAACCTAATACACATTCATAATACATATATACCCAATTTAATACTCAAAGCTCAAATTTAATGAAAATAAAATAGAATTATCGTATCCTCACCTTACCCAAGCTTCATATAAGCAAGAGTGAACGTTTCTCTCAAACTAATTGGATCCTAAAACATCAGAAATCAAAGAAATTCAATATTCCCACTTAAAATTCGAAAATTGGGGAAAGATGAAGCTGAGAGTGAAATAGCAAGTTACCTATGAAATTGTTCCGGTAGAAATGTAGAGCTCGACGCGGTGAACGCGTGGCCGCAAACGGTGCGGCGATTGGAGCTCGGACGGAGAAGTTACGGGGATCGGGAATTAACGTGAGGGTTACGGGAATGTTTCTCGTTTCTCTTCTCCCTGGAAGCTGAAAGCTTCGTTGCTGCAGTAATGAGGGAGAAGACAAAGCTGGGTTCATTTAATAGGGCTGGTCCGGTTGAACCGACAGCCCGGTTCGGGTCCGGTTCAACCGGTTCGGTCCTTTCGGTCCAATCTTGGACCGTTTTCTTCAAAATTAGTGTCAAAATTCTCGTTTCGGTGAGTTCTACCCTATTTTGATATAATATTCGCATTTCTAATCCTCCTTATTAAAAACTAATTTATTGACTAATTATCTACTAATTTAACCGGGGTTTACATCCTACCCACCTAATAAAGAATTTTGCCCTCAAAATTCAAATATAGTTACCTGAAAAGAGATGTGGATAGTCCTTTCGCATATCCGATTCGAGCTCCCAGGTATGTTCCTCGATACCAGCTCGACTCCAAGCTACTTTTACCAATGATACTTCCTTTCCGCGTAATCGTTTAATATTAGTATCATCAATTCTCACTGGAATTACTGGAAGTGTTAGATCTTCTCTTACTTGGATTGGTTCTGGTTCCAGAACATGACTTGCGTCAGGAGTGTACTTCCTAAGTTGAGACACATGAAATACGTCGTGCAAATTCGAAAGATATGGCGGTAAGGCGATTCTATAAGCCACTGGCCCAATCCTCTTCAGAATCTCAAATGGTCCAATATAACGGGGATTTAGTTTCTTAGTCTTAATAGATCTTCCTACTCCAGTGGTTGGTGTAACTTTCAGAAAGACATGTTCTCTTTCTTCGAATTCCAAAGGCTTTCGCCTTTGATCAGCATAGCTCTTCTGGCGGCTTTGGGCTATAAGCATTCGACTACGAATCTTCTTTATCTGCTCAGTCGTTTCAGCTATCATTTCAGGCCCTAATAAACTCCTTTCTCCAGTTTCATACCAACACAATGGAGATTGACATTTTCTGCCATACAGAGCCTCATATGGAGCCATTCCGATGCTCGCATGATAGCTATTATTATAAGCAAATTCTATTAATGGCATATACCGATCCCAGCTCGTCGGCTGGTCTAAAACACAAGCCCTTAACATATCCTCCAAGGTCTGAATAGTTCTTTCTGACTGACCATCTGTCTGAGGGTGATACGCAGTACTCAAGCTTAACTGAGTCCCAAATGCACGCTGAAAAGCTCCCCAGAATCTTGATGTAAAACGAGGATCTCTATCAGATATGATAGTAGAAGGCACGCCATGCAACCTGACAATCTCTTTAATATACATTCGAGCCAATTCCTCCATTGTGCAACTTATTCGGATAGGAAGAAAGTGAGCTGATTTTGTTAGTCGATCCACAACCACCCAAATAGCGTCACAACCAGATCGGGTTCTAGGCAAACCTATCACAAAATCCATTGCAATACTCTCCCATTTCCATTGTGGAATCTCCAAAGGCTGAAGGGTCCCTGATGGTCTCTGATGCTCAATCTTAACCTTCTGACACGTTAAACATTTAGATACATGCAATGCCACATCATTTTTCATCCCTGACCACCAGAACATCGCTTTCAGATCCTGATACATTTTAGTACTCCCTGGGTGAATTGAGAATCCACTCTTATGAGCTTCCTTCAAGATTCTCTGTCGCAGGTCTCCAATATCTGGCACAATAATCCGGTTCTTGAACCTCCACAAACCATCCTGTCCTTTTGACACTCTCCACTGTTTCCCCTGTTCGACTGCTGGTAATACCTTACGTAACGCTTCACTGTCTCGATGAGCCTTCAGAAGTTTTGATTTAAAATCACTAGAAATTTGCAACTGACTCAAACACAGGATTCCAGATTCTTCTCTAATTCCTAAATTCAAACCTTGGAATGCCTTCAGTAACTCTTCCTCCCGTAGCATCATCCAAGCCGCATATAAAGACTTTCGACTCAAAGCGTCCGCCACAACGTTCGCTTTTCCTGGATGATAATTCAATTCAAAATCATAATCTTTCAGAAGCTCCATCCACCTCCTCTGACGCATATTCAACTCTTTCTGCTCAAAAAGATACTTCAAACTCTTATGGTCTGAGAAAACAAGAAACTTAACACCATAGAGGTAGTGCCTCCAAATCTTTAAAGCAAACACAACAGCAGCAAGTTCTAAATCGTGTGTCGGGTAGTTCATCTCATGCGGCCTTAATTGCCGTGAGGCGTATGCTACAACATTCTGGTGCTGCATCAAAACACACCCCAAACCTTTCAGAGATGCATCACAGTACACTTCAAATGGTTCACTTAGTTCAGGTAACACCAATACAGGTGCAGTAGTCAACCTGTGCTTTAATGCTTGGAAGCTCTCTTCACATTCTGGAGTCCAGACAAAAGGCGTATCCTTCCTAGTCAATTTAGTTAAAGGTAAGGCGAGCTGTGAAAATCCCTTAATGAATCTCCGATAATACCCCGCCAAACCTAGGAAACTTCTTATCTCTGTCACTGAAGTTGGTCGCTCCCAATTCATCACTGCTTCCACCTTAGCAGGATCCACAGCTATCCCCTGCTTACTCACCACGTGGCCGAGAAACTTCACCTCACTCTTCCAGAACTCACATTTAGATAACTTAGCATATAACTTCCTGTCTCTCAGAATTTGCAGCACAGTTCGCAAATGATCAGCATGTTCCTCTTCAGTCTTAGAATAAACAAGAATGTCATCAATGAAGACAATAACAAACTTGTCCAGATACGGTCGAAAAATCCTGTTCATATAATCCATAAATACTGCCGGGGCATTAGTTAACCCGAAAGACATCACTGTATACTCATAATGACCATAACGGGTTCTGAAAGCAGTTTTCGGAATATCCTCGTCTCTAACCCTTATCTGATGATATCCGGATCGCAGGTCAATCTTAGAAAACACACTGGCACCCTGTAGCTGATCCATTAGATCATCGATTCTAGGCAACGGATATTTATTCTTCACAGTGATCTTATTCAATTGCCGATAATCGACACACAGCCGCATACTCCCATCCTTCTTCTTTACCAGTAACACTGGCGCTCCCCACGGAGAAACACTTGGTCGGATAAAATGCTTACCCAACAGATCTTCCAGCTGAGCTTTCAGTTCAGCCATTTCTAAAGGCGACATCCTATAAGGAGTAATTGAAATTGGACCAGATCCAGGTACCAACTCAATTGCAAATTCAACCTCTCGGTTAGGTGGGAAATCATTAATATCATCCGGAAACACATCTGGAAATTCACATACAACCGGAATTTGCTTTAAACTCTTATCATCACCTGATACTCCCGCAGTTAATAACATAATACCCTGACATTCGGTTCCAGAACAGTTTACTATCATAGAGTTCAAATAGTAACTATTCACCACAACCGGTGCTTCTGACCCTTCTGGCATAAACTGTACTGACTTCTCAGAACAATCAAGCAAAACATGATTCTTGGATAACCAATCCAATCCCAAAATGAGATCAAGACCAGTCATAGGCAAACAAATCAAATCATGCACAAATTCACGCTGTTGTACTCGAAAGGAAACTTGTGGACATCCTATCCTAGTCACCATAGCTTCATGAGTAGCATTATATACTTTCAAATCATAACCTAAAACCACCATTCTCAATCCTAATTCATGGGCCTTTTCAAATGCAATAAATGAATGACTTGCACCTGAATCAAATAAAGCATTTAAGATTTTACCAGCCATTTCACAATTACCTCTAATCAATGTCTCAGATCCCTCAGCACCTATGGTAGAAGTGGTGTATACTCTCCCCGGCTGCTGCACCCTACCAGTCTCATACTTCTTCTTCTGGGCAATTACTGGCTATATGCCCAGGCTGTCCACAGGAATAGCATACTCCAAGTCCCAGTCTGCACGGAACTCCAGGATGATATTTTCCACACTTTTGACAATTCAGATCCTGCTGTGGCTGCTTCCCAAACATTTTTCCTTGATTAGCAGTAATATTCGATCTTCTATAATTACCCTGACCCTGAGTCTGCTGTGGAACAAAGCCTCCACGCTTGAAATTCCTACCTCTCGGAGCAAAGTTCCTCCCTGAAGGCCTCTGAAAAGGCATCCTCAAACTCCCTTTCTCTGCTGCCGCCTTCCTCACACAATCCTCAGCCACCCTACTCTTATTCACCAATTCAGAAAACACCCTAATCTCCATTGGGGCAACGAAGCTCAGAATATCGCTCCGAAGACCTCCCTCATATTTAATACACTTCCATTCAGCAAAATCTTCAGGCGCACCTTGACAGATACGAGAAAAGCGACATAACTCCTCAAATTTACTGGTATACTCAGCAACAGTCATCTGTCCCTGCTTTAACTGCATTAATTCAAGTTCCTTGGCATTTCTAGCTGAATTAGGAAAGTATTTCTTATAGAACTCTGTCCGGAAAACCTCCCAAGGAATCGCAGCACCATCAGGCTGCAGGATACGTCGTGTTCCCTGCCACCAATACTGAGCTTCACCTTGCAACTGATAAGTTCCAAATTCAACCCATTGCTCTTCAGGAACCTGTTGTGCCTGTAATGCCCTTTCCATAGCCTGAATCCAATTATCTGCATCAGTGGGATTTGAGGTTCCCCTGAAGATTGGAGGATGAACTTTTAGAAATGTAGCAAGTGTCATAGGACCGTCCTCATCATTATTATTCCCATGATTACCCTGATTTATCTGATTACCCAGTGCCTCAGCTGTTGCCTGCATAGCTGCAGCCATATTTCCCAGGGCAGCCATAAAGTCTACTGGATCAGTCCATGTGGGTACAGGAGTAACGGTGCCTGTCCTACCTCTACCTCGCCCGCGACCGCGTCCGCGAGTCGACATCTGGTCCCTATACACACCAAACAAGTGATATTAAGTTGATCAGTCTCAATATCGCAGGTCTAATGCTTTAAGTTCCAAATGCATGCTCACAAACGTTTATGCCATATATATCAATCAGATATCCTAATAGCACATAAACACATATACAGAGAATGCGCAGAAGCACAATCAGTCCGTCTTTCAGGCTCTATAGGAACGAACTGCTCTGATACCATAATGTAACACCCTACCACACTAAGCTTTACGCTTAAGTCGTAAAACAAATGTGGTGTGGTATTACGACCTCTAAAATAAAATGAGTACATATAATAGCAGAAGAATTATAATATGCTAGGAGCCTTGAAGAAAAGGGGAAAATAAAAATCGCACAATAAAGGCGCAACGCTCAAGGGACGAGTTAACTTACGTGCTAAGAAAACCATAACTATCAAACATAAGCTAACAGAAGTGGGAATAGAGTGCCAAAGATACAAAATATCAAGCTCCTAACTCAGCCTGCGAAGTCAAGACTGGCCGGAGAATATTTACACATATATACATACGTATCCAAACCCAAAAGTACATATACACAATCCTACCTCTCCATAAACCTCTAAGAGGATCAAAAAGAATAAGTCATGCGGAGAGAAATCTAAGTACATATATATACATCATAGCATAACAAAATATCCCAGTAACCACTTCGCTTCAAGAGTCCAGACGCCTAACAAGATGCCTCTCGACCTGCATCTGAAAAACAACAACATAGTATGGAATGAGAACCGGAGGTTCTCAGTATGGTAAAGGTGCCACACACATAATATATAAGGTTCTGGGAATGCCAGAGGCAATCCTAGAACACCGACACTCAGATTATAGAGCTTAAAGTATTAAACAGAAGCCATAAAAGGTGGTTCTCTAAAAATATTTAATCCTAACTTAACTTAACCTTAAATCTAAATCCCATACTGCCATTCCTCCATACCTCCAACTCCATCATGCATTTTCACAGACAACTAAACAGACAAAGGCGAACACAAGAAGGTTACAAGTACTGCAGATAACAAATATACATTTAACATGGCAAATACAGATAGGCACACCCAATTAGAGCACAAGCAAGTAATTCAAGTAATATGCATATGATGCATGCCTGTCCTATGGCTGATGAGGCTCATCTGTCGGTTATCCAGCCAACCCGACAAGTCTGAATTGTCCTTAGACGGTCCCCCGACGTGCATCCCCAAGAGTCTATGCATAGATTTTTCTCAAATAATCAATATTGCTCAATGGGGGTAACATTCCCGGGAATTTATATAGTGCCCGGTCACACTTACGTCGTAGGGTCAACAGAGTATCGAGTTTTCAACCTGGTACACGTGGTGGCAAGCCACGGCACTTAATCCAGGGAATCTCGTATCTCAGATTATTCAAATTCATAAGCCATTTAAATAATTTAATTATAATTCATCAATATCCACATCATTCTCAATCACATTTCATTCATCATCATACATCAATCATATTCAATCCTTATCCTTCATTATCACACCTCCCACTCCGTCTATCAATAGTTCTAATCCAAAACATAATTCATTCTTTTCTAAATGAATCAAACTTAAAACATGCTCATTTTCTTAATAACTCAAAATCAAACCATAACCTTTAAATCTAAATCTTTTTAAATAATCATATAAACAAAATCTCTAATTTTTTATAAAATTTCGGCAGCATTTCCTCTAAAACTCGGACTTTGCCACCCTTTTCGGGTCCAAACCTGCATTCTTCTCAATCCAACATTCTCTTCCTCATTATCAAAACAATCTCCACAAAAATCTACTTCAGATCAAAAATTAAACTCATACAATATTCAAATCCAACAACCAAAATTCAACTAAGAATCATAGTTCACAATTCCTAGGCTTTTAACACAAAATACCTCAAATCAATAATTCACCGAATCATTAATTAATCAACAAGCACCAAACTAACCATGTTCATCAATAATAACATTCACCATCCAAAATTAATAACTAATTATCCAATAAACTTCAACCAAATATATTCATCGAAAAATTACTAAACATTAAACATACGCCCGCATTCCAACTTATCCTATGGTTACCTAGCCTAAGTTTTCACAGAACATTATATAAATGCAAGAAACCTAAACCATACCTTGGCCGATTTCCACGTAACGACCAAAGCTATTTATTCAAAACCAAGACAACCCCTCAAAACTCAACTAATCCGCTTCCTCCAAGTTCCAGTATTCACAGTTTCAAGCTCCAATTATTTATTTTCAACCTAATACACATTCATAATACATATATACCCAATTTAATACTCAAAGCTCAAATTTAATGAAAATAAAATAGAATTATCGTATCCTCACCTTACCCAAGCTTCATATAAGCAAGAGTGAACGTTTCTCTCAAACTAATTGGATCCTAAAACATCAGAAATCAAAGAAATTCAATATTCCCACTTAAAATTCGAAAATTGGGGGAAGATGAAGCTGAGAGTGAAATAGCAAGTTACCTATGAAATTGTTCCGGTAGAAATGTAGAGCTCGACGCGGTGAACGCGTGGCCGCAAACGGTGCGGCGATTGGAGCTCGGACGGAGAAGTTACGGGGATCGGGAATTAACGTGAGGGTTACGGGAATGTTTCTCGTTTCTCTTCTCCCTGGAAGCTGAAAGCTTCGTTGCTGCAGTAATGAGGGAGAAGACAAAGCTGGGTTCATTTAATAGGGCTGGTCCGGTTGAACCGACAGCTCGGTTCGGGTCCGGTTCAACCGGTTCGGTCCTTTCGGTCCAATCTTGGACCGTTTTCTTCAAAATTAGTGTCAAAATTCTCGTTTCGGTGAGTTCTACCCTATTTTGATATAATATTCGCATTTCTAATCCTCCTTATTAAAAACTAATTTATTGACTAATTATCTACTAATTTAACCGGGGTTTACACCCTGCACTCGAAATGAATTTTCTAGAGCTACAGAACTCCAAATGGCGCGCTCTTAATGGCGTTGGAAATTAGACATCCAGAGCTTTCCAGAAATATATAATAGTCCATACTTTATTCGTGATTAGATGACGTAAACCGGCGCTCAACGCCAGTTCCATGCTGCATTCTGGAGTCAAACGCCAGAAACACGTCACGAATCAGAGATGAACGCCAAAAACACGTTACAACTTGGCGTTCAACTCCAAGATAAGCCTCAGCTCGTGTAAAGATCAAGCTCATCCCAAGCACACACCAAGTGGGCTCCGGAAGTGGATTTATGCATCAATTACTTACTCCTGTAAACCCTAGTAGCTAGTTTAGTATAAATAGAACTTTTTACTAATGTATTAGACGTATTTTGACCACGTTACATCTTTGGTCTTGGTTTTATTCCATTATTCATCTTAGGAGACTATTGATCACGTTTTGGGGGGCTGGCCATTCGGCCATGCCTGAACCTTCATCACTTATGTATTTTCAATTTCTACACACCATAGATTAAGGGTGTGGAGCTCTGCTGTACCTCGAGTTTTAATGCAATTACTACTATCTTTTATTCAAATTCAATCTTATTTCTATTCTAAGATACTACTCGTACTTCAACCTGATGGATGTGATGATCCGTGACACTCATCATCATCTGTCCCTATAAACGCGTGCCTGACAACCACTTCCGTTCTACAAGCGAAAGCTAGAGTGTGTATCTCTTGGATTCCTGATGCACGATGCATGGTTGCCCTCGCCTGACAACCGAGCCTTCCATTCTGTGAGATCAGAGTCTTCGTGGTATAAGCTAGAATTGATGGCGGCATTCATGAGAATCCGAAAAGTCTAAACCTTGTCTGTGGTATTCCGAGTAGGATTCCGGGATTGAATGACTGTGACGAGCTTCAAACTCGCGATTGTTGGGCGTGATGACAAACGCAAAAGAATCAAGGGATTCTATTTCGACATGATCGAGAACCGACAGATGATTAGTCGTGTCCTGACAGAGCATTTGGACCTTTTTCACTGAGATGATGGGATGTAGCCATTGACAACGGTGATGCCCTACATACAGCTTGCCATGGAAATGAGTAAGAAGGATTGGATAAAGGCAGTAGGAAAGCAGAAATTCAGGAAGGAGCACAGCATCTTCATACTCCTATCTGAATTTCCCATCGATGATCTACATAAGTATTTCTATCTTTATTTTCTGTTTATTTATTATTATTATTCGACAACTCTATCACCATTTATTATCCACCTGACTGAGATTTACAAGATGACCATAGCTTGCTTCATACCAACAATCTCTATGGGATCGACCCTTACTCATGTAAGGTTTATTACTTGGATGACCCAGTACACTTGCTGGTTGGTTGTGCGAGATTGTGAAGAAAGTGTTGAGTTAGTAATTGTGCACACCAAGCTGAATGCCATTATAAGAGATCACAATTTCGTCCACCAAGTTTTTGGCGCCGTTGCCGGGGATTGTTCGAGTTTGGACAACTGACGGTTCATCTTGTTGCTCAGATTAGGTAATTTTCTTCTTAATTTGTTTTCAAAAAGTTTTCAAAAATCTTTCAAAATTTTTTTTTCTTTTTCGTTTTCCAAAACAATTTTTGAAAAAAAATAATCATAAAAACCAAAAAAATCATAAAATCATAAAAATAAAAAATATTTTGTGTTTCTTGTTTAAGTCTTGAGTGAACTTTTTAAGTTTGGTGTTAATTGCATGTTTTTAAAAATTTATGCATTTTTCGAAAATTCATGCATTCATAGTGTTCTTCATGATCTTCAAGTTGTTCTTGATAAGTCTTCTTGTTTGATCTTTAAATTTTCTTGTTTTGTGTTGTATGATGTTTTTCATGTGCATTTTTGCATTCATAGTGTCTAAGCATTAAAGATTTCTAAGTTTGGTGTCTTGCATGTTTTCTTTGCATAAAAAATTTTTCAAAAATATGTTCTTGATGTTCATCATGATCTTCAAAGTGTTCTTGGTATTCATCTTGACATTCATAGTGTTCTTGCATGCATCATGTGTTTTGATTCATAATTTTCATGTTGTGAGTCATTTTTTTGTGTTTTTCTCTCTCATAATTAAAAATTCAAAAATAAAAAAAATTTATTATCTTTTCCTTTTTTCTCTCAAAATTTCGAAAATTTGAGTTGACTTAGTAAAAAATTTTTAAAATTAGTTATTTCTTGTAAGTCAAGTCAAATTTTCAATTTTAAAAATCTTATCTTTTCAAAACTTTTTCAAAAATCAAATCTTTTTCATTTTTCTTATTAATTTTTGAAAATTCTTTAAAATATTTTTCAAAAATCTTTTTCTTAATATTATCTTTATTTTCGAAAATTATGCTAACAATTAATGTGATTGATTCAAAAATTTGAAGTTTGTTACTTTCTTGTTAAGAAAGGTTCAATCTTTAAATTCTAGAATCTTATCTTTTAGTTTCTTGTTTGTCAAGTAATTAATTTTAATTTTAAAAATTAAATCTTTTCTAACCATATCTTTTTAATCATATCTTTTTATCTTTTATATCATATCTTTTTCAAAATTTTATCTTTTTCAAAAATTTGATTTTAAAATATCTCTTCTAACCTCTTATCTTCTTATCTTTTCAAAATTAATTTTCAAATCTTTTTCAATTAACTATTTGACTTTTTGTTTGTTTCTTATCTTTTTCAAAACCACCTAACAACTTTTCTCTCTCTAATTTTCGAAAATACCTCCCTCTTTTTCAAAAATTCTTTTTAATTAATTAATTGTTTTAAATTGTAATTTTAATTTTATTTCTTATCTTAATTTTCGAAAATCATTAACTCCTTTTCAAAATTATTTTCGAAAACTTCTGTCTCTCACCTTATTCTATTTATTCATTCATTTACTAACACTTCTCTTCATCTCAAATCTCTGCCCCTATCCTCACCCTTGTGTTTGGATTCTCCTTTCTTTATTCCCTTCTTCTTCTACTAACAATAAGGAACCTCTTTACTGTGACATAGAGGATTCCTCTTCTTTTTCTGTTCTCTTCTCTTTCATATGAGCAGGAACAAGGAAAAAGGCATTCTTGTTGAAGCTGATCCAAAACCTGAAAGGACTCTGAAGAGGAAACTAAGAGAAGCTAAATTACAACAATCCAGAGACAACCTTACTGAAATTTTTGAACAAGAAAAGGATATGGCATCCGAACCCAACAACAATAATGAAAGGAGGATGCTTGGTGATTACACTACACCTACTTCCAAGTTTGATGGAAGAAGCATCTCAATTCCTGCCATTGGAGCAAATAATTTTGAGCTGAAACCTCAAGTAGTTGCTCTAATGCAACAAAATGGCAAGTTTCATGGGCTTCCATCAGAAGATCCCTACCAATTTTTAACTGAGTTCTTGCAGATCTGTGAGACTATTAAGACTAATGGAGTAGATCCTGAAGTCTACAGGCTCATGCTTTTTCCTTTTGCTGTAAGAGACAGAGCTAGAACATAGTTGGACTCTCAACCTAAAGATAGCCTGGACTACTGGGATAAGCTGGTCACAACCTTCTTGGCTAAGTTCTTTCCTCCTCAAAAGCTGAGCAAGCTTAGAGTGGATGTTCAGACCTTCAAACAAAAAGATGGTGAATCCCTCTATGAAGCTTGGGAAAGATACAAGCAGATGACCAAAAGATGTCCTTCTGACATGTTTTCAAAATGGACCATGATAGATATATTCTATTATGGTCTATCTGAGATCTCTAAGATGTCACTAGACCATTCTGCAGGTGGACTCATTCACCTAAAGAAAACGCCTGCAGAGGCTCAAGAATTTATTGACATGGTTGCAAATAACCAGTTCATGTACACTTCTGAGAGGAATTCCGTGAATAATGGGACGCCTCAGAGGAAGGAAATTCTTGAGATTTATGTTCTGAATGCCATATTGTCTCAGAACAAAATATTGACTCAGCAAGTCAACATGATTTCCCAAAGTCTGAATGGATGGCAAAATGCATCCAACAGTACTAAAGAGGCATCTTCTGAAGAAGAAGCTTATGATCCTGATAACCCTGCAATAGCAGAGGTAAATTACTTAGGTGAACCTTATGAAAACACCTACAATTCATCATGGAGAAATCATCCAAATTTCTCATGGAAAGATCAACAAAAGCCTCAACAAGGCTTTAATAATGGTGGACGAACTCGGTTCAGCAATAGCAAGCCTTTTCCATCACCCTCTCAGCAACAGACAGAGAATCCTGAGCAAAGCACTTCTAATTTAGCTAATCTAATCTCTGATCTGTCTAAGGCCACTTTAAGTTTCATGAGTGAAACAAGATCCTCCATTAGAAATTTGGAGGCACAAGTAGGCCAGCTGAGAAAGAAAGTTACTGAAACCCCTCCTAGTACTCTCCCAAGCAATACAGAAGAGAATCCAAAGAGAGAGTACAAGGCCATTGATATACTCAACATGGCCAAATGCAAGAAGGAGGGAGAGGACGTGAATCCCAATGAGGAAGATCTCATGGGACGTTTCTCAAGCAAGAAGGAGTTCCCTATTGAGGACCCAAGGGAATCTGAGGCTCATATAGAGACCATAGAGATTCCATTAAAACTCCTTCTGCCATTCATGAGCTCTGAAAACTATTCTTCCTCTGAAGAGGATGAAGATGTAACTGGAGAGCAAGTTGCTCAATGGTGGACGAAATTGTGATCCATATTCTTTAAGTTGTACTCCTTGTACTTTTATGGAATTTGAAATTGGCACGAGTGGACACAACTCCGTTCAACTAACCAGCAAGTGTACTGGGTCGTCCAAGTAATAAACCTTACGCGAGTAAGGGTCGATCCCACAGAGATTGTTGGTATGAAGCAAGCTATGGTCACCTTGTAAATCTCAGTTAGGCAGATTAAATTGGTTTATGGTTTCGAAAATAGAAATAAGAAAAGGGATAGAATACTTATGCAGATTCATTGGTGGGAATTTCAGATAAGCGAATGGAGAGACTGTATGGCTCAAGAACGCCTACTTTCCTACTGCTTCAACTCAACCCTTCTTACTCCTTTCCATGGCAAGCTGTGTATAGGGGTTCACCGTTCGACGATGGCTACTTTTAATCCTCTCGGGAAAATGGTCCCCTGCGCTGTCACTCGCATGGCTAATCGTCTGGAGGCATCACACTGGTCGAAGGCTACATCCCATCCTCGCAGTGAAAACTACGCTCACGCGCTCTGTCACAGCACGGCTAATCACTGGTTGGTTCCCGCTCCTACTGGAATAGAATCCCTTGATTCTTTTGCGTCTGTCACTAACGCCCAGCACTTGCGAGTCTGAAGCACGTCACAGTCATTCATTACCGGAATCCTACTCGGAATACCACAGACAAGGTTAGACTTTCCGGATTCCCAGGATCCTACTCGGAATACCACAGACAAGGTGAGACTTTCCGGATCCTCATAAATGCCGCCATCTATCTAGCTTATACCACGAAGATTCTGTTGGGAAATCTAAGAGATACACATTCAAGCTCTGTTGCATGTAGAACGGAAGTGGTTGTCAATCACACGCGTTCATAGGTGAGAATGATGATGAGCGTCACATAATCATCACATTCATCATGTTTTTGGGTGCGAATGAATATCTTGGAATAAGAATAAGAGAGAATTAAATAAAAGAAAATAGAATTGCATTAATACTTGAGGTACAGTAGAGCTCCACACCCTTAATCTATGGTGTGCAGAAACTCCACTGTTGAAAATACATAAGTAAAGGGTTCAGGCATGGCCGAATGGCCAGCCCCCATGATCTGAGAACTAATCGTCCCAAGATGTCTAATACACTAGTAAAAAGTTCTATTTATAATAAACTAGCTCCTAAGGTTTACATGAGTAAGTAATTGATGCATAAATCTACTTCCGGGGCCCACTTGGTGTATGTTTGGGCTAAGCTTGGTCTATCCACGAGCTGAGGCTTTTATTGGAGTTGAACTCCAAGTTATAACGTGTTTTGGGCGTTCAACTCCGGATCATGACGTGTTTCTGGCGTTTAACTCCAGACAGCAGCATGTACTTGGCATTCAACGCCAAGTTACGTCGTCAATTTCCGAATAAAGTATGGACTATTATATATTGCTGGAAAGCTCTGGATGTCTACTTTCCAACGCCGTTGAGAGCGCGCCAATTGAAGTTCTGTAGCTCCAGAAAATCTATTTTGAGTGCAGGAAGGTCAGATTCCAACAGCATCAGCAGTCCTTTTTGTCAGCCTTTTTCAGAGTTTTGCTTAAGTCCCTCAATTTCAGCCAGAAATTACCTGAAATCACAGAAAAAAACACAAACTCATAGTAAAGTCCAGAAATGTGAATTTAACATAAAAACTAATGAAAACATCCCTAAAAGTAGCTTGAACTTACTAAAAACTACCTAAAAACAATGCCAAAAAGCGTATAAATTATCCGCTCATCACAACACCAAACTTAAATTGTTGCTTGTCCCCAAGCAACTGAAAACCAAATAGGATAAAAAGAAGAGAATATACTATAAATTTCAAAATATCAATGAATATTAATTCTAATTAGATGAGCGAGACTTGTAACTTTTTGCTTCTGAACAGTTTTGGCATCTCACTTTTTCCTTTGAAGTTTAGAATGGTTGGCTTCTCTAGGAACTTAGAATTTCGGATAGTGTTATTGACTTTCCTAGTTAAGCATGTTGATTCTTGAACACAGCTACTTATGAGTCTTGGCCGTGGCCCTAAGCATTTTGTTTTCCAGTATTACCACCGGATACACAAATGCCACAGACACATGACTGGGTGAACCTTTTCAGATTGTGACTCAGCTTTGCTAGAGTCCCCAGTTAGAGGTGTCCAGAGCTCTTAAGCACACTCTTTTTTGCTTTGGATCACGACTTTAACCACTCAGTCTCAAGCTTTTCACTTGGACCTTCATGACACAAGCACATGGTTAGGGACAGCTTGATTTAGCCGCTTAGGCCTGGATTTAATTTCCTTGGGCCCTCCTATCCATTGATGCTCAAAGCCTTGGATCCTTTTTACCCTTGCCTTTTGGTTTTAAGGGCTACTGGCTTTTTCTGCTTGCTTTTTCTTTTTCTTTCTAAATTTTTTTTTGCCATTTTTTTTTTACAAGCTTCTTCTTTTTCACTGCTTTTTCTTGCTTCAAGAATCAATTTCATGATTATTCAGATCCTCAATAACATTTCTCTTTGTTCATCATTCTTTCAAGAGCCAACAATTTTAACATTCATGAACAACAAGATCAAAATTATGCACTGTTCAATCATTCATTCAGAAAACAAAAAGTGTTGTCACCACATCAATATAATTAAATTAAATTCAAGGATAAATTCGAAATTCATGTACTTCTTGTTCTTTTGAATTAAAACATTTTTCTTTTAAGAGAGGTGAAGGATTAATGGAATTTATTCATAGCTTTAAGACATAGTTACTACATACTAATGATCATGAAGTAGAGACACAAAACATAGATAAACACAACATAAAAAACGAAAAGCAGAAAGAAATAAGAACAAGGAATGAATCCACCTGAGTGAAGGTGGCGCCTTCTTGAAGGTCCAATGGTGCTTTTTCAGCTCCTTTATGTCTCTTCCTTGCTTCTGTTGAATGATTCCTAGTAATTTTGGTGTTCCTATCCTTATTCCTGCTCATGTGACAGAGAAGAGAAAAAGAAAAAAGAAAGAGGAATCCTCTATGTCACAGTAAAGAGGATCCTTATTGTTAGTAGAAAAAGAAAGGGCAGAGTATTGAAGAAGAATGGTTGAGGAAAGAGGTAGTGATTTGAGATGAAGAGAGGTGAAGAGAAGTGTTAGTAAATAAATAAATAAATAGAGAAAGGGGAGAGATAGAATTCGAAAATAATTTTGAAAAAGTGGTTAGTAATTTTCAAAAATTAAAGATAAGATATAATTAAAATTAAAATTCAAAACAATTAAAAAGAATTTTTTTAAAAAAGAGAGAGGTATTTTCGAAAATTAGAGAGGGATAGGTAGTTAGTTGGTTTTGAAAAAGATAGGAAGCAAACAAAAAGTCAAATAGTTAGTTGAAAAAGATATTAAAATCAAATTTGAAAAGATAAGAAGATAAGAAGTTAGATAAGATATTTTGAAATCAAATTTTTTTTGAAAAAGATAAAATTTGAAAAAGATATGATAAAAGATAAGATAAAAAGATATGATTAAAAAGATAAAAAAAAGATATTTTGAAAAAGATTTGATTTTAAAATTAAAATTAATTACTTGACTAACAAGAAACTAAAAGATAAAATTCTAGAATGTAAAGATTGAACCTTTCTTAACAAGAAAGTAACAAACTTCAAATTTTTGAATCAATCACATTACTTGTTAGCTAATTTTCGAAAATATGATGTAAAAGATAAGAAAAAGATTTTGAAAAATATTTTTTTTAAAAAAAATTCGAAAATTATATAAAAAATGAAAAAGATGTGATTTTTGAAAAAGATTTTGAAAAGATAAGATTTTTAAAATTGAAAATTTGACTTGACTTGTAAGAAACAACTAATTTTTAAAATTTTTGACTAAGTCAATTCAAATTTTCGAAAATTAGGAGAAAAAAAGGAAAAGATATTTTTTTGATTTTTGAATTTTTTATGATGAGAGAGAAAAACACAAAAATGACCCAAAACATGAAAATTTTGGATCAAAACACAAGATGCATGCAAGAACACTATGAATGTCAAGATGAACACCAAGAACACTTTGAAGATCATGATGAACATCAAGAACATAATTTTGAAAAATTTTTGATGCAAAGAAAACATGCAAGACACCAAACTTAGAAATCTTTAATGCATGGACTCTAACAAACGAAAAATGCATATGAAAAACAACAAACAACACAAAACAAGAAATCATCAAGATCAAACAAGAAGACTTGTCAAGAACAACTTGAAGATCATGAAGAACACTATGAATGCATGGAATTTCGAAAAATCCAAGAAAAATTTTTAAAGCATGCAATTGACACCAAACTTAAAAGTTGACTCAAGACTCAAACAAGAAACACAAAATATTTTTTATTTTTATGATTTTATGATTTTTTTTTGTATTTTTATTATTTTTTTTGAAAATATTCTTTAAAAAAACGAAAATAAAGAAAAAAAAATTTTTTGAAATTTTTTTTGAAAACTTTTTGAAAGGAAAATTACCTAATCTGAGCAACAAGACGAACCGTTAGTTGTCCATACTCGAACAATCCCCGGCAACGGCGCCAAAAACTTGGTGCACGAAATTGTGATTCATTCTTTTCTAACTCGAAACAATCCCCGGCAACGGCGCCAAAAACTTGGTGGACGAAATTGTGATCCATATTCTTTAAGTTGTACTCCTTGTACTTTTATGGAATTTGAAATTGGCACGAGTGGACACAACTCCGTTCAACTAACCAGCAAGTGTACTGGGTCGTCCAAGTAATAAACCTTACGCGAGTAAGGGTCGATCCCACAGAGATTGTTGGTATGAAGCAAGCTATGGTCACCTTGTAAATCTCAGTTAGGCAGATTAAATTGGTTTATGGTTTCGAAAATAGAAATAATAAAAGGGATAGAATACTTATGCAGATTCATTGGTGGGAATTTCAGATAAGCGAATGGAGAGACTGTATGGCTCAAGAACGCCTACTTTCCTACTGCTTCAACTCAATCCTTCTTACTCCTTTCCATGGCAAGCTGTGTATAGGGGTTCACCGTTCGACGATGGCTACTTTTAATCCTCTCGGGAAAATGGTCCTCTGCGCTGTCACTCGCATGGCTAATCGTCTGGAGGCATCACACTGGTCGAAGGCTACATCCCATCCTCGCAGTGAAAACTACGCTCACGCGCTCTGTCACAGCACGGCTAATCACTGGTTGGTTCCCGCTCCTACTGGAATAGAATCCCTTGATTCTTTTGCGTCTGTCACTAACGCCCAGCACTTGCGAGTCTGAAGCACGTCACAGTCATTCATTACCGGAATCCTACTCGGAATACCACAGACAAGGTTAGACTTTCCGGATTCCCAGGATCCTACTCGGAATACCACAGACAAGGTGAGACTTTCCGGATCCTCATAAATGCCGCCATCTATCTAGCTTATACCACGAAGATTCTGTTGGGGAATCTAAGAGATACACATTCAATTGCTCTGTTGCATGTAGAACGGAAGTGGTTGTCAATCATACGCGTTCATAGGTGAGAATGATGATGAGCGTCACATAATCATCACATTCATCATGTTTTTGGGTGCGAATGAATATCTTGGAATAAGAATAAGAGAGAATTAAATAAAAGAAAATAGAATTGCATTAATACTTGAGGTATAGTAGAGCTCCACACCCTTAATCTATGGTGTGCAGAAACTCCACTGTTGAAAATACATAAGTAAAGGGTTCAGGCATGGCCGAATGGCCAGCCCCCATGATCTGAGAACTAATCGTCCCAAGATGTCTAATACACTAGTAAAAAGTTCTATTTATAATAAACTAGCTCCTAGGGTTTACATGAGTAAGTAATTGATGCATAAATCCACTTCCGGGGCCCACTTGGTGTATGTTTGGGCTAAGCTTGGTCTATCCATGAGCTGAGGCTTTTATTGGAGTTGAACTCCAAGTTATAACGTGTTTTGGGCGTTCAACTCCGGATCATGACGTGTTTCTGGCGTTTAACTCCAGACAGCAGCATGTACTTGGCGTTCAACGCCAAGTTACGTCGTCAATTTCCGAATAAATTATGAACAATTATATATTGCTGGAAAGCTCTGGATGTCTACTTTCCAACGCCGTTGAGAGCGCGCCAATTGGAGTTCTGTAGCTCCAGAAAATCCATTTTGAGTGCAGGAAGGTCAGATTCCAACAGCATCAGCAGTCTTTTTTGTCAGCCTTTTTCAGAGTTTTGCTTAAGTCCCTCAATTTCAGCCAGAAATTACCTGAAATCACAGAAAAACACACAAACTCATAGTAAAGTCCAGAAATGTGAATTTAACATAAAAACTAATGAAAACATCCCTAAAAGTAGCTTGAACTTACTAAAAACTACCTAAAAACAATGTCAAAAAGCGTATAAATTATCCGCTCATCACTCAATATCTAGGAGCTATCATGAAACTGAATGCCAAGTTATTTGGTAATGAGACTTGGGAAGGTGAACCTCTCTTGCTCATTAGTGAACTAGATACATGGGTTCAGTATACTTTACCTCAAAAGAGACAAGATCCTGGCAAATTCTTAATACCCTGTATCATAGGCACCATGACCTTTGACAAGGCTTTGTGTGACCTAGGGTCAAGCATAAATCTTATGCCACTCTCTGTAATGGAGAAACTGGGGATCATTGAGGTACATCCCGCCATATTCTCATTACAAATGGCAGACAAGTCAGTAAGACAAGCTTATAGATTGGTAGAGGACGTGTTGGTAAAGGTTGAAGGCCTTTACATCCCTGCTGATTTCATAATCTTAGACACTAGGAAGGAGGAGGATGAATGCATCATCCTTGGAAGACCTTTCCTAGCCACAGTAGGAGCTGTGATAGATGTTAACAGAGGAGAATTAGTCCTTCAATTGAATGGGGGCTACCTTGTGTTTAAGGCTCAAGGATCTTCTTCTTTAACAATGGAGAGGAAGCATGAAAAGCTTCTCTCAGTATAGAGTCAAACAGAGCCCCCACAGTCACACTCTAAGTTTGGTGTTGGGAGGCCACAACCAAACTCTAAGTTTGGTGTTGAATCCCCACAACCAAACTCTAAAGTTTGGTGTTGGGACTATACAACATTGACCTGATCACCTATGAGGCTCCATGAGAGCCCACTGTCAAGCTATTGACATTAAAGAAGCGCTTATTGGGAGGCAACTCAATTTTTATTTATCTAATTTATTTTTTATTTTATTGTTCTTTTATGTTTTATTAGGTACATGATCATGTGGAGTCATAAAAAAATATTAAAATTAAAAATAGAATAAAAAATAGCAGAAGAAAAATCACACCCTAGAGGAAGGACTTACTGGCGTTTAAACACCAGTAAGGAGCATCTGGCTGGTGTTCAACGCCAGAACAGAGCATGGATCTGGCATTGAACGCCAGAAACAAGCAACACTCTGGCGTTCAAACGCCAGGAATGCACCCTGAGGAGAGCTGGCGCTGAACGCCAGAAACAAGCATGGAATTGGCGTTCAACGCCAGAAACATGCTGCACATGGGCGTTGAACGCCTAAAACATGCATCACTTCGTCGTTTAAACGCCAGAATTGCATGCAAAGGCATTTTACATGCCTAATTGGTGCAGGGATGTAAATCCTTGACATCTCAGGATCTATTGACCCCACAGGATCATCTCAGGATCTGTGGACCCCACAGGATCCCCACCTACCATATTCTCCCCTCTTCTCAACATTCATCCTCTCTTTCCAATAAACACTCTTCCCCAAAACCCTTCACCAATCACCTCAATCTCTCTTCCCAATTACCCCCTTCACCACTCACATCCATCCACTCTTCCCTCAATTTCTTTCCCACCCAAACCCACCCTAAATGGCCGAACCTACTCCCTCTCCCCTCCCTATATAAACCCCTCCATTCTCCTTAATTTTCACACAACACAACCCCCTCTTCTACACCATTGGCCGAATACACCTCCCTTACTCTCTTCCATATTTTCTCTTCTTCTTCTTCTTTTCTTTCTTCTCTTGCTCAAGGGCGAGCAATATTTTAAGTTTGGTGTGGTAAAAGCATAAGCTTTTTGTTTTTCCATTACCATTGATGGCATCTAAGGCTGGAGAAACCTCTAGAAAAGGAAAAGGGAAGACCAAAGCTTTCACCTCTGAGTCATGGGAGATGGAAATATTCATCTCCAAAGCCCATCAAGACCACTTCTATGATGTTGTGGCCAAGAAGAAGGTGATCCTCGAGGTCCTTTTCAAGCTTAAGAAAAATGAGTATCCGGAGATCCGACATGAGATCCAAAGAAGAGGTTGGGAAGTTCTAACCAACCCCATCCAACAAGTCATAATCTTAATGGTTCAAGAGTTCTATGCCAATGCATGGATCACTAGGAACCATGATCAAAGTATGAACCCAAATCCAAAGAACTATCTTACAATGGTTCGGGGAAAATACTTAGATTTTAGTCTGGAAAATGTGAGGTTGGCATTCACTTGCCCATGATGCAAGGAGATGCACACCCCTACACAAGAAGGGTCAACTTTGATCAAAGGTTGGACCAAGTCCTTAGGGACATATGTGTTGAAGGAGCCCAATGGAAAAGAGACTCCAAAGGCAAGCCGGTTCAACTAAGAAGACTGGATCTCAAGCCTGTGGCTAGAGGATGGTTGGAGTTCATCCAATGCTCCATCATCCCCACTAGCAACCGATCTGAAGTTACTGTGGATCGGGCCATCATGATCCATAGCATCATGATTGGAGAGAAAGTAGAAATTCATGAAGTTATCTCCCTTGAATTCTACAAAATAGCCGATAAGCCCTCTACTTTGGCAAGGCTAGCTTTTCCTTATCTTATTTGCCATCTATGCTACTCAGCTGGAGTCATCATAGAAGGAGACATCCCCATTGAGGAGGACAAGCCCATCACTAAGAAAAAGATGGAGCAAACAAGAGAGCCCACTTATGGAACCCAAGAGACGCATGAGGAAGCTCGTCACCAAGAAATCCCGAAGATGCCTCAAGGGATGCACTTTCCTCCCAATAACTATTGGGAACAACTCAACACTTCTCTTGAAGATTTGAGTTACAATATGGATCAATTAAGGCTGGAACATCAAGAGCACTCTATCATTCTCCATGAAATTAGAGAAGATCAAAGAGCAATGAAGGAGGAGCAACAAAGGCAAGGAAGAGACATAGAAGAACTCAAGGACATCATTGGTTCTTCAAGAAGAAAGCGCCACCATCACTAAGGTGGATTCATTCCTTGTTCTTATTTTTCTGTTTTTTTTTTCGGTTTTTATGCTTATTATGTCATCTATATTTGTGTCTCTGTTACATGATCATTAGTATTTAGTAACTATGTCTTAAGGCTATAAATAATTCCATGAATCATTCACCTCTCTTAAATGAAAAATGTTTCTAATTCAAAAGAACAAGAAGTAAATGAATTTCGAAATTATCCTTGAATTTAGTTTAATTATATTGATGTGGTGACAATAATTTTTGTTTTCTGAATGAATGCTTGAACAGTGCATATTTTTTATCTTGTTGTTTATGAATGTTAAAATTGTTGGCTCTTGAAAGAATGATGAACAAAGAGAATGTTATTGACAATCTGAAAAATCATGAAAATTGATTCTTGAAGCAAGAAAAAGCAGTGAAAAAGCAAAAGCTTGCGAAAAAAGAAGAAGAAAAAAATGGCAAAAAAATAGAAAGAAAAAGAAAAAGCAAGCAGAAAAATCCAATAACCATTAAAACCAAAAGGCAAGGGTAAAAAGGATCCAAGGCTTTGAGCATCAATGGATAGGAGGGCCCAAGGAAATAAAATCCAGGCCTAAGCGGCTAAATCAAGCTGTCCCTAACCATGTGCTTATGGCATGCAGGTCCAAGTGAAAAGCTTGAGACTGAGTGGTTAAAGTCGTGATCTAAAGCAAAAAGAGTGTGCTTAAGAGCTCTGGACACCTCTAACTGGGGACTTTAGCAAAGCTGAGTCACAATCTGAAAAGGTTCACCCAGTTATGTGTCTGTGGCATTTATGTATCCGATGGTAATACTGGAAAGTGCTTAGGGCCACGGCCAAGACTCATAAAAGTAGCTGTGTTCAAGAATCAACATACTTAACTAGGAGAATCAATAAACACTATCTAAAACTCTAAGTTCCTAGAGATGCCAATCATTCTAAACATCAAAGGAAAAAGTGAGATGCAAAAACGGTTCAGAAGCAAAAAGCTACAAGTCCCGCTCATCTAATTAGAATTAATATTTATTGATATTTTGGGATTTATAGTATATTCTCTTCTTTCTATCCTAATTGATTTTCAGTTGCTTGGGGACAAGCAACAATTTAAGTTTGGTGTTGTGATGAGCGGATAATTTATACGCTTTTTGGCATTGTTTTTAGGTAGTTTTTAGTAGGATCTAGCTACTTTTAGGGATATTTTCATTATTTTTTATGCTAAATTCACATTTCTGGACTTTACTATGAGTTTTTGTGTTTTTCGATGATTTTAAGTAATTTCTGCTGAAATTGAGGGACCTGAGCAAAACTCTGATAAAAGGCTGACAAAGGACTGCTGATGCTGTTGGATTCTGACCTCCCTGCACTCGAAATGGATTTTCTGGAGCTACAAAACTTCAACCGGTGCGCTCTTAACAGCGTTGGAAAGTAGACATCTAGAGCTTTCCAGAAATATATAATAGTCTATACTTTATTTGTGATTAGACGACGTAAACTGGCGCTCAACGCCAGTTCCACGCTGTATTCTGGAGTCAAACGCCAGAAACACGTCCCGAACCAGAGTTGAACGCCAAAAACACGTTACAACTTGGCGTTCAACTCCAAGATAAGCCTCAGCTCGTGTAAAGATCAAGTTCAGCCCAAGCACACACCAAGTGGGCCCCGGAAGTGGATTTATGCATCAATTACTTACTCTTGTAAACCCTAGTAGCTAGTTTAGTATAAATAGAACTTTTTACTAGTGTATTAGACGTCTTTTGACCACGTTACATCTTTGGTCTCGGTTTTATTCCATTATTCATCTTAGGAGACTATTGATCACGTTTTGGGGGACTGGCCATTCGGCCATGCCTGAACCTTCATCACTTATGTATTTTCAACGGTGGAGCTTCTACACACCATAGATTAAGGGTGTGGAGCTCTGCTGTACCTCGAGTTTTAATGCAATTACTACTATCTTTTATTCAAATTCAATCTTATTTCTGTTCTAAAATACTACTCGTACTTCAACCTGATGGATGTGATGATTCGTGACACTCATCATCATCCGTCCCTATGAACGCGTGCCTGACAACCACTTCCGTTCTACAAGCGAAAGCTAGAGTGTGTATCTCTTGGATTCCTGATGCACGACACATGGTTGCCCTCACCTGACAACTGAGCCTTCCATTCCGTGAGATCAGAGTCTTCATGGTATAAGCTAGAATTGATGGCGGCATTCATGAGAATCTAGAAAGTTTAAACCTTGTCTGTGGTATTTCGAGTAGGATTCCGGGATTGAATGACTGTGACGAGCTTCAAACTTGTGATTGTTGGGCGTGATGACAAATGCAAAAGAATCAAGGGATTCTATTCCGACTTGATCGAGAACCGGCAGATGATTAGCCGTGCCGTGACAGAGTATTTGGACCTTTTTCACTGAGAGGATGGGATGTAGCCATTGACAACGGTGATACCCTACATACAGCTTGCCATGGAAACGAGTAAAAAGGATTGGATAAAGGCAGTAGGAAAGCAGAGATTCAGGAAAGAGCACAACATCTTCATACGCCTATTTGAAATACCCATCGATGATCTACATAAGTATTTCTATCTTTATTTTCTGTTTATTTATTATTATTATTCGACAACTCTATCACCATTTATTATCCGCTTGACTGAGATTTACAAGATGACCAGAGCTTGCTTCATACCAACAATCTCTGTGGGATCGACCCTTACTCACGTAAGGTTTATTACTTGGACGATCCAGTACACTTGCTGGTTAGTTGTGCGAGGTTGTGAAGAAAGTGCTGAGTTAGTAATTGCGCACACCAAGTTGAATGCCATTATAAGAGATCACAATTTCATCCACCAGTATTCTACTAAAAAGTCAGTAAGGCATTGGGCTTTAATTGCTATCTGAGTTTCATATCTCAAGTCGAACTCAACTCTATAGCCCATTGAACCATTCTACCTGCAACATCCATTTTCTAAAAGATTTGCTTCATGGGCTGAATTGTTCGGATTCTTATGGTATGAGCATGGAAGTAAGGTCAGAGACTTCTAGATGCTACAATTAAGGTATATGCAAACTTCTCAATTTTTTGATACCTTAATTCAGGCCATTGCAGTACTTTGCTAGTGAAGTAGATGGGGTGATGTCCGACCTCGTCCTCTCGGACTAAAGCGGATGCTACTGCTTTCTTGACATCAGCGAGATATAGTACGAGCTCCTGTCCTATTTCTGGCTGAGTTAGGATGGGAGGTTGGCTCAGAAATTTCTTGCATTCTTGAAAAGTTTCTTCACATTCAGAAGTCCACTCGAATTGGCATCCTTTTCTAAGTAGTGAAAAAAGTGGCAAGGACTTCAAGGCTGATCTTGCCAAAAATTTGGACAATGCTGCAAGTCGGCCATTCAGCTGTTGGACTTCTTTCAAACAAGTCGGACTCTTCATTTCTAGGATTGCTCTACACTTGTCGGGATTAACCTCAATTCCCGTCTGTGTGATCATAAATCCCAGAAATTTTCCTGCTTCTACTGCGAAGTTGCATTTGGTGGGATTTAGTTTCATCCCATGTCTTCTTATGGTGTCAAAGACTTGTGAGAGGATGGTCAGGAGATTGGCCTCTTCCTTGGTTTTTACCAATATGTCATCTACATATACCTCTATTACGTTTCTAAGGTGAGGCGCAAATATCTTGTTCATCAACCTTTGGTAGGTGGCGCCTGTATTTTTCAACCCAAATGGCATGACCACGTAACAATAGTTTGCTCTAGGAGTGATATGTCTTCTTCTGATCCGACTTATACATTGGAATTTAGTTGTATCCGGAGTAAGCATCCATAAATGATAGATACTGGTATCCTGAATTGGAATCTACCAAAGTATCGATATTTGGTAGGGGGTATGGGTCTTTTGGACAGGCCTTATTGAGGTCGGTATAGTTGACAGACATCCTCCACTTCCCATTTTGCTTTTTTACCAGCACCACATTTTCCAACTATGTCGGATACTTGACTTCCCTGATAAATTCGGCTTCTAGCAAGGCTTGTACTTGCTCTTCGACCACTTGAGCTTGCTCCAGTCCGAGCTTTCGCCTCCTTTGTTGAATAGGTCGGGACCCAGGGTAGACTGCCAGCTTATGTGTCATAAGCTCGGGATCTATTTCCGGCATGTCGGTGACCTTCCAAGCGAAAAGATCGGAGTTCTCCTGTAGGAGCTTTACGAGATCTTCCTTCAAATCCGCCCTTATGTTAACTCCTATATTAGTGCTCTTCTCGATTTCTTGTCTGATTTGGACTTCTTCCGTCCTTCTGATGAGCGGATAATTTATACGCTTTTTGGCATTGTTTTTAGGTAGTTTTTAGTAAGTTCAAGCTACTTTTAGGGATGTTTTCATTAGTTTTTATGTTAAATTCACATTTCTGGACTTTACTATGAGTTTGTGTGTTTTTCTGTGATTTCAGGTAATTTCTGGCTGAGATTGAGGGACTTGAGCAAAACTCTGATAGGAGGCTGACAAAGGACTGCTGATGCTGTTGGAATCTGACCTCCATGCACTCGAAATGGATTTTCTGAAGCTACAGAACTTCAAATGGCGCGCTCTCAACGGCGTTGGAAAGTAGACATCCAGAGCTTTCCAATAATATATAATACTCCATACTTTATTCGGGAATTGATGATGTAAACTGGCGCTCAACGCCAGTTCCATGTTGCTGTCTGGAGTCAAACGCCAGAAACATGTCACAACCCAGAGTTGAATGCCCAAAACACGTTACAACTTGGTGTTCAACTCCAATAAAAGCCTCAGCTCGTGGATAGACCAAGCTCAGCCCAAACATACACCAAGTGGGCCCCGGAAGTGGATTTATGCATCAATTACTTACTTCTGTAAACCCTAGTAGCTAGTTTATTATAACTAGAACTTTTTACTAGTGTATTAGACATCTCTGGACGCCTAGTCCTTAGACCATGGGGGCTGGCCATTCGGCCATGCCTGGACCTTTCACTTATGTATTTTCAACGGTGGAGTTTCTACACACCATAGATTAAGGGTGTGGAGCTCTACTGTACCTCAAGTTTCAATGCAATTACTATTATTTTCTATTCAATTCTCTTTATTCCTATTCTAAGATATTCGCTGCACTTCAACTTGATGAATGTGATGATCCGTGACACTCATCATCATTCTCACCTATGAACGCGCGTGACTGACAACCACTTCCGTTCTACCTTATGCCGGGCGCATATCTCTTGGATTCCTTAATCAGAATCTTTGCGGTATAAGCTAGAATTGATGGCGGCATTCATGGGAATCCGGAAAGTCTAACCTTGTCTGTGGTATTCCGAGTAGGATTCCGGGATTGAATGACTGTGACGAGCTTCAAACTCCTGAAGGCTGGGCGTTAGTGACAGACGCAAAAGAATCAAGGGATTCTACTCCAACCTGATTGAGAACCGACAGATGATTAGCCGTGCTGTGACAGAGCATTTGGACCATTTTCACTGAGAGAATGGGATGTAGCCATTGACAATGGTGATGCCCTACATATAGCTTGCCATAGAAGGGAGTGATAAAATTGGATAAAAGCAGTAGGAAAGCAGAGATTCAGGAGGAGCACAGCATCTCCATACGCCTATCTGAAATCCCCATCATTGGATTACATGAGTAATTTTATCTTTATTTTATGTTTATTATTTATTATATATTTTCGAAAATCCATAATCAATTATTATTCGCCTGACTGAGATTTACAAGATGACCATAGCTTGCTTCATACTAACAATCTATGTGGGATCGACCCTTACTCACGTAAGGTATTACTTGGATGACCCAGTACACTTGCTGGTTAAGTTGAACGGAGTTGTGTCCACACATAGCAAAGAGCCATTAAATAAATCTCATGCAAATACAAAGAGAATGAATCACAATTTCGTCCACTAAGTTTTTGGCGCCATTGCCGGGGATTGTTTGAGTTTGGACAACTGACGGTTCATCTTGTTGCTCAGATTAGGTAATTTTCTTTTCAAAATTTTTTTTCAAAAATCTTTTTCAAAATTTTTTTTTCTTTTTCGTTTTTCCAAACTTTATTTTCAAAAAAAGTAATAAAAATCCAAAAAAATTAATAAAATCATAAAAATCAAAAATATTTTGTGTTTCTTGTTTGATTCTTGAGTCAATTTTTAAGTTTGGTGTCAATTGCATGCTTTAAAAATTTTTCTTGCATTTTTTGAAAATTCATGCATTCAAAGTGTTCTTCATGATCTTCAAGTTGTTCTTGGTAAGTCTTCTTGTTTGATCTTGATGTTTTCTTGTTTTGTGTTGTTTGTTATTTTTCATATGCATTTTTCGTTTGTTAGAGTCCATGCATTAAAGATTTCTAAGTTTGGTGTCTTGCATGTTTTCTTTGCATCAAAAATTTTTCAAAAATATGTTCTTGATGTTCATCATGATCTTCAAAGTGTTCTTGGTGTTCATCTTGACATTCATAGTGTTCTTGCATGCATCTTGTGTTTTGATCCAAAATTTTCATGTTTTGGGTCATGTTTGTGTTTTTCTCTCTCATAATTAAAAATTCAAAAATCAAAAAAATATCTTTTCCTTTTTTTTCTCTCATAATTTTCGAAAATTTGAGTTGACTTAGTCAAAAATTTTCAAAATTAGTTGTTTCTTACAAGTCAAGTCAAATTTTCAATTTTTAAAAATCTTATCTTTTCAAAATCTTTTTCAAAAATCATATCTTTTCAATTTTATCTTTGTTTCTCGAAAATTTTCAAAAATCTTTTTCAAATTATTTTCAAAATCTTTTTCAAATTATTTTCAAAATCTTTTTCTTATCTTTATATCATATTTTCGAAATTACACTAACAATTAATGTGATTGATTCAAAAATTTGAAGTTTGTTACTTTCTTGTTAAGAAAGGTTCAATCTTTAAATTCTAGAATCATATCTTGTAGTTTCTTGTTAGTTAAGTAATTAATTTTAATTTTAAAAATTAAATCTTTTTATCTTATCTTTTTATCATATCTTTTTCAAAATTTTATCTTTTTCGAATTTTGATTTCAAAATATCTTATCTTATCTTATCTTCTTATCTTTTCAAATTTGATTTTAATATCTTTTTCAACTAACTATTTGACTTTTTGTTTGTTTCTTACCTTTTTCAAAACCACCTAACTACTTTTTCCTCTTCAATTTTCGAAAATACCTCTCTCTTTTTCAAAAATTCTTTTTAATTGTTTTAAATTTTAACTTTAATCATATCTCATCTTTAATTTTCAAAATTACTAACTCCTTTTCAAAAATTAATTTTTGAATTCTCCCTCTCTTTTCTTATTCTATTTAATTATTTATTTACTAACACTTCTCTTCACCTCTCTTCATCTAAAATTCGAACCCATTCTTCTTCACTCTTCTCCCCTTTCTTCTTTTACTAACATAAACGAATCTCTATACTGTGACATAGAGGATTCCTCTTCTTTTCCTGTTTTCTTCTCTTTCATATGAGCAGGAACAAGGAAAAAGGCACTCTTGTTGAAATTGATCCTGAACCTGAAAGGACTCTGAAGAGAAAACTAAGAGAAGCTAAATTACAACAATCCAGAAACAACCTTTCAGAAATTTTTGAACAAGAGAAGGAGATGGCAGCCGAACCCAACAACAATAATGCAAGGAGAATGCTTGGTGACTTCACAAAACCAACGTCCAAATTTGATGGAAGAAGCATCTCCATTCCTGCCTTTGGAGCCAACAATTTTGAGCTTAAGCCTCAACTAGTTGCTTTAATGCAACAGAACTGCAAGTTTTATGGACTTCCATCTGAAGATCCTTACTAGTTTTTAACTGAGTTCTTGCAGATTTGTGAGACTGTAAAGACGAATGGAGTAGATCCTGAAGTCTACAGGCTCATGCTTTTCCCTTTTGCTGTAAGAGACAGAGCTAGAATATGGTTGGATTCACAACCTAAGGATAGCCTGGACTCTTGGGATAAGCTGGTCACGGCCTTCTTGGATAAATTCTTTCCTCCTTAAAAGCTGAGCAAGCTTAGAGTGGATGTTCATACCTTCAAACAAAAAGATGGTGAATCTCTCTATGAAGCTTGGGAAAGATACAAGCAGTTGACCAAAAGGTGTCCATCTGACATGTTTTCAGAATGGACCATATTAGATATATTCTATTATGGTCTATCTGAGTTTTCGAAAATGTCATTGAACCATTCTGTAGGTGGATCCATTCACCTAAAGAAAACACCTGCAGAAGCTCAAGAACTCATTGACATGGTTGCAAATAACCAATTCATGTACACTTCTGAGAGAAATTCCGTGAATAATGGGACACCTCAGAGGAAGGGAGTTCTTGAAATTGATGCTCTGAATGCCATATTGGCTCAGAACAAAGTGTTGACTCAGCAAGTTAACATGATTTCTCAAAGTCTGAAGGGATGGTAAAATACATCCAACAGTACTAAGGAGGCAGCTTCTGAAGAAGCTTATGATCCTGAGAACCCTGCAATAGCAGAGATAAATTACATGGGTGAACCTTATGGAAACATCTATAATTCATCATGGAGAAATCATCCAAATTTCTCATGGAAGGATCAACAAAAGCCTCAACAAGGCTTTAACAATGGTGGACGCAATAGGCTGAGCAATAGCAAGCCTTTTCCATCATCTTCGCAGCAACAGACAGAGAATTCTGAACAAAACACTTCTAATTTAGCCAATCTAGTCTCTGATCTGTCAAAGGCCACTTTCAGTTTCATGAGTGAAACAAGATCCTCCATCAGAAATCTGGAGGCACAAGTGGGCCAGCTGAGTAAGAAAGTCATTGAAACTCCTCCCAGTATTCTCCCAAGCAATACAGAAGAGAATCCAAAAGGAGAGTGCAAGGCCATTGATGTGATCAATATGGCCGAATGCATAAGGAAGGAGAAGGACAAAAATCCTAGTGAGGAGGGCCTCCTGGGATGTCTCTCAAGCAAGAGAGAGTTTCCTAGTAAGGATTCAAAGGAATCTGAGGCTCATATAGAGACCATAGAGATTCCATTAAATCTTCTTCTGCCATTCATGAGCTCTGAAGACTATTCCTCCTCTGAGGAGGATGAAGATGTGACTGGAGAGCAAGTTGCTCAATATTTAGGAGCTATCATGAAGCTGAATGGCAAGTTGTTTGGTAATGAGACTTGGGAAAGTGAACCTCCCTTGCTCATTGGTGAACTAGACACCTGGATTCAGAAAATTTTATCTCAAAAGAGACAAGATCCTGGCAAGTTCTTAATACCTTGTACCATAGGCACCATGACCTTTGAAAAAGCTCTATGTGATCTAGGGTCAGGGATAAATCTTATGCCACTCTCTGTAATGGAGAAGCTGGGGATCATTGAGGTACAACCTGTCTTGTTCTCATTACAATTGGCAGACAAGTCATTGAGACAAGCTTATGGAATAGTAGAGGACGTGTTAGTAAAGGTTGAATGCCTTTACCTCCCTGCCGATTTCATAATCTTAGACACTAGGAAGGAAGAGGATGAGTGCATCATCCTTGGAAGACCTTTCCTTGCCACAGCAGGAGCTGTGATAGATGTCAACAGAGGTGAATTAGTCCTTCAATTGAATGGGGACTACCTTGTGTTTAAGGCACATGGCCATCCCTCTGTGACAAAAGAGAGTAAGCATGAAGAGCTTCTCCCAGTTCAGAGTCAAGAAGAGCCCCCACAGTCAAACTCTAAGTTTGGTGTTGGGAGGCCACAACCAAACTCTAAGTTTGGTGTTAAGACCCCATATCCAAACTCTAAGTTTAGTGTTGGGAGTTTTACAATATTGACCTGATCACCTTTGTGGCTCTATGAGAGCCCACTGTCAAGCTATTGACACTAAAGAAGCGCTTGTTGGGAGGCAACCCAATTTTTATTTATCTAATTTTTATTTTATTTTATTGTTATTTTGTGTTTTATTAGGTACATGATCATGTGAAGTCACGAAAAAAATATAAAAATTAAAAACAGAATCAAAAACAGCAGAAGAAAAATCACACCCTGGAGGGAGGACATACTGGCGTTCAACGCCAGTAAGGAGCATCTGGCTGGCGTTCAACGCCAGAACAGAGCATGAATCTGGCGCTGAACGCCAGAAACAAGCAACATTCTGGCGTTTGAACGCCAGGAATGTGCCTTGAGGAAAGCTGGCGCTGAACGCCAGTAACATGCATGGAACTGGCATTCAACGCCAGAAACATGCTACACATGGGCGTTGAACGCCCAGAGTGTGCATCATCTCGGTGTTTAAACGCCAGAATGGTGTACAAAGGCATTCTACATGCCTAATTGGTGCAGGGATGTAAATTCTTGACACCTCAGGATCTGTGGACCCCACAGAATCATCTCAGGATCTGTGGACCCCACAGGATCCCCACCTAACATATTCCCACCTTACCTCCTAATCCTATAACACTCTTCCCCATATCACACTTCCCAACAACTTCAATCTCTCTTCCCAATTACCCCCTTCACCACTCACATCCATCCACTCTTCCCCATAAACCCCACCTACCTTCAAAATTCAAAAACACTTTCCCACCCAAACCCACCCTAAATGACCGAAACTACACCCTCTCCCCTCCCTATATATACCCTTCCATTCCACTTCATTTTCACACAACACAAACCCCCTCTTCTACACCTTGGCTGAAACACCATCTCCCCTTCTCCTCCATATTTTCTTCTTCTTCTTCTTCTCTTCTTTCTTCTCTTGCTCAAGCGCGAGCAATATTTTAAGTTTGGTGTGGTAAAAGCATAAGCTTTTTGTTTTTCCATTACCATCAATGGCGCCTAAGGCCGGAGAATCCTCTAGAAAAGGAAAAGGGAAGACAAAAGCTTCCACCTCCGAGTCATGGGAGATGGAAAGATTCATCTCCAAAAGCCATCAAGACCATTTCTATGATGTTGTGGCAAAGAAGAAGGTGATCCCTGAGGTCCCTTTCAAGCTCAAGAAAAATGAGTATCCGGAGATCCGACATGAGATCCGAAGAAGAGGTTGGGAAGTCCTAACCAACCCCATGCAACAAGTCAGAATCTTAATGGTTCAAGAGTTCTATGCCAATGCATGGATCACTAGGAACCATGATCAAAGTATGAACCCGAGTCCAAAGAATTATCTCACAATGGTTCGTGGGAAATACTTAGATTTTAGTCCGGAAAATGTGAGGTTGGCGTTCCACTTGCCCATGATGCAAGGAGTAAACGCCCCTACACTAGAAGGGTCAAATTTAATCAAAGGTTGGACCAAGTCCTAATGGACATATGTGTGGAAGGAGCTCAATGGAAAAGAGACTCCAAAGGCAAGCCAGTTCAACTAAGAAGGCTGGACCTCAAGCCTGTGGCTAGAGGATGGTTGGAGTTCATTCAACGCTCCATCATTCCCACTAGCAACCGATCTAAAGTTACTGTGGATCGGGCCATCATGATTCATAGCATCATGATTGGAGAGGAAGTAGAAGTTCATGAAGTCATCACCAATGAAATCTACAAAATAGCCGAAAAGCCCTCCACCATGGCAAGGCTAGCTTTTCCTCACCTTATTTGCCATCTATGTTACTCAGCTGGAGTTATCATAGAAGGAGACATCCCCATTGAAGAGGATAAGCCCATCACCAAGAAGAGGATGGAGCAAGCAAGAGAGACCCTCCACGGATCTCAAGAGATGCATGAGGAAGCTCATCATCAAGAAATCTCTGAGATGCCTCAAGGGATGCACTTTCCTCCCAACAACTATTGGGAACAACTCAACACTTCCTTAGAAGATTTGAGCTACAATGTGGAACAATTAAGGGTGGAACATCATGAGCACTCCATCATTCTCCATGAAATAAGAGAAGATCAAAGAACGATGAGGGAGGAGCAACAAAGGCAAGGAAGGGACATAGAAGAGCTTAAGGACATTGTTGGTCCTTCAAGAAGAAGACGCCACTAAGGTGGATTCATTCCTTGTTCTTATTTCTTTCTGCTTTTCGGTTTTTATGTTGTGTTCATTTATGTTTTGTGTCTCTTTTTCATGATCATTAGTGTTTAGTAACTATGTATTAAAGTTATGAATAATTCCATTAATCCTTCACCTCTCTTAAATGAAAAATGTTTTAATTCAAAAGAACAAGAAGTACATGAATTTTGAATTTATCCTTGAATATAGTTTAATTATATTGATGTGGTGACAACACTTTTTGTTTTCTGAATGAATGCTTGAATAGTGCATATTTTTTATCTTGTTGTTTATGAATGTTAAAATTGTTGGCTCTTGAAAGAATGATGAACAAAGAGAAATGTTATTGACAATCTGAAAAATCATGAAATTGATTCTTGAAGAAAGAAAAAGCAGTGAAAAAAAGCAAAAGCTTGTGAAAAAAAATGGCGAAAAAAAATATATAGAAAGAAAAAGAAAAAGCAAGCAGAAAAAACCAATAGCCATTAAAACCAAAAGGCAAGGGTAAAAAGGATCCAAGGCTTTGAGCATCAATGGATAGGAGGGCCCAAGGAAATAAAATCCAGGCCTATGCGGCTAAATCAAGCTGTCCCTAACCATGTGCTTGTGACATGCAGGTCCAAGTGAAAAGCTTGAGACTGAGTGGTTAAAGTCGTGATCCAAAGCAAAAAGAGTGTGCTTAAGAGCTCTGGACACCTCTAACTGGGGACTCTAGCAAAGCTGAGTCACAATCTGAAAAGGTCCACCCAGTCATGTGTCTGTGGCATTTATGTATCCGGTGGTAATACTGGAAAACAAAGTGCTTAGGGCCACGGCCAAGACTCATAAGTAGCTGTGTTCAAGAATCAACATACTTAACTAGAAAAGTCAATAACACTATCCAAAATTCTAAGTTCCTAGAGAAGCCAATCATTCTGAACTTCAAAGGAAAAAGTGAGATGCCAAAACTATTCAGAAGCAAAAAGCTACAAGTCCCGCTCATCTAATTAGAATTAATATTCATTGATATTATGGGATTTATAGTATATTCTCTTCTTTTTATCCTAGTTGATTTTCAATTGCTTGGGGACAAGCAACAATTTAAGTTTGGTGTTGTGATGAGCGGATAATTTATACGCTTTTTGGCATTGTTTTTAGGTAGTTTTTAGTAAGTTCAAGCTACTTTTAGGGATGTTTTCATTAGTTTTTATGTTAAATTCACATTTCTGGACTTTACTATGAGTTTGTGTGTTTTTCTGTGATTTCAGATAATTTCTGGCTGAAATTGAGGGACTTGAGCAAAACTCTGATAGGAGGCTGACAAAGGACTGCTGATGCTATTGGAATCTGACCTCCCTGCACTCAAAATGGATTTTCTGGAGCTACAGAACTCCAAATGGTGCGCTCTCAACAGCGTTGGAAAGTAGACATCCAGAGCTTTCCAGCAATATATAATAGTCCATACTTTATTCGGGAATTGACGACGTAAACTAGCGCTCAACGCCAGTTGCATGTTGCTGTCTGGAGTCAAACGCCAGAAACATGTCACAACCCAGAGTTGAACGCCTAAAACACGTTACAACTTGGCGTTCAACTCCAATAAAAGCCTCAGCTCGTGGATAGACCAAGCTCAGCCCAAACATACACCAAGTGGGCCCCAGAAGTGGATTTATGCATCAATTACTTACTTCTGTAAACCCTAGTAGCTAGTTTATTATAAATAGAACTTTTTACTAGTGTATTAGACATCTCTGGATGCCTAGTCCTTAGACCATGGGGGTTGGCCATTCGACCATTCCTGGACCTTTCACTTATGTATTTTCAATGGTGGAGTTTCTACACACCATAGATTAAGGGTGTGGAGCTCTGCTGTACCTCAAGTTTCAATGCAATTACTATTATTTTCTATTCAATTCCCTTTATTCCTATTCTAAGATATTCATTGCACTTCAACTTGATGAATGTGATGATCCGTGACACTCATCATCATTCTCACCTATGAACGCACGTGACTGACAACCACTTCCGTTCTACCTTATGCCGCGCGCATATCTCTTGGATTCCTTAATCAGAATCTTCGTGGTATAAGCTAGAATTGATGGCGGCATTCATGGGAATCCGGAAAGTCTAACCTTGTCTGTGGTATTCCGAGTAGGATTCTGGGATTAAATGACTGTGACGAGCTTCAAACTCCTGAAGGCTGGGCGTTAGTGACAGACGCAAAAGAATCAAGGGATTCTACTCCAACCTGGTTGAGAACCGACAGATGATTAGTCGTGCTGTGACAGAGCATTTGGACCATTTTCACTGAGAGGATGGGATATAGCCATTGACAACGGTGATGCCCTACATACAGCTTACCATAGAAGGGAGTGATAAAATTGGATAAAAGCAGTAGGAAATCAGAGATTCAGGAGGAGCACAGCATCTCCATACGCCTATCTGAAATCCCCATCATTGGATTACATGAGTAATTTTATCTTTATTTTATGTTTATTATTTATTATATATTTTCGAAAATCCATAATCAATTATTATCCACCTGACTGAGATTTACAAGATGACCATAGCTTGCTTCATACCAACAATCTCTGTGGGATCGACCCTTACTCACGTAAGGTCTTACTTGGATGACCCAGTACACTTGCTGGTTAAGTTGAACGGAGTTGTGTCCACACATAGCAGAGAGCCATTAAATAAATCTCATGCAAATACAAAGGGAATGAATCACAATTTCGTCCACCACCTTCCTTCGGGCTGTGGTCAGAGTTCCTCTCTTCCTCAGACTCCTCCGAGTTCAATGGAATTGACCTCTTTTCCCTTATCTCGTAGGTTTAGGCTCTCATTGTAACATTTTCTTGCCAGCTTTTGATCTCCTCTAATGGTGGCAATTCCGTCTTCTGTAGGAAACTTCATGCAAAGATGGGGAATGGAGAGGATTGCTCCTAACTGATTTAGAGTTGTCCTACCAATCAGGACATTATATGTAGAAATTACATCGACAATAATGAAGTCGATGTTTAAGGTTTTGGACTTCAATCCCTTTCCAAAAGTCTTGTATAGGGAGATGAAGCCCAATGGCTTAATAGGAGCATCTCCTAACCTAAAGAGAGTATCCGGACATGCTTTTAACTCCTTTTCATCCTACCTCAACTTATAAAATGCCGGCTTAAATAGTATGTCAGCTGAGCTGTCTTGATCTATCAGGGTTCTGTGAAAGTGAGCATTGGCAAAGATCATGGTGATTGCTACCAGGTCGTCGTGCCCAGGTACAATGCCCTGTCCGTCTTCTTTGGTGAAAGAGATTGTCATAGGTCGGGTCCATCACTCCCGACTTGGTAGACTTCTTTTAGATGTCTCTTCCGAGACGACTTGGTTACTCCTCCCCCAGCAAAGCCTCCTGCTATCATGTGATTGTGTTGCTCTAGGGTTTGTGGGGGCTGACCTTTTCGGCCAGCCTCTTCATCGTCTCTCTTCCTTTTTGTGTCATTGTCCGACCTTTCTATGAGATATCTATCCAACCGACACTCTTTGGCCAGTTTTTCTATCATATTTTTTAGGTCGTAACAATCATTTGTTGAGTGCCCAAACAGCTTATGGTACTCATAATACTCATTACAGCTTTCTCTCTTTTTGTTTTTTATCAGGCGTGGAGGAGGGAGCTTCTCGGTGTGACAAATTTTCCTGTAGACGTCCACAAGAGAAACTCGTAATGGAATATAGTTGTGGTACCTTCTAGGCTTCTCGGATCTGACTTCTTCTTTCCTCTTGGGCTCCCCGTCTTTTTCCTTTAGCTGATGAGGGTGTTCGGCTCTCATAACTTGGCATTTTCTTCCATGTTGATGTACTTTTTAGCTCACTCTTGTACATCATTTAAAGAAGTCGGATGTCTTTTTGAGATAGATTAGGAGAAAGGTCCTTTTCGGAGGCCATTGACTAGTCCCATTATCACCGCCTCAATGGGTAGGTCCTGGATTTCCAAACATGCCTTGTTGAATCTCTCCATGTAGTCTCTTAGGGGTTCTCTGATCTCCTGTTTGACTCCGAGTAGGCTGGGTGCATGCTTGACCTTATCTTTTTTAATTGAAAATCAGGTAAGGAATTTGCGCGCTAGGTCGTCGAAACTCGTAACCGACCTAGGAGGCAGGCTGTCGAACCACTTCATGGCCGCTTTTGTCAAAGTTATCGGGAAAGTGTTGTAGCGGGTAGCATCCAAAGCATCAGCCAAGTACATCCGGCTTTTGAAATTGCTGAGGTGGTGCTTCAGGTTGGTTGTCCCATCGTATAGGTTCATGTCGGGGCTTTTAAAGTTTCTAGAAACTCTAGTCCGAATGATATCTTCGGTGAAAGGATCTTCTCCTCCCAACAAGGTATCTTCCCGAGCTGTTCAGGAATCCCTGTTTTGAAGGTTAGATTCCAGCTTTGGAAGCTTCTCTTTTAACTCTCTTCGCCGTTTAATCTCCTTCCTCAAGCTTCTCTCTGCTTCTCGCTGTCGCTCTAATTCATACTCCAGTTGTTCAAGTCGACCATGGTGTCCATGCAGCAATCCCATGAGGTCGGCGCTATGAGGTTGTTCTTCCCCTTCAGGGAGACGAACCTTGGATGGGACTCTCCTTTGGTGTTGGTCATCGGAAGGGCCTTCACCATGTGGTTTCTCCATTCTTGGAGGAGGTATCACTAGAGTTTGGTCATTGTTGACCCTGTCCTGCTATTCTTATTCTGATTCAGATGTTGTACGTCCACCTTCATACTGATCGTCCACCATTGAGTGTTAGATCCTAGGTCTCTGGCAACGACGCCAATGTTCTGAGGGTTACCTGAAACTGGATTGCCTTTGGTCTTGTGTGTGAGGCCTAAATGCTCAAGGGAGTGGTCTCCAACTTGTCCTACATCAGAGAGCCGCCGTCCGAGTTATGTGTTTAAAAAGGTGGGGGTGGTACCTGAAAGACACTCTAATGCCCAAGTCAGCAAGGGGTTAAGCAGGTTTTTGATATATTGGAACTTAAAGGTACTTGAGCGTGTCAGGGTATTTATAGGTGATTAACTAATAACCACCGTTGAAGTAGTTTCACTTCTGGTGGTGGATAATCGTCTCTTTATATTAGGACTGTTGAGATCTCCCTTCTAGAAGCAGGTGAGAAATTTAGGGAGACAGTTACTTACGTGGGTAAGTATAAGCTGCCCGTTTTCATCTATTCCATCCTCCTCAAAGAGGTCGGGTATACGGTAGAGGCTACTCTCTCAGTATGGCCTTTTCAGCTTTATTAGGTCTAACTTATATTTTGGATTAGGGTATAAACATATATTTTTAATAGAAATTGAAGTCCGCTTTATTAATTTTGATTCGTGGAAGTGCGCTTAGTCCTTCGTCCAAATGATTAGAGACCGAAATGTACATTTATTCCAAAAAAAAAGAAAAAAAAAAGAAAACAATGATTGACCTTCTAGGTATCATTTAGGAAGAGTAAAGTACCAATCCGGTCCCTGTCCATTTCCCAAAATGTCAAGACGATCCTTAACAAAAAACACGTTCCAATACGGTCCCTGACCTTGTACTCCGTCTGCCAATCCGGTCCCTCCGTCACTTTCACGGCCAAAAGTCGACGAAAAATGCTGAGGTGTGAAGGCGAGGGTATGACACGAATTGCTCGGATGGTTACGTAGAAGATGCAATCCTACGTGGCTAAAGGAAATGGATAGGGGCCTTTTTGTCATTGCCCATAACACAAAGTTGGAGTAAACTTACAAGGCAAGACATGTACTTGCAATGTGTGGCAGCTAACTGGTATACAATTCATCATCTTATATGACTGGTCTAGTTAACAAATATAAAGTCTTTAACTACTTCATATTTTTTTAACAAAATCTATGTGCAGGCATGCCTTGCAGACATGTGGTTGCAGCCATGGATAAGATGGGGTTGAAGCCAGAGCACTTTGTGCATAAATGGCTCACTATGGATGCTATCAGATCAGCCTACTCTATCTGCATTAATCCAATTAACAGTGAAGAATACTGAAACCCAACTGATTCACCACAGCCACTACCTCCCCCTATTAAAAAAGCTGCACATCGTCCAAAGATGAAGAGAAAAGTTGATTCTGTGGAGACGGAGATGAATTCCCACAAAGCCAAAAAGTCATTCGAAGTGACTTGTAACAGGTGTGGCCAAAAGGATCATTACTATAAAACATGCTCCAACCCACCAAAAGACCCAAATTAGAAGCCTATGACCAAGAAGGAAAGGAGGAATTTGAAGCAGTCTGCTCCAGCAGTGGACTCTGCTACCACCACACATATATGCCTCCTTCAGGGTTCGATTTGTCATATTTTTATAATGGTTAAGGATTTAAGTGTCACATGATAGGTTGGTTAGGCATTTAATTGTTATAGCAAAGTTTGATCCAGTATTTAAATGCCTGTTTTGTATGATGATCCACATAGAACCAGGTTGGTGAGGAAAACAACATGAGTATTGGTGTTGAAGGAATAATACTGGACCCTGTGGTAAGTAGTTTATAGGTTTAATTTGTTTACATGTTTTCATGATCTTTATTGTTGACTCTAGATTGAGATAGAGTACTATTCATGAATGTAGACAAAGGCAAAAAAAAAAAACAAAAAAAGAAGCTACCTAAATCGACATCAAAGGAAGGTACAACAATAGGGCAAGGAGATAAAATTCCTCTTTCACAGTCTGCTTCCCAACTAGAAGTTGTAAGTACCCAGTATAGTTCACAATTGCATTACAAATAGCAATGTCTTAGTCTTACTTTTTGTTTCATATAATGCAATCTTGTTGGTTTGCAGGGAGCATCTGACACCCCCACCTTCAATAACCCACCTCCACAAAGGATGAAGCAACCAATTGTTAGGCCACCAATCTCCTCCACCTTTGTTCAAGGTTCTATGGTGAATCAAATTCCTCCAATCATTGGATCTCACTTCAGGCCTCCCACTCCTACCAACACAGAAATTCCACCCAACAATGATACTAATGTTCCTACTGGATCAATGATGCCTAAACCAAGTCAACCACATGGTCTTAGTGCCGAGACAATGGCCGCAGCAGCTTCCGTGCCTGCATCAAGACTATTCAAGTTTATCCCCACTCCTAGATTTAGGCCTCCTAGGAAGAACTAGAAGTGTGGTCCTAGATTTATATCAAGTTAAAAGAAGATGCTGACTTTTTGATAAACTAGCTTACATATAGCTACCACAAACAGTTTTTTACTTTCTGTTTTCATAGCATATGTGAATTAAAGGTCTACAATACTCTTTTTATTTTGGTGTTGCTGATGTTGGTATAGGGCTATATGTTGTCCAATTTTGGAGTGATTTTGTGAACAACATGCTGACATTTGATGGCTGTTTGCAGTTGTTAATGTTACATATTATTGTTAGTTATTACTAAATTATTTTTCCTGGTATAAAGGGATTCGATTATAACACATTCTACTTTTTTTACACAATGTCCCTTTTCCAAACAACCAACACAGTTGTTTCATTTAATAAACTCAGATTTACACTGTTAACTGATACAATACAACTAATTCAGCAACAGGAACTTCCAACACAAAACAAACAAGATACACTAACTATCCACTATTCACTCTAAAGGAGATAATTTGCACATACAACTCCAAAGACAAATACAACAACTATCAATGGATAACTAAACCACCTATTACACTTATCGTGGCTAGAATTTTTCATCTGCAACTCTAACCCAGAAACTCTGTCCTCTAGCTTTGTCACTTTCTCCTCCATCCAAACATCTGCATCCAAAAAATTATTTTGCTTTCGATTCCGAACATAAGGACTGCCATCATTTATTTGCTCCTCTTCAAACAGTGAAACATATTCATCCAACCATTGAAAATATTTGCAACCACCTTGTGCAATCTGCACAGTAAAAAGAAAGCAAACTCAAATTATTAATGTAGAGATGCCTGCTACAGATCTTGGCATGAATATCAAGATAATTAACTGTTTCATACCTTAAAATTTGGGCATCCAAAGAATAGCCTGTTAGGGTTCGACTTTGTTGATGACATGAATAGAATTGCATGAATCCCACAATTGCATTTCAGGGCAACGAATCTTTTTTTCATCTTGGCTCCAGCACTACCAACAGAGCTCACAGAAATACTCCTACCCTCATCATCCGACGCATCTCTTCCAATCTCACGATTTCTGCTATTGCTCATGGTGGTATCAGTTCCATACACGAAACATGGAACATAGACGACCAGACTCGTCTAAAAAGGAGGCCTGGAACCCTCAAAACACCATTGTTTTTGTGTTGTGGGCAATGACAAAAAGACCCCTGTCCATTTCCTCTAGCCACGTAGGATTCCATCTTCCACGTAACCATCCGAGCCATCTGTGTCATACCCTCGCCTTCACACCTCAGCATTTTTCGTCGACTTTGAGCCGTGAAAGTGACGGAGAGACCGGGTTGGCCGATGGAGTACAGAATCAGTGACCGTATTGGAACGTATTTTTAGTTAAGTATCGTCTTGACATTTTGAGAAATGGACAGGACCGAATTGGTACTTTAGGCTCCGTTTGGTTTGTGTGTATGTCAGGCTAAGACATAGACACAGCAGGACATGTCTTTTGTTTGGTTTCTGAGACACAGAAAATGAAAGACACGCTTACACACAAGAGCACACATAATACACGTATTTCATGTCTCAAGGAAATGTTGAGACACGGACAAAAGATGGACACGGATCTGAGTTATTTTTTTTTTTACTTGTTTACCCTTATTAAAATTAACTTACCAGACTTCTTTTTCTTCTACCTTTGACAAACCCTAACAAGTCTCAATCTTCTCTGGAGCTTCCTCATTAACGGCTACTTTTGTGGAGCTTTTCTAATCTTTCTCTGTTCTTGAAAACTCCACTGAAGGTTTGTGATTATGCTATCCCTCTCTTTTATTATCTCAAGTTTTTAATTTTTATCTTCCCTTGCTCTTTTACCATGAACTTTAATATATTTAGTTTTGGAAAAAATATTGGTGTGTGAATAAGGAACAAATAATACTAGTAGACTGTGAAGTATTGTGATTGTTGAAATTTGTTTTAGGGATTAATGCGGGATGATGAGCAAATTAGAAGTATTGGGTTTTATTGTTGTTTAGTTAATATTTGGGGCTATTATCTGACTATTGTAAGAATTAGTATAAGGAATGTTTAAAAAGATTCAACAAATAACTCTCAATAACATTTGTCATGGTCTGGTTGCCTTTCTTGTATTTTCAAACAGCAAGAAGACTATTTATGTTGTATGAGTAGCAAGCAATTTTTGGAATGTATTATTTAATGAAAAGCACATAGTTTAGGTGTCTTTCAACTTTTCCAAAAAAATTTATGAGTTTAAACTTAAAACTGCATTAGATTTGAAATTCAAGTTGTAGTTTCTTCTGAATTTGAAAGTTTTGAGATATTAATGAGAAAATTCAGAGGCTTTTATATAAGTATGAATTCGGTGTGGGTCATGGATCTTTTATTTTGTGGAGTTGGAAGTTTAAACTATTGAATTCAAGTTTTTTATTTTGTTTTTTATAATTTAGAGTAATGGTTTGTGGAAAAAGACTTTGAATGGTAACTATAAGGTAGTAGATATTTTAAATTTCTTGGACGGCAGTTGGATCCCAACCCGCTCTAGTGTTGCTAGCTCTGCTTCTTTTGGATTTGCTATGGTAATTATATAAAGCTTATTTGAATGTTTTGGTGCCGAATATTTATTATTTATTTATTTTTACGCATTTACTTTTTATTGTTTGTTAGGAAGTGATGATGGATCGTTCCGAGCAAATTAAGCTATGTGTTGGATATTACTGGATTATGAGAATGCAGTTTGACACGTTAATGTTATTTATGTTAGTTACTTTATATATGTATATTAGGAATAGAAGGCGGAGTCATTCTTCGATTGGTCGAAGAGTGAACACATTGCCATTAAGGCGAGATGCATTAGATAATATTATTGGGGAGGGTGGAGATAGAAATTGCATATGGGAGCTACGAATGAGTTTGAATGCATTTGCCAATTTGTGTGAATTGCTAAAAGTTCAGGGTGAGTTGGACGAAAATGGTCATGTTGGCATAGGCGAGCAAGTAGCTACTTTCTTAATCATTTTAGCTCACCATACCAAAAATCGTAGCGTACAAGTTAGGTTCTATAGGTCTGGTGAAACTATAAGTAGGTATTTTCACAAGGTATTGTGTTCGGTTTTGCGTGTTCAAAGTATATTATTTGCAATGGCAGATCCTATTCCGGAAGATTGTGTGGATCCAAGATGGAAATGGTTTAAGGTATGTCTTGTATATAGCTCAATTTCTTGCTGGTCAAGTTTATCTGGTGTGTAATAACTATTTTTGTAACATTTGATAGGGTTGTCTATGAGCATTAGATGGAACTTACATAGATGTCACTGTCCCGAAGAATGATAAATCTAGATATCGGACGAGAAAATCTAGAATATCCACCAATGTCTTAGGAGTTTGCAATCGGAATATGAATTTCGTCTATGTCCTTAGCGGTTGGGAAGGATCGGCATCTGATTCAAGGGTACTTAGGGATGCAATTACTCGATGTAATGGCTTGAAAATACCTGTTGGTATGTCTAAATTAATCTTTTCATAAGAGTTTTAACTATTTATTAAAGAATTCTACCCTATTTCTTATATTTTTTTCATCCTTCCGTTTTAGGGTCTTATTATTTAGTGGATGCTGGCTATACCAATGGTAGAGGATTTTTATCTCCTTATAGAAATGTTCGCTATCATGTAAATGAGTGGGTTCAAGGTCACCGTGCACCACAAAATCGTCTAGATTTATTTAATAAGAAGCACTCTTCGGCTAGGAATGTGATTGAGCGGTGCTTTGGATTGCTTAAGAAAAGATGGGCGATTCTACGAAGTCTGTCATTTTACCCTATTAGGATTCAATGCCACATTATTATCGCTTGTTGTTTGTTACAAAATTTTATTCGTATGAATATGGATGTTGATCCCGAAGAAGATGCAACTCTTTCACCGAAACACATACCCATAGGAGATGATACTATTGTTGATGAAGCCGACACAATTGATGTTGTGGAAAGTAGCCACGAGTGGACTCAATGGCGTGAGGACCTAGCAACTGAAATGTGGGAAATATGGAGGGGAGAACATGGCACGTAGAATTTTTATTTTTGATAATTTTATGATGTATGCAATTGTCGTCGACTATTATTATATTTGAATTCATTTGAGTTTTTTTCCCTTGTGGCATGTGTATTAGCATACAATTTAGTTTGATGACTTGTATTCTAATTAAAGACATAACTAGATAAGAGTTTCTTTTAATTGTTTCACAGGATATTAAACGTGTATAATGTTCTTGAAAATGTTAAAGTGTGTTGATATTGTGCTGGTAATTATTTGTTTTAATGTGGTGAAAATTCTGATATATTCGTGCTAGTAAATTTGTGCTAATTGGCATAAGAATTCTTGTGTATAGCTCAAAATAATTGTACTTTATGGTGTTCCTTTTCATTATTGTGCATATATCTTATCCAGCAGCAAATGGCTTCCACACCACGCCAGTGGACTGAACAAGAAACTGAACAGTTTGTGGTCCTCATGGAGGAATTGGTCGTTGAAGGCAAGAGGGCCGATGTCGGTCAATTTAAACCGGGGGCATTTCAGAAGTTGGCAGATAAGATGAACGAAAAGTTTCCTGGATGTGGTCTCACTGTGAAGCACATCAGAAATAAATACAAGCGCCTGAAAGAAAAATATATGTATGTGGCTGAGATGTTGGGTTGTAGTGGCTTTGGATGGAATTCTCAAAAGATGTGTGTTGAAGTAGATAGTAAACAAGTGTTGGAAGCTTGGGGAAAGGTGTATTTTTTTTTTCACTTTTATTCTTTGTTCTTACAACTACATTTTAATTTTCATGTAAGTGTATGCATATGCATTTGTTAATGTATACTCTGTCATATGGTATAGGGTCGCAATGTGACGCTCTATACTCCAGGCAAGCCATTTCCGTTGTTTGAACGTCTTGGAAACATTTTCGGTAAGGATAGAGCTACCGGTCTTGAAGCCTGCAGTGGAAAAAATGCTGAAGAAGATGTTACTCCAGGTTCTACATTTGCTGCAGCCACAGCTAGTGGCTTGGGTTTAGACGGAGAGGATGTTGACATGGAGGATTTAGCAGCTGCTGAAAGTGAATTACCCAATACCTATTCGACCTCTTTTGCTTCATCAAGTGAGAGAAATCAAGGACGTCAAAGTGCAACTAAAATTAGCAAGGATGCTGCAATCTTATCAAACTTGGCTGAAACTTTTAAGGCTGCAGTTCAGGATCAAGGAAAGCATGTGCAAATACTTGCCAATGCAATGTTTGGGATTAATGAGCAAGTGAATCTTGGTCGAACATTGAGGAGTCTTGGTTTCGACACAATAGAGATCGTGCAAATTGCAAAGAAATTTGTGCAGAATCCAGAATTGAAGGCAACCTTTTGGAGTTTAGATGAGGAAAAAGCGGCATTTGCACGAGATATTATGGACAACTTTTAGTTATTGATGGTGTAGTTGGTCTTAGTTGTTAACTTGTTAGGGTATATTGGTAAACTTACTAGAGTATTTTGATAAAGTTATTATACTTTTCAAAAACATTTTGGTAAACTCTTTTCTCTGTTAATTTCCTGCTATTATGCACTAAGTTATTCATCAGCTGAACTTCAATTGTATTGTGCAATTTTACACTTAAAATTGTGCATTCCTGCAAAATTTTATTGAATCTGCATAATTTATGCTAATTTTCTGCACTTAAGTAGAGTTAAATTTTAATTGTGCAGCATAAATTTTCACTATAAAGTTGTGCACTTTTTAAATCACAGCAAAATTGTGCACTTTCTAATATCACAACAAAATTGGGCACTTGTTAAATCACAATTTTAATTGTGCACTTTGTAATATCACAGCAAGTTCGTGCACTTTTTAAAATCACAACAAAATTATTAACTTTCTAAAATAATGCACTTCCTGTGTAAATTTTATACATGATATTTGCAGCCTGAGTTCTAAATTCCTGCACTTACATATTTGTTCAAAGCAAACAAGATATACTCCAAATACTCATTCTTGAAAACAACCAGCAAGCCAAAATGAATTTCATGTAAACCACTTTCCATTTAATTTTCAATTCCTACAATTTTCAATTCATACAATTGGGTATTTCTTAAAACTATACCAATGGAACTTCATGATTCATTGTACAAATACAATGCCAAATAACAAAAAAAAAATACAGCTTTCAAAAGTAATATTTGGTCAAAAGTTGCAGTTGTCTCAAGCCCTTGAATACTTGATCCATGACCAACTTTTATTTGTGTATAGCAACCAAGCATTCCCTGAAGAAAGAATTGCACAAACATTCCCTGCAAAAAGAATTTCAATAACAACTTTAGTAGTCTCAAAACGTGCTTTGTTCTTACAACACACACTGTATTCCTTTGAAACTGATAACTTCAGCACTTTACACTAGTTCTAATTTTAAGTAAATTTTCTAACAATGTAAACACAACAACAAACTGAAGCATACCCAATGAAGATCCATAAAAGCAGGTTGGTCCACAAAGAAATTTACCTTATAAGTTTGCTCCTCTAAAAAAATACAAATTTTTTTTACCATCACGTTTGGTCAGTGTATATTCAAATTCAAAATCTGTTTGCTTCAAAATATTGAAAAAAATACAAAAAAAATTTAGATTGAAACATACATTGTGACAAACGTTGTTTAAATAGATCCAAAGTAAGCAGATTGTTTGTCCACATACAAACAATTCATCAAACACATTGAATGCATACATGTAAAAGGGCTAAAATAATATAGAGCCAGTTCCAAAAACATACCATTATAATGAATCATTTATGAGAACCAATGTAAAAATATTACCTTTGTTACTAATTCACTTCCATGCCACTAGGAAATCATCATATGCTTTGTACAAAGTAACCAAGAAACATTAATATAAATATATATGTTCTTCTTAATCCCAAAGTCTATGGAAGAGTATGGCTTATTTTCATCTTTCCAATTACTACTCTTTTAATTCTTAATCCACACTTCTATAACACATGCAGTTTTTAATTTCATTCATCAATACTTAGTTAAACCGTTAAAGTTATGAAATTGGGGATATAATTACACTATGTAAACTATTAAAATTATGAACTTGGCATGGCGCAGCTAAACATATCAAGCACCGTATTCCCAAAATGCGCTAAACATTAAATCCTAAATTGCAAAATCAGAACTCTGAAAGATATAGTTGAAGCTGTAAATATTAGGAATGGTATGGTAGATACCTGCCAAGTGCGAAGGAGATGCTTTTTGGCATTGGCTTTTTCTTCGATGCTAATTCTACACATGATGCTTTTCATCGATGAGCCATGCCTTCCCCCTTCTCTCTGTTAAACTGAACCTAGCAAATACACTCGCAACAATTAAAACCAACAATTAAGAAGAAGAAGGGCACCACACAAAAGAAGAAGAACAAGAATAAGAAGAAGGGGATCGCACAGAAGAAGATGACCGCACAGAAGAAGAAGAAGAAGAAGGGGACTGCACAGAATAATGAAGAAGGATGATGCCAACTAGGGAGAAGGGAGATTTTGGGGGGGTTGAGGTGAGGGGGAGAAACCCTCGACTCAATCTGGTCTTTTTTTATTTTAAAATGATTGAATTTTTATTTTAAATTAGAAGGGTAAAATAGTCATTTTAATTATGTAGTGTTCTTGTGTTTTATTAATCAAACATAACATTAGACACTACAGTATTGTCATGTCTCTATATCCAAACATCATACATAAACACAAATATTTTATGTCTATGTCTCAAGTGTCTATGTCTTAATGTCTATGTATTAGTACATACACAAACCAAACGGAGCCTTACTCCATTTAAGAATACAACTAGTGTAAAACCCGGGCTACGCCCGGACCAAATATTGTTTCAGTATAAAAATTTGTTAGTACTTATCTATTAATGTAAAAATTATACTATAATTTATAAGTATAATTTAAATAATTGAGGTTAGTTTTTAAATTTTTAAACATACATTATTAAGTAAATTTATAAAATACAAATATTATTATGTATTCTAATATATCATGTATCATTTAAAAAAATGTTAATATTTTAGTAGAAAAATAGTGATTAATTACATTAATTAAATTACAAAATACATGAAAAAATATTAATCGTATACCAAATATTTTTTATATTCGTATAAAAATATAATTATTTATTAATTACATATCTAAATTTTTTTAATGAACAAAAATAATAAATCCGTATATAATTGTTAAGAAAATACCAATATGAAAAACGTATTTATTAAAAAAATGTGCACATTGAGAGAATTAAAAAAATTAATCACTTAATACATTTATTTTAAATATTTATTATTACTAAATTCATAAAAATATTTTATCTTTTATTGTAATATGTCTTTTTCTACCGAAATTTTAAATAAAATAAAATAAATTGAAATATTATCTACCATGATAACAGTCAAAACTGTATGTTTTATTTATTTGTTTAATTCTTCCATAAAAAAATGTTATACAATATCTAAAAATAAAAAGACAAAAAGTACTCCCAACAAAATTAGTAGTAATAATATACACCACCATCATTAAATACACAAATCTTAAAATAAAATAAAAAATTATATGAGATCAAATATCATTTTAAATTCTATAAAAAAGATCACTATTAATACAAAAAAAATAATACTTATAAAAAAAATAGTGAATTAATGAAAAATAAAGAATTTTGATATAATCCAATCTTCACGTCTCTCGAATTTTTCTCTAGCTATTTGATAGAATTGAAAAAAAAAATATACTCAAAATTATATAAGAGACTAATTATATACTTAAATTTAAAATTTTTATATTCATTTTATTCTAATTATTAAATTTTTATCACTATTATACAAAAGATCATCAAATCACATTTACAGGACACTTGAACTCTTTTAGTTTCAAGATACAATATTTAAATAAATTGAAAAAATAAAATAAATTATTAGTTAAATAAACTTTTAAGTGCTCACAAAGCTTCCTAGAGTTAGCATTCATAGCCAAATAATATTATTCTTCCATAGTTTAGAATACTACTAATAATATGCTTAGATTGTGTACTTATTCAATAATAGTTTGCGTTGTACATTTAATTCTAAATAAAAAAATATATATTTAAACTAAAACTCAAATATTACTATCTACAACTATATATTGAATGCAAATAAATGGTATAAACAAAATAAGATCTTTTTGGCACCATATCTATTAGTATTATACTAATATTTTTACAAATAATCACAACTCCATTTTATTTTTTTAAAATATGTAAAGTTAACATATTTTTAAGACGTCTTCCTCAAAATTCCCACTAAACTGTACCTTTCTTTCTTTGCACTTTCGGTACTCCTAATTATAAAGAGTTGATTATAACACTCTGAGTCAAAATCATATCCTAAATCAATAATAAATTCCTCAACAACTCTCTTATTTAGAGGTTCATTCTTGGTATTGGTCACAGATAAACAATCAAGCAAGCAAAATAAACATAAAGCGATGACATATTGAACTGTAATAAAATGCATAAAGTACAAATTAAAAGAAACAGAAAAGACTTTTTTTTTATTTTACAAAAAAGAATAAAAAAAATCTAGCCAAACCATGTTATTTTTTCATTAGTAACAAATGCATACAGAAACAAAATCACCAATTTTTTCTGTAATCTTTCAGTATCTTCTAACATTTACTGGATAGCTAAATTTAAGATAAATATATTAAAATTCAATTGCAAAATAAGATAATTCAAAGGGGGCAGGTTATGATCCAGATTGGCTGCTAGAGCAAAATAGAAAAAAAATTGACAAAACTTAACAAAAGTGAGCATGCATAGATGTCAAAAGTTTTTAAAAATATATGAATCTTAAAATCACAATGAAACTATCTCATCAAAGCATCACATATTTAAGCTGCAAACAAAAAAAACAGCTCCATGTTTACCAAAATTTAATTTAATTAAACCAAAACCTTTCTAATTGTTATCAATAGTTTCAAAGTAAGTATATATTTTTACAGCTAGCAAAATAAACTTTAAGCTTCAATTACATGTTTAAAATAAACAAAAATAGATTTAAAAAAATAATGAACAGCAGCAAAAGGAAACAAACCAAATCATGGCAAAGACAACTCAAAAACCACCTCTCCTAGCCAAAAAGCATAAAAATATCCGTGTTAAGTGATTTTCAAAAGAGCAAATCTAAATGGAGAACACAAACATCAAATAAGATCTCATATAAAAGGACTAAAAACGCAACATGCATTCATAGTGCAAAGTGCAAATGGTGCTGATATGAGTGCCTAAGGTATAAGTTGTAATAAACTTGTAAAAATCCCCTAAAAACTGAAATTTATCAGCAGGCACAACAAAATGAGTATCAGTTATCATGGAGTAATAAGAGCAGTTGCATTCCCTTGCGAATACATTTGAAAGAGCAACTATTTTCCACCACACTCTGGCAAACGCAACCTCTGATATGCACTACTGTTTCACCATCCATTTCTGTCCGTAAAGAAAAAAAAAGAAATTAATGGTTCAGAATGAAACATTGGCATTAATTCCTCCTCAAAGTTCACATAGACAAATACACAAACTTCTTATGAGCAAATAGTTTATCACAAATTAATCACGTATAGTTATGGGATAGCTGCACAAATATATTGCTACTCCCTAAAAGATAAAAAGAAAATTTTAGCAATGACTTCAGAAATCGAAATAAGAATTTGCAAATAACTTTTACCTTAGTCTAAATGTTGGAACAAAAAAGCAAGTCTTAAGCAACCATTTTCTAATTGAAACAAAACTACCAAGTAGAGTAGAAACTCAAAATCTTTTGCATAGGCAACACAGATGAAATACATTATAAAATTCACTGAAGTTTATAAAGATGAATATGATTTTAAACGAACTAACCAAACATTAAAAAGATAACACTAAAAAATTCTCTTCGCTAATATAATGTCAATAAAACAATGAAAATATTTGTCATACACTGAGTTGAGAGGTGCCTATTGAGCATACTGTTTATATTTACTTCTCCTTTAGCTCCACCCATTAAGCTAATGAGGAAAAGCCTTCCATCAAAGTTTAAGTTGTCGAGGTTTCGCTGATGGTACAATCCCACAATTTGATCCGTATGACATCAAAACCTACATCAATACAGGCAGTGGCAACTGATATAGAAACTTCAGTTATTGCACATATCAATTACAAAAGTTAGAGAATGGTCTACCTTTCTTTCCTGTTTCTTCCTTCACTCGTGTAACGGAGTCTCTGTGTTATAATTGATGGCAACATCAGCTCCAAGATCCTTACAGGCAGATAATTTTTCCTCCCTGCCTGAAATTCAATTTAGGATTTAGACAAAAATCTGTTCATGCTAACTATATTGTTTGTTCAAATCTGGTCAATTCTATCCTCTTGGAATGCAAAACAATTAGAGTTTGTGAACAGACTACTGTCCAAAAGAAAAAGTATTATGTTGACTTAAAAAATTTTGCATCACAGTGCTAAAGATAGCTTCACAAAAGAAAACTGATGCATGAAAAAAGAAAGCAATAGATCATGTTTCAGATTGAGCAACAACAATGTATTTTTTTCGTTAAACTTTATCAATTTTAATTTTAGAATTACACACATGTAGAGATAAAACTAAGCATATAACTCAATTAAACTACATTGCAGCAATATCATTGATCAGCACAGCATAGAACGCTTTATCAGTGAACGTATTTAAAAATGTTTATTAAAACAAATCAATAAAGGACCTTAAGAAATACCTATATTGTAGCCTATTAAAATGCTTTACTTACAATGATAACTATGCAAAAATGGAATAAATCAAGCTACTTCCATTTAACCTCAAACATGCATTTAGCCATTAACTTATTAGCTACAAAGCTTCTATTTTATTTGCAGTTGCCATTTTCATACATAACCACAACAAAGTACTAACTTGAACACTACAAAATAGACAGTTAAGATCACATTTTGACATCATCTATGTATATATCTTGAGACAAATTAAACCAACTTTTCTATCACCACCGTGATTGCAATCTAAAATGATGGACAAAATTGACTGTAAAATACAAAGAGATCTCTTTGTAAGAAAAACACCCTCCAGAGTTTGTATGTACTGTATCAAATAACCCTCTAAAATCAGCATTAATCCATGAGAATAGAGTACGCTGAGTTTACAGGAGGAACTGATGGAAACTCATTTTGATGATGCTTTCAGGGAGTGACTTCAAACCACAAAAGCTTGTTTGTGTGCTCCCCTCATTTGTCGCATCATTCCACCATTGCCGACATCAAGATCTCCTAATCTTCTCCTCTTCAAGTGCGGCACACCATTCTGCCAATACGCTCTTCCAGAAAACGGGATCTTGATGGAAACCTGAAGCTTATATCACCAAATAAAAGAGAAGGAAATTAAACAAAATCATCGACAATGTGAGAAAATCTATTAACGCTAGTTTTTTGGCCTTCTCATACAGTATAAACTTTGTTAATATTTTACTCAAGACGCTGCATTTCAATGAAAAAAAATATTTAATGGCAGAAAAGAACAGGAGAAGAAAAAAACACAACTCGATTCGTCAATCATGAATATTCTTTCCTAAAAAAATGAAGAAAACGATACACAAAGAAACATGCAATTAAAATCATCATTCAGCTCAAGCTCGAGGTTTCTCAACCAAATGCATCTCAACGCAGAAAAAGCAACAGGAATAGCAATTCAATGCAGTGAAAGTGAGAGAGAGTGTGCGACGACAAAAATCTTCCAAAGACAAAAACCTTTAGAATTCTTGTTGAAAGTTAGTGGAATGATATCTTCCTGCTTGAGGGGAGCTCCAGTGATGGGGTGTTACCCATATTTATTATACGGGATTATGTTCCTGCACCCAATTTGCAAACCCAATTTATCATATAACAGCGCATTAACTTTCGATTAAAAAAAAAAAAAACACTTGTGATGGCTTACAGTAACTGACATTAACATCGAAAATACTCCCATCAGTTGTGCACACCGGATATTCAAGCGGAGTAAATGTAAGCCTCAATTGTTAAAAAAGTATAAGGTGAAGAGATAAATAACGTAAAAGGAGAAAGCTTAGGGAGAGTTAGAGGGAGAGTAGTTACGCGCAACAACAGAAAGGAAGTTGCTTGAAGGAGGTGCGATGAACATCCTATCCTTGTTGTGCTGCTTCTTCCACTCTGCCGCCTCTGAAATCACCGTGAAAGCTCTGTTCGCCTCTGCTCCTGAAGCTTGCTTCTCCTCCCCTGCCTCCTCGTCTCTTGATCTTCCTCTCATCTTCTAGGTTTTCAACTCTCTCACTTGTGACTTGGTCCAATTCTTCTACCACGTCCTCGTTATGGACGAAGAAGATGATAAAGGAAAAATCAACCAGAGAGAGCGCGCGAGAAAGAAAGAAGATAAAGAGAGATTGAAAGAAATCAAGGAAAGATTTGATTTTTAAAACTCTAATTTTAAATTTGTTCACTCTTACCCTAATTTCAAATGCCCAAGTTCAAATTCTGATCCAAAAGGGAAAGAACGCGCCCGCCGGTGAGATATGAGATTGATTTGATATTCAAAGAAGATAGAATGAGTGAGATCTGAGAAGAATCCAAATTTTATTTTAATTTCAAATCTCCCGCCTAGTTTCTGCTGTTGTATTGAACACGTAACTTTCAGCGTTTTGTTTCTTTTATGTTTTTGTTTCATGATATAATATATTGTTTATTGATTATTATTGGTTTTTCTAGTGTGCCACTTGTCATGAACACAGACATACCACTTGTCGAGCATGGGAGCTGAACACTTGTCAAACAATAAACCTACTACTACTCTCCTATGGGTATGTCTAAAACGAGCACGACCATTATGTACTTATTGGATACGCCACATTTATATAGACCATTAGATTTGATTAGATGAAAATCAAAGGCTAATATGAAAGAAGAGCATTGATGAACTCTAATAAATACAGAATATCCTAATACATAAATAAATATTTTAAATGACAATACTTTAATACACAATACTTTAAATAGTAACAAAATCTTTTATTCTTAAATGATTAAATATAAAATATATAAATACAAAAATATGAGTATTCTTTATTCAATAAGATTAATTATTATACAAGAAATTTTTATAATATTAAAAAATTATATTTAAATAAAATTTTAAACTGTAACATAAAAATATAAAATAATTAAAATTTTATTTTATATTACTTGACAAATAATTAGATTATTATATTCAAAATTTATTAATTAACTAATTTTGTTAAAAATATTATTATATAAAATAATTTTTTATCAAAATATTTTAAAAATATAATTTATTTAAAATATTATATATAATACATGAAACTATTAACCTTTTTTATTTTTTTCAATTTTTTTAAAAAAAGAATAAATAATATAGTTCTAAAAATATGCCTTTCATATTACATATTTACTTATATTAGTAAGATCTAAACTAATCAAGTTTACGTAATTAAAAATATAAAATATATAAATATAAAAAAATAAAAATATTTTAAAAATATTATGACATTTGTAAGACCTAAAGTAAACATATAGGTCTTACTTATATTAGTAAGACCTAAACCAATCAAGCTTACGTAATTAAAAATATAAAACATATAAATACAAAAAAAAAAGTATTTTGGAAATATTATGACATTTTTACACTAATTTTTCACACACAGATATATATATATATATATATATATATATATATATATATATATATATATATATATATATATATATATATATGATAAATTCTACTCTATTTTTTATATTTTAACATGTAAATTATCCTTTATGACATGTCACCTTTTAATTGGTTATTATGTTAACTATGATTAAGCTATTTTGTAATTAAAAAATTATTTAAAAGAATAAATGTATAATTTGATAAAATACTAAAAACTGAATTTTTACTCTCTGTAACCTCGTTGTTTCTCTCTCTGATTGCTCTTCTGTGTTTGATTTCAATTTGTAGTGGATCTGCGATTAGTTAAAGAGAGTGTATTTGATCGTACTGCTATTTTGTAGTTGTCTTTTCCTCTTTAGTTCACATAATTTCGTGTCACATATAAATTTTTGATTATCAGGATGCATTAATCTATAATTTAGGGTTGTGATAACTATTGCATATATTAAAGTGATGCTTGAATTAGATATGCATTTGATCCATCCGGCTATTAGAATTTAAATTGGACTATATCAATTAGTTCAAAGCCGTTCTTTGGAATGGCTATGGATAGGAGTGGCAAACAGGCCTAAACCCGCCAGGCCGGCTCGCGTAACCCGCCAAAAAAGGCGGGTTGGGCTGGAAAATTGGGACCGCCAAATAGCAAAAGCCCGTCTAACCCGCATCGCTTAAACCGCGGGCTTTGGCGGGGCGGGGCATGCTTCTCCGCCGGACTTAGTATTTTTTTGGTAAGGGGTATTTTTACAATATTTTTTGCCAAAATCCAACTTCCCCAACCTAACTTACAAGAGAATGAAGATGAAAATTGAGTATTTTGGATTATGTTTATTTTGTTTTAGAGACAATATTTATAATTATGTTTTGGATTATGTTTATTTTGCTTTGGGAACAATATTTATAATTATGTTTTGGATGAAAGCTTGGTTTATAATTATATTTATTAGATATTTATAATTACAAAGACTTTAATCTTTGTGAATATAAAAATTATAATAGTTAAAAGTAAAAAATATAAGAGATTTTTTTATACCTTTATATATATTATTTAATAGTTAAAAATAAAAAAAAAAGATATTTGGCGGGTTTAGCCCGCCGGCCCGCCAGCCCACGTTAGGCGGACGGGTTAGGATTCTGAGACCGCGGGACGGGCCAGCCCACCAAAGGATGGGCTTCTGGCGGGGCGGGGCGGGCTTCCCCGCTTGCCACCCCTAGCTATGGATCATTGGATCGTACACAAGATCCGTTGCATTAGATATTCAAAGGATACTTGCATCTTTACTCTCCGTCTTGCTTCGAGTTACAGTGTGCTTTCAACGCGCTTTGAGTGATGAAGAAACAGTGGAAGGGAGGAAATATACTTCACTCAACACAGAAGGTGTTTTCAATAGAAGGGTGGAACGGATTTAAGTAATAATGATTTGGTAAAAAAACATAAATTTATTTTTTAATATTTACAAAAATTATATAATTATTTATCTTAAAAAAAATTAATTATAAAATGGTCCTACTTTAGTTAAGATGTTAATTCTCATTGAGTTAAATTAACTCAAATTAAAATTAAATATCTAATTAAATGTGTCATGTCATAGAGACTAATTTACATGTTGTTTTACAGGAAATTGGTTAAAATTCACCTATATATATAAATTTGGTCGAGTTAGAGAATAAAAAATTTAACTAAAACAATAAAAAATACTTGAAAATAATAAAAATAAAAAGATCTTATTATAAATATATAATTTTAAATATTATATATATGAAACTTTAAATTTTAATTTTAATAAATAAAAAATATTTATTTTTTATATTTATATGTTTTATATTTTTAATTACGTAAGTTTGAATAGTTTAGGTCTTACTAATATAAGTAAATAATATATAATGTGATAAGTATGTATATAGAATTATATTATTTTTATTTCGTTTTTCTATAAAAAATGAAAAAAATAAAAAAGGTTAATATTTTCATGTATTATATAATATTTTAAATAAATTATATTTTTGAAATATTTTGATGAAAAATTATTTTATATAATAATATCTTTAACAAAATTAGTTAATTAATAAATTTTAAATATATTAATTTAATTATTTGTCAAGTAATATAAAATAAAATTTTAATTATTTTATATTTTTATGTTACAGTTTAAAATTTATTTTAATATGATTTTTTAATATTATAAAAATTTTTTACATAATAATTAATCTTATTGAATAAAGAATACTTATATTTTTGTATTTATATATTTTATATTTAATTATTTAAGAATAAAAGATTCTGTTACCATTTAAAATATTGTGTATTAAAGTATTGTCATTTAAAGCATTTATTTATATACTAGGATATTCTATATTTATTAGAGTCCATCAACGCTCTTCTTTCATATTAGCCTTTGATTTTCATCTAATTAAATCTAATGGTTTATATAAGTGTGGCGCATTCAATAAGCACATAATGGTTGTGCTCGTTTTAGACATACCCCTCTCCTATTATATTATATATTAAATATTAAATTAAATATATTAAATATTAAATATTATATATTAATATATTAATAGATTTGTGACACGAAAGTGAGTGAACTCGTGCGCGTAATTAAGCGAGTCGTCTTCACTTGCCTTTACCAACGCCAAATTCCATACTTCGATTCAAAATTTTACACCCTCGCAGCTCGCACCTTTCCCCCTTTCTGCTTCACCAACGTCAACTGCACTATCTCCCTAAACCCCTCACTTTCCCCACTCCCAATCTCAATCTCAATCTCAATCTCAATCCCATTGCCACTTCTCTCCGCTAAAATAAATTATTATTATAATAATAATAACAATAAATGGGTGGGAAACTCTTCTTTTGGCTCGTCATTTGTTTCCCTTCCAGCATTGCCCTTCTCGCCACAACTTTCTACCAGGTATTCTTCTTTCTTCTTTTAAAAAGGAAGCATTTCATGTTCATGCATGATCTCCATTTTGCCACGTTAAGAATTTGTGCTCCATTTTATTTTCTTGTGTAATAAAGGTTTTGATCCTATCTGACTTGGAAGCTGACTATATAAACCCGTTCGACGCGGCGTCTCGGATTAACTACTTCATTCTTCCTGAGTACATAGGACAGGGAGCTCTCTGCGTACTGTGCCTCTTCACTGGACACTGGTTCATGTTCTTGCTCTCTCTTCCAGTTACTTGCTATCACATCATGCGGTTAGTATTCTATACTATATGAATTTGGACACAGTATGTTGAATTTTGCCATTTTATTTACTATTTTACTGTGTGATTGATGTATTTTGCTGCATTTGCTAGTACTATTTCCTAGGGGAGTAATGTCAGGGAACCAACATTTTTTCGACTAACAGTGCCATACTTTTAAAAATTATTTTGTTTATCTTGAATTTTAAAACTTAAATCATAAACCTTTAACCCTAAATCTTAAGTTATAAACCTAAACCCTAAAATTGGCTAATGTTGTCTAACTAAAAGTTGGTTCCCTATGCTCTCTTCCTGGGCTTATAATTGTGCTATTTGGCGTGGGCATGGGGAAAGTATTTTATTTTTGCTTAAAGTTTAGGGTTTTAGTTAGATTTGTTTTCGTGTTTGTTAGGAAGGTATGAGGTAGAATGGCAAATAAAATATAGGAGATGCAGTTGGACCATTGAGATTGGGAAGTTAGCTAACCGTTTCTCTTCTTTTCATGGGGACAGATGATTTGACCTACATACCCACCAAAGAGTCAATTGAATTGTGATGTATAATTCTGGAAAGATAAATTTTGTCAAGATTTCTCATTATCTAGTATATTTTCTTACTACTTATGTTTGGTTACTGAATGAGGAAATTATTGAGATGGTTCTATATTTCATTCAATAGTTTCTGTTTGTTGATTCCTTAACATATTCGCTGATTGGAAATACGGTAACAATACCTTAGAGAATGCAGCGAACTTATAGATTTCTTGTTTATTTATTGGAGAGAAGAACCTATTATTAGCTTTGCCAAATGGAAGTGGACAATGTGTAATATAATTTTGACATTGTAAATTTTGCATTATATTTATATGCCTTGTAAATCTTTCTACTGTCTTGATCTTTTCACATTTGAAGGACTAAGTTGAAACAAATTTGTTTTGGGGGAATTTAAGATTTTGAATTTTAACTTTTTCCCTCTACATAATTGCATGCACGAATATATCTTGCTTTGTGAATCAAGATATAGAATTCTTTTATGGCATGGATAGAATGATTGTTTTGCGTTCAATTTTAGTATCTTTTTACAAATTTTAGTATTTTATCCTATGTTGTTGTGCATATGCTGGTTCTTTTTTCCTCTATCTTTAATTCATATTTTACAGAAAGTCCTCAAAAGGGGAAAAAAGGGTATTGGTAATTTTTTCATTTGCGATGCAACTTTTTGCCTCAACTTCATTTTCCAGATTCACAATCAAATTATATAAAAGCATTGTGAACTCTCTCGATAATTGGAAGATATTCAAGTTGTTAGTTATTAAGCAACTTCTCCCTGATATTGATATGCATTAAATATTATCTTTCTACTTCTGTTTGCACTGGTCAGCTTCTCTTTCTTACTCTCAGTATCTGGTGGTTTTGATTGAAACTATATTCTCGGACAATTTTTAGTCCCTTTGTCTCAAAAGGTGATGGATGTTGCATGCAACAAATTGGATGGAATGTATTAATCGCTCTCTTCGGCTAATGACTATATTGAGTTTTATTATTAATTTGTTTGGCATTTAGTTAACTAGATATGCACCTAAGCTATTAATTTGTTAATATTATATACTGATTGTGTAAATGAAATAAGTTATGGTGCTCTTACTTTTTCAACCTATTTTACCACTTATTGAGACTAAGATGAACTTATGGTGCATATGTTATAACAAAGCTAGTTTAGTTAAAAACTTTTCCATTTTGTATATCTATATTCACCATTTGATATTAAGATTGAGAGGAAAACTGCAAACAAAGAAGAGAAACTGAGTTAATGATGTTTTCCCCATATTCATGGTTTTGTACTTCTAAATTGGTTTTATCTTATATATTGTGTGTTCTTCTATCACTACCACTCTCTTTCAGATATGTGAAACGGGAGCATCTTATTGATGTTACTGAAGTGTTTAGAGGACTTAATGCTGAGAGGAAATTTCGGCTAGCCAAACTTGTCATGTACTTAATACTCCTCATTGTAGTCATATTCAGGTTTGTCATTTCCTTAACATATACTTATCCACTAGCTATGGTTGTACAGTCTTACTACTTATCTTTGTAAATCTATTTCTTTTTCTGATTATGGATTTCCATTAGGATTCTGGCAGAAGGAAGTTCAATATTTTACCACAATTCCAAGTTTGAAGAATTAGACATTCGGTTGAATACTCTAGGATACTAGTATAATTCTGTAGTCCTCTCAACACAGATAGTGTGCACTGTCGTATATTAGATTGGTCTATCTCATTAGGAAATAATTATCTTATTTGGTTTTAGTGACTATTAGAGCCATGTATCTAAAGTTTCTTTACTACTTCCTCTGATATTGCTTTATATCTTCCCTAGTTGTCTTGTTCTGAATTGTTGATGTAAAATTATGTGAAATTCTAATAAATGTCCTTGATTTGCAATTGTCCTTCTGCCATGCAAGCATGCATGTGTAAGCATACGTTACATGATTTTAATGAAGAGTTCAAAATAGTTTTCCCACAAATTTTGATTAGATAACAAATGAGCATATTGCAAATTAAAAGAGTTTTCATTAATAAATTTGCTTTTGCAATGTGCAAGTTGCCATAGTTCTCGTCCTCTGTAATCTATTTACTAGATTAAGGGCCTGTTTGAGTTTTAAAAAACACTGCTTAAAGCAGCAACAAAAATTTGAAAGAAGCAGCTGCTATGCTACATCATAGAAACACTAGTTTCTTAAGCTTTAAGCAAACACAAGTACAGAACAGATCCTAAATTAGAAAAGCAGCACTTCAATTCATGGGAATTATCTCCTATGTTCCATGCATTATGTGACAAGTGTTCCATGTTTTCTGTCATTCAACTATGCACTTTCTCATGTTGTCTCATAAAACATCCTTTTCCCTATAATTATGGAACCATTCTGCTTTACATTTTTCCTTTTATCCATCCCCTCCCCCCCTTTTCCTTCCTTCCTTTTCTTATCTTTTCTGTTTTTTTTTTTTTTGGTTATCCTTTATGAAGAATCAACCGATATCCCAGTTAGTTAGAAATCTAAGCTGTATTTTCTTTAAATGAAATGTCGATTTACTCTGGATTAAGAGATGAACTTGTTAGTTAGAGTTAGGGTAAGCAATTCTTACACTCCGTCAGTTACTCAGTTTTTAAGATTTACCGAAATCTTGTGAAAATTTAGCACTCTGCCCTACAGTTTTACTTTACTAATAGTTACGTGCAAATACTGTTTTAGAATATTCCTACCCATCCAAAGTGAACCACAAATTATGTATCATAATACAAAGATACATTAGGAGTGTGTTTGGATGTGTAATTTTATTGAGTGTTATAAGTTTTGCATGATTTTCAATTGCCTTGATGTGAAATTTCTTGTTTATGAGGTTTTCTCTTAGAAGGATGTTGAATTCTGCCTCTTTAGAAGGAAAGCTAAATTATATGTCTTCTCTCTGACTTCCATATTGTTGTCTCTCTCTGTTCATGTGCTTGTCCATTTCATTGGCATGTCAAGTGTCCATATCGGTGTCTGTGTTTCTTAGAAACTTGCAAATTATGTTCCCAAATCCCAACACCAATCCTGAGATGCTCTTGCATATATAAAAAAAATAGTGTGGTCTCTCTTACCTGATCATTAATTATCTTCTAGAGTATCTAGAGTGCAAAGAGGCACCTTGAAGCCTGCAATCAATATTTTCTTAGACACAATTAGGTACTCAAGCTGTGGATCTGGATGCATGCATTTATATATTAAAATAGGATCCTTGAATTCCCGTTCCTCGACTAATGAACACATGACAATTTTGCTTTCATGTGTTTTCTTGTTCCTTCTTGTACTTTTGTTTACAAGAGTGCTAATATAGTGGAAAGGGAGTACTGCATTATCTAATGATCATAACAAGAATATAATTTTGATAAAAGAATCCTACTTTTATACATGAACTTTAAGGGTGTGATTACTAGTTGGAATCTTGGAAGGAAGGAATAACTTGATGATTAAAGTGGAGTCTATTTTATTTCTCAAGAACCCTTCCCTTAAATTTTCTGTATGAATCTTGTGTTTGTCCTAGTATGTGCTTCATTAACATTAGTTGACTTCAACTCTTGGCATATCAATTTGTTAAATGGAAAAATGTGTTCTTTTGGTAGAAATATTTGAAGTTTGAGTAAATGGGGATTAAACCATATCTTTAACTTTCCTTCTTAATGTTCTAATTTGAATAGTTTCCTCCCATTAATCACTTATGATCACTTTTAACATTCCCTTTAAATGAGAAATGAAATGGATGTCTTTTCTGCTGGTGTCTGAAATACTCTGCCATTAATTATCCTTGTAAAAAGCATAATCCTTCGTGTTTAGCTATTTCTGAATCCTACCAACTCTGTTTGCAGGCTTACATTAATCGGTATCTACTATTTAGGCATCGAAACCGATGATGAACCGGGAAGCTTCTGGTAACATAGAACTTGTGCAATATGGCAACCAACAAAATGTTAGGGGTGTGCCCATTATTTGTTGTGGGATTTTGTGATTTTTGGTCAAAAGATCTTGTACCATTAGGTTTAGAACACAGTAATTCAGCTGCTCAAAGAAGTAGAAATCTTGATCATTATTTGAAGATTGGATTCTTGTGTATCCTCATCTTTTCATATGTATGAAGCATTTTCTACTTGAAGTAGCTTGTCCGCTGAATTCGATGGTAACATTTAACAATGATTGAGAGATTACTGGAACCAACCACAAATCCACAAAATCACTTATTAATATAAAATATATATTAAAATATAAAATACACATTAAAAATAAATTAAATAATATATATTTATATATAAATATATGGTAGCTAATTTTGGTAACAATTTTAGTGTACACTATTTTTGTAATGAAATTGGTGAATTAAAGGTTACAAGAAAAACCAATGGAATTTGAATCTTTGAATTTGTTATGTGAATTGTAATACCTTACCACACAGAGTTTTATATTTAAGTCATAAGGCTGAGGTGGCAAGGTATTACGACCTCTAGAAGTAAAAATATATATATGCAATAATAGTTGAAAGAAATTTTAACTAAAAGCCTATGAAAAAGAGTTAAGCAAAGCGTTAAATAGAAAGTCGCATCACTCGCGTAAACGATAATTATGAGAGAAGAATTCCAAAGATACATATAGCAAGGCTTTCGACTCGGCTCGCGAAGCTAGAACCGGCCAAAGCACATATACATATAAACAAATAAACCCAGAAGTGAACCAAAATAGAAAACTGACAACCTGTGTCTCCGAGTCAACCTCTAAGAGGGACAAATATAAAATACAAGGTGGAGATCTTATATACATACATAAATATAAATGAAGATATGACCCCGAGTCCCAAGAGTTCTTCGCTTCATCAGCGTCTCCAGAATACAAAGTGGTGCTTCTCAACCTACATCTGAAAAATCACAAATATTGTATGGCATGAGAACCGGGGGTTCTCAATATAGTTAAGGTGCCCACATATATAATAAATAAGGTCCCAGGAAAGCCAGAGGCAATCCTAGAACGCCGACACTCAGATTATAATTCTTAAGAAACTAAAACAGAAAAGCAGGGGTAGATATCTAAGGTTCTTAAGGTTCTAATTCAATCCTAACCTAATCTCTCAAATTACAATTCACTTACTGCCTTATTCAACTCTAACCCTTACCACTGACCTAACCAATCACGGCCTATGGCCCAAATCAAACAAATTTGGCCTTTGGCCCAAGTAAACTCAACCCAGCCTCTGGTCGATGTCAAATCAAATCAACATTATCACCCGTCCACCACCAAGGTACTCAAACAGAAAGTCACACATTTAAAGAACAGTTATAGCAAGTATCATAGTTATTAGTTAAACAGAATTTATCAGATAGGCAAACCAAAACAATTATGCACACCCAAACAAAGCAAACAAATGTAACATGATGCATGCCTGTCCTACTAGCCGTGAGCTCACGCGTCGGTTAAATCGCCAGAACCCAACACATCTGGTAGCTAACCTAGACATTTGTCTCTAGGTTGTGCAACTCCAGGAGGATCATAAACGACACATCAAAGGAGTGTGCCTTTCCACCTTCTCCTGGTGGAGATACGAAGGAGAGTGCCTTTCCACATCAAAGGAGCGTGCCTTTCCACCTTGCAACTAGAGAAGAATGTGGGAAAAACAATATGAAGGAGAGTGCCTTTCCACATCGAAGGAGCATGTCTTTCCACCTTCTCCACACTCTCATCACGATAAGAGAGAAAACTTTCGTCCTCAACTTGCCATCCGAATACATTTTCAAGTTAATATGCAAGCGGGATTGCACCCAGACTTTGCCATCTCGACCATTTCGGCCACATACATATCTCGATCATTCCGGCCACACGCACATCTCAACCGTTCTGGTCACACACACATCTCGACCATTTCGGTCACACATACATCTCGACCATTCCGACCACACATAGTCATCCCCAATCTCCTCATTAACTCCCCAGTTCAATTACTTTAGACCTTCCTTCTCTTAGCTTAATCTCATCATTTTCAACCTTTACTTCATCTCCAAGAAATCACATTTCCTAGCTTCTTCTCATTACTTAGGCTTACTATAAAAACCTAGGACTAAAAGGATGACGAATGGAGACTTAAAGGTTTGAAATTCTATTTTAAAAACACAAAAAAGTTATATTTGCTGAAAACAGGGTCACGTGTACGCGTGAGCACCAACGAAATCCCCCGTCACGCATACGCGTGAGCGTGCATTTTAGCCCATTATGTGTACGCATTGCTCTTTCTCGTGCACGCATGCGGACCAGACATAATCGATTGGTTGCGCATGAAAGTTTCGCGTGCAAAATTCCCATGTCACGCGCACGCATGGGCGACGCGTACGCGTAGGCATGTGATTTTGCCCGCGCACGAGATACATGCGTACGCATGTTATGGAGAAATACGAAAAGCTGCTAAGTCCCATTTTATCAAGTTTACTCACCAAACTTTGATCGAGCATAACTTCCTCATTTTAAAACATTCTTTCTCCGTGTTGTGTGCCAGAACCCGATGCTCCTTAGGGTGTATGTGTGGTGCTCGGAATATCCTCCTCACTGTCCCAACAATGTTGACCGGCTCATTCGCTGAATCATCATCTTGCATGGCATTTTCAACATGATCTGGTCCAACCTCATAGTCAAAATTGGGGACACCAACAGGCACACTAGTAGTACCAATCGTAACACATGGAGGATCGTGGATCGGATCGGAAGGTGCAACCACTGGCATTGACGTGGAGGCACCACCCATCGTCGTCGACTGAGGATTTGGCACAAATGCCCCAGAGCTGTCAACGCCATCCTCCAACTTCGTAAGCAACTCTAGTATTCTGACCTCTGGAAAACTCCGCCAACAGTGAAACAAGACCTGCAAGTCTTCATCGGACCCTATGACAAACGTCTCATACTTTACACCGGCGGCCACAACGGCAATGGAAATCTTGTACAACAATTTTTTAATTTGTAATATGCTCTGTTTTATCTCTGTCAACGTACTCGACAACCGAATAAAAACACTAAGGGTTCCCTATATGTGAATTTAACCCCTTGCCTTTTACTTTTTTTTTTTTTAATTTTCCTAAAGCAATGCACCAAAGCCACATAAAACTTCTCCCCATCCATTTGTGAGAAATGAGACTCTTCTCAACTCAATAATGCTTTGAAGGGATATTTATAGACAACCAGTCTCGACACACACTCCACGTAAATCGCTACTGCCTGTAGCGGTTTATGGCCAAATCCTGCTATACAGAAACCGCTACTGCCTATAGCGGTTTCTATTTAAACTCCCTTGCTCGTAAACACGGCTGTCAGTAGCGATTTATATTATATCCTAATCCGCTGCTGGCAGTAGCGGTTTCTATAGATTCGTCAAAAAATGCAATTGCGTCTTTATTTTGTAAAATTTTGTAATTAGATAATTTTAAGGGATATTTTATTTATTTAGAAAAATTACCCTAAATTATATATAAAAAAAATCAAACAAACAAAAGATTGGTTACTTAGAAATTGGCATCTTATCATGCATGAAACGTTTATAATGTTTCAGGTTAGTCAGTTTGAAATTTTTAATAATAATAAAATTAATACTTCTGAATGATAAAAAGAGTAAAAGACTATAATAATGAACAAATAAATTAAATTTACAATAATGTCATTGCTCACGTTTGATTTTTCAATTCAGTTTTATTTATATCCTAAAATTGCATTGATCCAAATATACACCGAATATTTTTAATTATTTTCCTATTATGCCCATAAAAAATAAATTAAAAGCTTACTTTCTATAAAAAAATTTAAAAATATTATTTGTACATCAAAATTAATTACTAATATATTTGTGTATAAATATATATCTAATTTAATTTATTTTTAATATATATTTATATTTTAATATATATTTTATACTGATAATTGATTTTAATGGCCGATTTTAATATACAATAACATAATTAAAAAAACATATAGCCACCGTGTTAAGTTAAAACGTACTTTTAACATTAACAATAAATATATTAAATAGGTTAATATTATATTTGGTGATTATTCACATGAATATAGCTTTAAGTGAAAATAATAATTAAAAATTATTATATAATTTAATATTTTATTAAAATGTTTGACATAATATATGTCTATATCTTAGTTATCATTTTCACATCAAATAAATATACATTATATTATTATTAATTATGATTATGACAATCATATTATTTTATGACCATTATTAATATATAATTATATAAAAAAATTATTTTTTGGATTTTTATTGGGAGTTTGACTAAAATTTGAAAACAAAATTTTCTTATTTTAATACTTTGTCAGAATAATTATTTTAAAATTATAAAATTTCATAACAAAAATTAGATTTTCATAATTATAATATTCGAAGAGTCCATGAGTTCATATGAACACATACAGGTTGTTATTTTTAGGATAAGTTACATAAATATATAATTACCGGTCAAAATGATCTAATTATAATATTTTTAAAATAGTTATTTAATTCTGCACTTATTTTATATAAATTGCTAAAGGATATAGAGGTTTCAAAATTTATACAAAAACTGCTACATAATATAAAAGATTATGTAAAAATTGACTAAAGTTAAAGTTGCTAAATGTAGTAGTGGTTCACGAAAAAACAACGTCAATACGTAAATTACGACAAGTTATAACAATTTACAAAAATATTTAAATTTTGTATTCAGATCTAATAAGTTTATATATAAATTAGATAAATAATTTTAAATATTAAAATTTAAATATTAAAAGAACTATTTAAATTTTTAAAATGTAATGTCTTGATATGAGTAAAGTTTATGACTAAGTTTAATAGTGCTTTGTCTACGAGATTATGAAAAAATTGGGGTTCAACAATAAATGGCAATAAATAGATTGGGTAGGTCAAGGAATGCATCATTACAGTGTCATATTTTGTTACTGGGAATGAGCAATTATATAGTTTTTTTAAAGAGTAAACACTCAATTTGGTCCTTATCTATTTTTATGAAGAATAAAGCGATCTCTACTAAAAAAAAGAGACACTTCGATCTTTAATTTTTTTGTATTGGGATAATATGATTTATCTGTTAAAAAATCCGTTAAATAATAATAAAAATTAATTTTGTGGGGGGTTTTATTTGTATTTTGTGGGGGGTTTTAAACCTCCACAAATTATTAATAAGTTTATTTTTGAAAAATTCCTTCACCAATAAGGGTTAAGTGAAGAAAAACCATTAATGAAAATGATACCGCAAAAAAAATAATTGTAGTACAAATATCTTTTAAAGGAAAAAAATAACATCCAATAAGAAATAAAATAAGAGAACTTTAATGTTGATAATATTGGTATTGGTGATGATGGTGGTAGAGGAAATAATGATGATGATAAAGCAATAAACATAATAGAGGTAGGAGTGATAATAAAGAAGGTAGTGGTAGTAGTGGTAGTAATTGATTATATTGTTGAAAAAAATTTTGTGAATGTTTAAAACCACCACAAAATATAAATAAAACTCCCACAAAACTAATTTTTGTTATTATTTAATAGATTTTTTAACAGAAGAATTATATTGTCCAAAAATAAAAAGGTTGAGGATCGAAGTGTCCCTTTTCTTATACAGGAATCGCTTTGTCCTTCGTGAAAATGGACAAAGACCGGGTTAGGTGTTTATTCCTTTTTAAACTATTTAGGGATTGAGATAAGGTGACCCTCTTTTTTCTAATCGTTTTTATATTTTGTGCATAGGAATTTTTTCACCTGCTCTACAAAGGAGAACATAGAAACAAGAGTTTTCAAGACTCAGATTCAATAGTAGATACCCTAGGACCATTTATTTTTTGTTGATGATTCTATTATATTTTGCAAGGCGTATGAACAAGAGTGTGAGAATATACTAAAGGTATTAGATTGCTTCAACAAAATCAGTGATCAATTGATCAGCAGAAATACCCCTACCCAAAGAAGAGACATGTTGCTCAGCTACTTCATATTTTTCATATTGGCAGGCCTCTCGGTAGTAATATATAGATCTAAGAAATAAACATTTAATTTTATTAAAGACAAAGTTGAAAAGAAACTCTAATCATGGAAGAGGTCTTTACTATCAATAAGTAGTGAAAAATATTGGTAAAAATTGTGGCAACAAAGGTGCCTATTTATATTCTTAGTTGTTTTAAACTCTTGGACTTATTACTAAATGACATCCAAAAGAAAATCATGAACTTTTGGTAGAGACAAAAGAATTCAAAGAGGGAGATGCAATGAGTAAGATGGAACATTATTTGTAAAGAAAAGAGACATGGCAGACTTGCATTTAAAGATCTGAAGGATTATAACAACCTCACTCACTACTTAGCAAGATGTACAAAAATAAGTATTACATATACTCGTCTTTCCTAAGAGTAAAAACATGCCAAAATCCTTTGTGAGCTTGGAGAAGTGTGACAGAGAGAAAGAAGATCCTAGAGAAGACAGAGAGAAAGAAGATCCTAGAGAAGGGACTATAATGGAAAGTTGGCAAAAAAAAATTAAATTAAAAGTTTTTAGGACTCTTGGCTCAATATCTCTAACCATTTTCTAAAATACCAATAGAAAGACTCTAATTATGACTTAATTTGAATCAATCAACAACAGTAGAGAGTGGCGAGAAGAACTTATTAGAAACACATTCAGCTCACAGATTTTAACAGTAATTTTTTAAATAAAAATAGCAGCAGAAGGTGAAGATTATGTTACTTAAACAGGAGAAAGAAGTGACTAATACACTATCTCATCTAGATATAGAGATGCATTTCAAGTCTCTCATCTCCTAATTTAGCATTTACCAGAGCAATGTAAAAAAAAATTGTGAAACATACTCTAAATATATCATGGTATGAATTATTATAAATATATAAATTAGGGAATTTGAAATTTATGCTTTATGCTGCCAAAGTTTAAAATTTTTTTTAGATTAAAGTAAATATATAATTGATGTAGTTTAAGTTGAATGAGATAAACAGTAATTTATAACTAGAAATAAAATTATTATTTTGTTTATTATATTACATGTTTATATGCGTATGCTAATTGTATTTTGGGGATAGTTGGTTAGTTAATAGTTAATAGTTTAGGATAATTTGAATATATTAAAATATATATTTTTATAAATGTATAAATTAGGCCGTTTGAAATATTTGGATTGGAAAAGTATGAGGAGCCAATGAAATATTTATACAATGTGTACAATGGAGGTTTATGAAGTATTAGAGATATAATTATTAGTGTTACATTTTTTCATCAGCTGAAGCTTTTGGGATGAGTGGTATCATGACATGGTATTAAAGCGCTAGATCCGAAAGGTGAAGAGTTCAATCCTTGGTGAGCCCAAAAAATAAACTAATTTTTCGAGAAGATGTTTATTATTCCTTGTACTCGGATGGTTATTCTAAATAGTGTAGCGGATGTTCATTTTATAAGTCAATAGCCATTGTACATATTGTACAAATAGTCCATTGTCTCCCTAGCGGGATCCATTTGGATTTAGATTAATTATTGTAGTTTATTATGATTGAGATAAATGGTGATTTATGGTTAATAGATTTTTAAAAGTGCTTTACATAATAGGTCTTATTGTTAGCAGTGGTTTAAATTGAGCATAATGTCAAAATTATACAGAATTAGCGGGTCTTGTTTCCGAGGAAGAATATGGACTCAGGAGTGGAGGGACCGCTTGATGTACTATTGCCTTATTTAGAGGAGGCTAGTTTTGCTCATGCGGCATGAGTTAGAGATTTTAACTTCGACAACTCACTCCTGTTGACCTTTGATGAGAGATGGCATCCAAAGACCCACTTTTCATACAGTGAGTGTACTATCATCCTTCAGGATGTTGCTTATCACCTTGGCTTACAGGCTCATGGGAAGCTGATTAGTGGTTGCAGCTGTAATTTTCAGACTTATTACAGTCATGAGACACGGTAGATGGTTTAGGAGGCACTTGGATTGTTGCCTTCGTGTTAGGAATCACGGGAGGATGCGCGGTAAGCCGAGTCTTTCACCATTAAGATGACGTGGTTGAAGGCTCGCTTGAGATAAATTTTTATTGACGCTGTACTAGATGTACTCCGACAATATGTCCGTTGTTACATACTAAGATTGAGTGGCGGGCTACTGATGACAAATAAATCTAGTGCAACCGTACATGTTAGATGGATTCCATTGCTGATTTGGAGAGATACAGGCACTACTCATAGGGTTCTGCTGTGGCTCACTTGAACCTACCACTCATTGTGTATGGCTATCAATTCAGAGGTGGGTGACTTGTCTGGATGCATCCCATTTATGCTTTCTTGAATTTACCACAAATTTATGGAATGGTGCCCTCATGGCGGATTTTTTGTTGGTTACGAGGTATGTTTTTATGTTAACAATGCTTTTCTTAAGTAGTTGCTATTTTTTAATTTCTACTGAACATATTTTTGTTTTGCATCTTCAGGTTGGCTGGGCTGTCATAACAGTACAGAGATGACATGGGTCAGAGGCTGTTGCACTAGAAGATGCCATCCACTATCCTCCTCTTCCATGGCATGTATAGATCCAGCTCTATCAGATATGGAAAGAATACATTGTTGAGGAGTCACATGCTACTACAAATTCCTCATTAAGAATGATCAAGACTCTGTTAACTCTAATTCAACCAATGCAAAAACAAATGGAAGAATGTTTGAGTTGACATCTTGTGCAATGGCCATTAGCACAACCCTTCATATCACCCAAACAAATATATGCCATTAATAGATACAGAGGTTTGCAATACTTGAAGGCTTCAATGCAGCAATGAAATGTCCAAATACCTTATCAAATTACATAGAACCAAACTCTTGAAGAATTCTTTCATAATGTGGCACAAGATTGATATCATGAACTGTATTAGGCAAATATTGCTCAATCATATTTAACAATCTCGGAAGCTTGTTGTATGACTCTTCTCAATCACCATAAATTTGAGCAATTACTTTTTACTTCGCTATCCAAACTTTTCTATATGACTATTTAAACTTATAGCTCTACTTCACTTTCCTTTCTAGTACTCTAATAAAAAAAAGGATGACCTAAATTGATTAATATGTCAATCATTTTTAGAAATTTTACGACAAACATGTAACTATTTTTCTAAAAATATACGAAAAATTTACCTTCTATCATCGGAAAGATAACTCTGCAGATCAGGTTGCTATCGAGATTTGAATGATCTTGAGACATTGTTGGTGCCAAGCATATGGGATAGCCTTATATTTACAAACATCCCAATAACCAAGATACTATTGATATGCAACTCGAATGCTCCATTGACAACCTACAACATAATATTTGCACGGACAATGACACTCCAGATGATCATATTCGACCACCCGATACTCTACATGCTATAGTTCTTGATGGAAAGGTGAACGAACTCTCTACTATAGAATCTATGGCCAACCTTTAGCTCGATGCTCCCATCTGTGTTATAGTCATTAGCGCCCCTAGACCAAAAGGCATAGGCTCCACTTGTATAGCATCTAGGTCCAATGTCAAATAATGTCTTGGAACTTGGGCTCCACTAAGAAGTAAAAGATGATATTTGAGTTTCTAGGACAAATTTTGTATTGTCATCGCTATCACTATCAGAACCAGATTAGACCCACTCATAGTCTGACTCGGAGTCTTTAGAAACCAAATCAACACTGGGTTCGACCACTCGAAGAGACGACTGAATTTTTGTGGGGGGATTCAGTTCTTCGTGCCTGACTAGGTCCTACCTTACAACCTGTTGGGACTAAACACGAGGAAGAAGAATTCTCCCCACCATCCATCCACCAACTCAATGCAAAGCTCCATCATTTGTTCAGTCAATTTCTTTCCATGGCAATCGAATATAGCTCACATGTGATCATCATCATTTAGCCAGAACACCTTATATTGAATATTCCGCACAACGTCCAATGAAATGTACCGATATCTAATTTTTGGAACGTGCTTAATTTTAAGCATTTCCATGTTAACCATAATCAAACTTTTAAGTTTTGTCATCAACAAATGCCACCGCCAAGTATGCATAATAACAGAATCATTACATTCAAATACACCATCATCTTTACGTACTATTGTTGTATTTGAATAAACAACAGCTATACATTCACTAGCCATTTGATGAATTTGTCTTTGTTGAAAAGAAAAAAGAATAAATGAAAGGTGAAAGTTATTGGAAGGATTATATATATATATATATATTTCACAACAATTTCACATATAATTTTGCATGTAGCACGGGTATTATAGTGTTCTCTCACAATTTTGTAGAAATTGGCTGCGCAATTATAGTGTTCCATACTATTGGGCAAGCAGCATGTGTGTAATAATATTATTAGTCTATTTTGCTATTTTTGTTTGTGCAATAAACTGCTTGCGAAGTTATGAGTGTTTAAAATAGTAAAAAATTTAAAAAACATTTAAATGAGTAAATATGAGTTTTTATTTATTTAAAATAAAGTCTTATTTTTATGATAGATCGATTATTATTGCAATTGTGTAATTTTCGTAAGAAAGAGAGAGAAAATTAGAAAAGGAAGGGAAGAAAAAAATTGAAAAGGAAAATAAGACCGTGGGAGGGACCAAATTAAGGAAAATAAAAGGAGTAAAGGAGTTTTGAAAAAGATTATAGGAAATATTAGAAAGGGTAAAATATATTTTTTACTTTTAACCTTTGTGATTTTTTTTTAAAATACTACTAATGTTTAATTGTATTCAATTTTGTCCCTAACATTTTTTATTTGTATCAAAATTATCGCTAGATCTTTACTTCATCTAAAATTTTGGGGATAAAACTGAAAGCATTTAGGGATATGTATTTGAAAATAAAAAATGTTAAGAACAAAATTGAATGAATCGAAAATGTTAGGAACAAAATTGAATAAAATTAAATATTAGAGACATTTTTGAAAAAAATTATAAACTCTAGGGATAAAAAAATATATTTTTTAAAGGAGAAAAACGAAGAACAAAGAGATTAATGTGAGAAAGAGAGAAGATACATAAAAAAAGTTCAAATAATATTTGTTTATATGATATTCAAGAATTCTATTTATATATATTTGCTAACTAAATTTATAGTTTTTATTGAAAAATATTGTGTTTATGATTCAAATAAAATATAACATTATTCTAAAATTAAAATAACTCGTATATATATGAAATATTTATCTTTTTAAGAAAAATATACAAAAAATTATTATTATAAAAACGTTAAATTATAAAATCACAATCAATCAAAAGTTTAATAATTTTTAATACAAAAGGAGATTTAAAATAAGAAATAAATATTTTATGTGTGTTTAAAGTTAAATAAACTACTTGTTACGGCCTGACCAAACTTCATGTGGGCTCGCCCGACGTATAGGCCACCTGACCCGAACGGTCGGGTGCGAGGCGCTCGACCGCCGACTCGGACACGCGTCCCTGTCAGCTCTGCCACAACTGTATGGGAAAATTTCAGAGAAGGCGGGCCTGCTCTTGTGGGACCCACCTCTGACACGATATTTATGAGGAAGGTTCTACCACTCTCCGAGGTACGTCACACACCACTTTATCCCCATTTTTCACCTGCGCACTCAACTGACTTTGGCGTCGGAGTGTCTTTGCAAGTGACACCCCCTCTCCACACCAAGAACTCGGAAAGCCGGCTGCTCCAGCTCCATCTCCGCAACCCTGAACCAGGCAGAAACCCCACCTTACCATCCGAGGGATCTCCCCGAACCGTTCGGTACCCGAGCTACCGAACATTGGCGCCGTCTGTGGGGACTACCTAAATGGACATCGTACAGGGTCCAGGGGACCATGCCCGCGGAGGGAGCCTTGAGGGGGCAGCCTTCGTCACTTCTCCCCGGGAGCGGCAGAGGTCCCCCCCCGCAACGTACCGAACCACCTTCAAGGGCCCAAGAAAGACGCCCCTTTGGGGGAACTGGCGGTGATAGCGCTATGATAATGCAGGAACTGTGCCATAGAGTGCAGAACCTGGAGCGCCAGCTGGCGGATCAGGAGCACCGTCAACAAACTTTCGATCCCAACTACTCCCCGTTTCCCGAGAGTTAGGGAAGAACCTCACACAGAAGCCGCTCCCAGCGCACTCCCACCTCAAGATCGGAATCAGAAAGTAACCGGGAGGACCAGGAACACTCGAGAAGACGACACGACCCCTTCATCTACGCCCGACCTCGAGGAACTCGCGCCGCGAGGAGAGATTGGGAAGATGACGGAGAAAGAATGATGAGAGCGCGACGACCTGTGATCATGGGGGCAACCCCTTTTCACCATTCCATCCTCGAGGTCCGGCTACCAAAGCACTTTGATAAGCTGACAGATATGAGGTATGATGGAACTCAAGATCCACAGGAACATCTGACGGCCTTCGAGGCCAGAATGATTTTGGAAGGGGTAGGCGACGAGGTCAAGTGCCAAGCCTTCCCGGTCATCCTGGCGGGACCTGCAATACGGTGGTTTAATAACCTCCCGCAGGGCTCGGTGGCTAAGGTTTCGAACATTAGCCGCGCTTTCCTAGCCCAATTCACTACCCGAATCTCGAAGGCAAAACACCCGATAAACTTACTCGGGGTGACACAAAGGCACGGTGAGCCGACTAGAAAATACTTGGACCGATTTAACGATGAGTGTTTGGAAATAGACGGCCTAACCGATTCAGTGGCCAGCCTGTGTCTAACGAACAGACTTCTGAATGAGGATTTTAGGAAGCACCTCACCATGAAGCTGGTATGGACAATGCAGGAGATCCAAAGTGTAGCCTGGGAATACATTAACGACGAAGAAGTCAGCCAGGTCGTGGCTGCCAACAAGTGGCAGCCCTTCTACAATCAAACCCAGCAGCACGGTAGCAGAGAAAGATAGAAGGAACACGCCAGAGACGGCGGTCTGAGCAAGACACCAAGGCCGTTCCCTCGAGTCGGGAAATTCACCAATTACACCCCCTCACCGTCCCCATCATAGAAGTTTATCAACAGATAGCCGAGACGGGAATTTTGTCGAAGCCCCTATCCCTGAAGGATCGGACCGAAGGAAACAAGAGCCTCTATTGTGACTACCACAAAGGCTATGGACACAAGACACAGGATTGCTTCGACTTGAAGGACGCGCTGGAACAAGCGATCCCGGATGGAAAACTGGCCGAGTTCTCCCATTTCATCAGGGGGCCAAGGAGGCGAGATCGCGACCGCGAGGGAGAGGACAAGACCCGTGCGGTGAAGCGACGTCATGAGCTGGAGGACAATGAGCACGGCCTTACCATAGTGAATGTGGTAACGGCAAGAGACGCAACTCCAAGGTTAAGGTCGGCACACAAGAAAGACGCCAAGGTCCTGGCAGTTTTTTCATCCTCCGTGCGAAGCCCCAAGAGGCTCCCACCCATCTCATTCGGTCCAGAGGACCAATGGTTCGATAAGGACACAAAAAACCCTCCCATGGTCATCACGGCCAGAGTGGGAACCGTCCTCATCAAATGGATTCTCGGGGACACCGGGGCTGACTTGAAAATCGTGTTCCTCAACGTGTTCGATGCCTTGGGTCTACGGCATGCCGATTTAAAGACGCACCAACACGGTGTTATGGTTTTGGGCGACCACTTCATCAAGCTAGATGGGATAATCTCCCTACCAATATCTGTAGGGTCAAGACAAGGGAGAAGGTCAGTAATGGCCGAGTTCGTGGTCCTACAAGACTCCACGGCCTACAACATCATCCTAGGGAGGAAGACTATCAACGACCTCGGAGCAGTGATCAGTACGAAGATGCTGGTAATGAAGTTTGTCGCTGGTGCACAAAATTGCAATCACACTTTTGCAATCCGCACAACTAACCAGCAAGTGCACTGGGTCGTCCAAGTAATACCTTACGTAAGTAAGGGTCGAATCCCACGGAGATTGTTGGCTTGAAGCAAGCTATGGTTATCTTATTAATCTTAGTCAGGATACCAATAGGATTCTTTAGCCTCGATTGTAAAAGATACAAAAAAAGGGTGTAAAAGGAGTAATTGTTACGCAGTAATGGAGAATATATTGGAGTTTTGGAGATGCTTTGTCTTCTGAATCCCTACAACATAATGCTTTCTCACTTTCAAACATGGAAGGCTCCTTCCATGGCAAGCTGTATGTAGGGGCATCACCGTTGTCAATGGCTACTTCACATCCTCTCAGTGAAAATGGTCCAAATGCTCTGTCACAGCACGGCTAATCATCTGTAGGTTCTCGATCATGTCGAAATAAGATCTATTGATCCTTTTGCGTCTGTCACTACGCCCAACACTCACAAGTTTGAAGTTCGTCACAGTCATCCAATCCCAGAATCCTACTCGGAATACCACAGACAAGGTTTAGACTTTCTGGATTCTCAAGGATGCTGCCAATGGATTCTAGCTTATACCGCGAAGATTCTGATTAAGGAATCTAAGAGATACTCATTCAATCTAATGTAGAACGGAGGTGGTTGTCAGGCACACATTCATGGATTGAGGAAGGTGATGAGTGTCACAGATCATCACCTTCTTCATAGTGAAGCGCGAATGAACATCTTAGATAGGAACAAGCGTGTTTGAATGGAAAACAGAAATAATTACATTAATTTATCGAGACGCTGCAGAGCTCCTCACCCCCAACAATGGAGTTTAGAGACTCATGCCGTCACAAGGTATATAATTCAGATCTAAAATATCATCAGATACAAAATAAATCTCTAAAGTTGTTTAAATACTAAACTAGTAACCTAGGTTTACAGAAAATGAGTAAACTAGGATGGATAGTGCAGAAATCCACTTCTGGGGCCCACTTGGTATGTGCTGGGGGCTGAGACTTAAGCTTCTCACGTGCCTGGGCTGTTTCTGGAGTTGAACGCCAGGTTGTAACCTGTTTCTGGCGTTGAACTCCAACTTGCAACTTGTTTCTGGCGCTGAACGCCAAACTGCAACATGGAACTGGCGTTGAACGCCAGTTTACATCATATATCTTCGCGCAAAGTATAGACTATTGTATATTTCTGGAAAGCCCTGGATGTCTACTTTTCAACCCAATTGAGAGCGTGTCAGTTGGACTTCTGTAGCTCCAAAAAATTCATTCTGAGTGCAGGGAGGTCAGAATCCAACAACATTCGCAGTCCTTTTTCAGCCTAAATCAGATTTTTGCTCAGCTCCCTCTATTTCAGCCAAAAAATACCTGAAATTACAGAAAAACACACAAACTCATAGTAAAGTCCATAAATATGAATTTCCCCTAAAAACTAATAAAATTATACTAAAAAATAACCAAAACATACTAAATTCTACATGAAATTACCCCCAAAAAGCGTATAAAAAAATATCCGCTCATCACAACACCAAACTTAAACTGTTGCTTGTCCTCAAGCAACTAGATAAATAAAATAGGATAAAAAGAAATCAAGAAGCAATAATATCTCAGAGTTTTAAGTGAAGCTCAGATTCTAATTAGATGAGCGAGACTAGTAGCTTTTTGCTTCCGAACAGTTTTGGCATCTCACTTTATCCTTTGAAATTCAGAATGATTGGCATCCATAGGAACTCATAATTCAGATAGTATTATTGATTTTTCTAGTTTAGTATGTTGATTCTTGAACACAGCTACTTTATGAGTCTTGGTCGTGGCCATAAGCACTTTGTTTTCCAGTATTACCACCGGATATATAAATGCCACATACACATAACTGGGTGAACCTTTTCAGATTGTGACTTAGCTTTGCTAAAGTCCCCAATTAGAGGTGTCCAGAGTTCTTAAGCACACTCTTTTGCCTTGGATCACGACTTTAACCACTCAGTCTCAAGCTTTTCACTTGGACCTGCATGCCACAAGGACATGGTTGGGGACAGCTTAATTTAGCCGCTTAGGCCTGGATTTATTCCCTTGGGCCCTCATATCCATTGATGCTCAAATCCTTGGATCCTTTTCACCCTTACTTTTTGGTTTAACGGGCTATTGGCTTTTTCTTTTTCTTTATCCAATGATTCCTTGTTTTTTTTCACTGCTTTTTCTTGCTTCAAGAATTAATTTCATGATTTTTCAGATCATCAATAATATTTTTCTTGTTCATCATTCTTTCAAGAGCCAAAAATTTTAATATTCATGAAATTCAATATAAAAAATATGCACTGTTCAAGCATTCATTCAGAAGACAAGAAGTATTGCCACCACATATAAATAATTAGAATTTTTCTTATTAAGAACTCGAAATTAAATTGCCTCTTTATTCTAAAAATATACTATTTTATTCATGTTTAATGATGATGAGAAAAATAAATTATAGCTTAATTGGAAATAAAATCAAAATAGCTATACTAATTACTACTACTCCTATATAACTTCAAAGGTAAATTCCTATAAGAACAACTATCACAGAATTAAAGCTAAGATTAGGACTCAACAACCTTTATTTTGAGAACTGGATGTTCCTCTAGTCTGTGGAGTGCTTGGTCCTTCAAGAGATAGTTTTTGACGCTTCAGTTCCTTTAAGTCATGCCTTTGCTCTTCTTGTTTCCCAAGAAATTTGCAAAGCATGCTATTTTGATTATTCTGTTCTTCCTTTATTTGGTCCATAGCTTCTTGCAACTTGGTAATAGATGCTTCAAGATGCTCCCAGTATTCAATTTGAGGGATTTCCGGGAGGAATTCCTATGCTCTCCTCTTGATGGGGTCATCCTGCACTTGTTGTTTTTCCATTGATATTTTGGTGATTGGTCGCTCAACTGAGATATACTCAGTTATTCCCATCTTCACTCCAGCATCTTTGCAGAGCATAGAAATTAAGCTTGGATAAGCCAATTTGGCATCTTTGGAGTTCTTGTTTGCCATTATGTAACGTTCACATGAAATCAGTTGATGAACTTCCACTTCTCTTCCCAACATAATGCAATGGATCATCACTGCTCTTTTAACTGTGACTTCAGAACAGTTGCTAGTGGGCAATATAGAACGCCCAATGAAGTCCAGTCAGCCTCTGGCAACTGGTTTGAGATCTTCTCTCTTGAGTTGATTTGGGACGCCCTTGGTGCTGGTGGTCCACCTGGCTCCAGGGATGCATATATCCTCTAGAATCTTGTCCAGGCCCTTATTTGTTCTCGTCATTCTCCTATTAAAGGAGTTTGGGTCATCTTTCAGCTGAGGTAGCTTAAAGATCTCCCTGATTTTGTCAGGGTGAATGTGAACAATCTTTCCTCTGACCAAGGTCCGATAGTCATAGAGGGCAGTTCCAGATATTCTCTGCCTGTCTGTTTGCCACAGATTAGCGTAGAATTCTTGAACCATGTTTCTTCCCAACTTTGTTTCAAGATTAGCTAGGACTTCCCAGTTCCTGTTTCGAATTTGCTTTTGAATCTCCGAATATTCATCTTCTTTCAGATCGAATCTAACTTCCGGGATCACTGACCTTAGACCCATTATTTTGTAGTAATGGTCTGAATGTTCTTTGGTTAAGAACTTCCCTTGATTCCAAAGTGGTTTTGGAATACTCTCTTTCTTGCCTCTTGGAGTGGGTTGTTTTCCTTTAGGAGCCATGATCTTAGTGAATATGGTTTAGTGATCACGGATAAACACACCAAACTTAGAGGTTTGCTTGTCCTCAAGCAAAAGAAAGGAAAGAAGAAGGATAGAAGGAGAGCTAGTATCGAATGGTGGATGAGAGGAGGGAGGCCAAATGTGGATTTAAAGGGAGGGGTGGGTTTTCAAAAATTTTGAAGAAAGATAAGATAGAAGATATGATTTATAAAAGATAAATATGATCATAAAAAGATATTATTTAAAATTAAAAAGTTGTGAATGATATTTGAAAAAGATAAATCTGAATTTTTATTTTGAAAAAGATTTTAAAAGATAATTGAGTTTTTTTAAAAAAAAAATTGAAAAGGAGTTGGATGGGATTTGAGAAGGATTTGTGTTTATGAATTAAGATACATTTGATATTTTTGAAAAAGAGATTTTAGAAATTAGGATTAAAATTTTTGGAATTGAAGGATGAGAGTTTGTAACATGTTTATGCAAGAAATCATGAATTGGAATATAAAAATTTTGAAAAATGTGAATTAAAAATGAAATTACCTCCTCCCCACAATCTTGGCATTAAACGCCTAAACGCTGCATGTTTTGGGCGTTTAACGCCCATTTGCAGCTTCTCCTGGGCGTTCAACGCCCAGCTGTTGCTTCTAGCTGGCGTTGAACGCCAGGAACTCCTTTGTCACTGGGCATTTTTCTGAACGCCCAGGACGCTATAAATCTGGCGTTGAACGCCCAGAAGGTGCTTCTTTCTGGCGTTCAACGCCCAGAAGATGCTTCTTTCTGGCCTTTAACACCCAGATGGCTATCCTTACTGGCGTTGAACGCCCAGTAAGTACTTCTTTTGGGCGTTCAGCACCCAAAACAGCTCTTACTGGCTTCTTTTTGCTGTTTTATCCTCTGAATCCTTCTGTAATTTTGTGAACTCAAGCAATTGCTATTTTACCTTGAAGATAATTGACATAAACCTATAAAAATCAATTAATTAACAAATAAGCTTTGTAAATGGCTGGGTTGCCTCCCAGCAAGCACTTCTTTATTATCTTTAGCTAGACTAATATTGAGCTTTAATCAAGTCTCAGTTTTGAGCATTCTTGCTCAAAATTGCTTTCAAGATAATGTTTAACTCTCTGTCCATTAACAATGAACTTTTTGTTAGAATCATTTTCCTAAAGCTCCACGTATCCATATGGTGATACACTTGTAATCACATATAGACCTCTCCACCGGGACTTCAATTTTCCGGGGAATAATCTGAGCCTAGAATTAAACAGAAAAACTTTCTGCCCTAGCTCAAAGACTCTGGATGATAGTTTCTTATCATGCCATCTTTTTGCCTTCTCTTTGTAAATTTTTGCATTTTCGAAAGCTTTGAGTCTGAATTCCTCTAGCTCATTTAACTGGAACAATCGTTTTTCTCCAGCTAACTTGGCATCAAGGTTTAGGAATCTGGTTGCCCAATAGGCCTTATGTTCCAGTTCCACTCGCAAGTGACAGGCTTTTCCATACACCAGCTGGTATAGAGAAGTTCCTATAGGTGTCTTGAATGCTGTTCTGTATGCCCACAGAGCATCATCCAAGCTTCTTGCCCAATCCCTTCTACGGTTAATCATAGTCCGTTCCAGGATTCTTTTAAGTTCTCTATTAGAGACTTCAGCTTGCCCATTTGTCTGTGGATGATATGGAGTAGCTATCCTGTGGCTAACTCCATATCGAACCAAAGCAGAGTAAAACTGTTTATTGCAGAAATGAGTGCCCCCATAACTGATTAGTACTCTAGGGATACCAAATCTGCTGAAGATGTGTTTCTAGAGGAATTTCAGCATTGTCTTAGTATCATTAGTGGGTGTTGCAATAGATTTCACCCATTTGGATACATAATCTACTGCCACCAGAATATAAGTGTTTGAGTATGATGGTGGGAAAGGTCCCATGAAGTCAATACCCCATACATCAAATAACTCAATCTCCAAGATCCCTTGTTGAGGCATGGTTTAACTGTGAGGCAGATTGCCAGATATTTGGCAACTGTCACAATTAAGTACAAACACTTGGGAGCCTTTATAGAGAGTACGCCAGTAGAAGCCACATTGGAGGACTCTTGTAGCTGTTCGCTCACTTCCAAAATGCCCTCCATACTGTGATCTATGGCAGTGCCAAAGGATCTTCTGTGCTTCTTCTTTAGGCACACATCTACGAATTACTCCGTCTGCACATCTCTTGAAGAGATATGGTTCATCCCAAAGATAGTACTTTGCATCCATGATTATTTTCTTTGTTTGCTGCCTACTGTACTCATTGGGTATGAATCTCACTGCCTTGTAGTTTGCAATGTCTGCAAACCATGACACTTCCTGGATGGTAAAGAGTTGCTCATCCAAAAAGTTTTCAGAGATTTCAATAAGAGGGAGGGACGCCCCTTCTACTGGTTCTATTCGGGACATGTGATCTGCTACTTGGTTCTCTGTCCCTTTTCTGTCTCTTATTTCTATATCAAACTCTTGCAGAAGCAACACCCATCTGATGAGTCTGGGTTTTGAATCCTGCTTTGTGAGTAGATATTTAAGAGCAGCATGGTCAATGTACACAATCACTTTTGATCCTACTAAATAAGATCTAAACTTGTTAATGGTGTAAACCACTGCAAGTAACTCTTTTTCTGTGGTTGTGTAGTTCTTCTGTGCGTCATTTAAAACACGACTAGCATAGTAAATAACGTGCAGAAGCTTGTCATACCTTTGTCCCAACACTGCACCAATGGCATGGTCACTAGCATCACACATCAGTTCAAATGGTAATGTCCAGTCTGGTGCAGAGATGACTGGTGCTGTGACCAGCTTAGCTTTCAGAGTCTCAAACGCCTGCAGACACTCCTTATCAAAGATAAATGGTGTGTCAGCAGCTAGCAGATTACTTAGAGGTTTGGCGATTTTTGAAAAATCTTTTATAAACCTCCTATAGAATCCTGCATGCCCCAGAAAGCTTCTGATTGCCTTAACATTAGCAGGTGGTGGTAATTTTTCAATTACCTCTACCTTAGCTTGATCCATCTCTATTCCCTTGTTTGAAATTTTGTGCCCAAGGACAATTCCTTCAGTCACCATAAAGTGACATTTCTCCCAGTTTAAAACTAGGTTAGTCTCTTGGCACCTCTTTAGAACAAGTGCTAGATGGTCAAGACAGGAGCTGAATGAGTCTCCAAATACTGAAAAGTCATCCATGAGGACTTCGAGAAATTTTTTCACCATATCAGAGAAAATAGAGAGCATGCACCTTTGAAAGGTTGCAGGTGCATTGCACAGGCCAAATGGCATCCTTCTGTATGCAAATACTCCGGATGGACATGTGAATCCTATTTTCTCTTAATCATGGGGATCTACTGCAACTTGATTATAACCTGAATATCCATCTAGGAAGTAGTAGTATTCATGACCTGCTAGTCTTTCTAGCATCTGGTCTATGCATGGTAAAGGAAAATGATCTTTTCTGGTAGCTGTATTGAGCCTTCCATAATCAATACACATACGCCACCCTCTAACTGTTCTTGTAGGAACCAGTTCATTTTTTTCATTATGAACCACTGTCATGCCACCCTTCTTAGGGACGACTTGGACAGGGCTTACCCAGGGGCTATCAGAAATGGGATAAATAATTCCAGCCTCCTAGTAATTTAGTGACTTCCTTCTGCACCAACTCCTTCATGGCTGGATTCAGCCACCTCTGTGGTTGAACTACTGGCTTAGCGTCACCCTCCAATAGGATCTTGTGCATGCATCTGGCTGGGCTAATGCCCTTAAGATCACTGATGGACCACCCAAGAGCTGTCTTGTGTGTCCTTAGCACTTGAATTAGTTATTCCTCTTCCTATGGCTCTAAGGTAGAGCAATCACCTTCTCCCAGAAATGCATATTTCAGGGATGGTGGTAATGGTTTGAGCTCGGGTTTGGGAGGTTTCTCCTCTTCCTGAAGGATTTTCAGAGGTTCTATTATTCTCTCGGGTTCCTCCATATCAGGCTGAACATCTTTAAAGATATCCTTTAGCTCTGATTCGAAACTCTCAGTCATATTGACCTCTTTTACCAGAGAGTTAATAATATCAATGCTCATGAAGTCATTTTGGGTGTTTGGATGCTGCATAGCTTTGACAACATTCAACTTAAACTCGTCCTCATTGACTCTCAGGGTCACTTCCCCTTTTTGGACGTCAATGAGGGTTCGTCCAGTTGCTAGGAAAGGTCTTCCTAGAATGAGAGTTGCACTCTTGTGCTCCTCCATTTCAAGCACCACAAAGTCAGTGGAAAAGGCAAATGGCCCAACCTTGACAATCATGTCTTCAATTACGCCTGATGGGTATTTAATGTAGCCATCAGCAAGTTGGAGACATATCCGGGTTAGTTTGACTTCATCAATCAATCCATGCTTTTTGATAGTAGATGCAGGTATTAGGTTGATACTTGCCCCAAGATCACATAGAGCTTGCTTGGTACAAGTACCTTCTAATATGCATGGTATCATAAAGCTTCCGGGATCTTTAAGCTTCTTAAGTAAACTTTTCAGAATGACTGCATTGCATTCTTCAGTGAGGTAAACTTTTTCAGTTTCCCTCCGATCCTTCTTATGACTTAAGATCTCTTTCATGAACGTAGCATAAGAAGGTATTTGCTCAAGTGCCTCTGCAAACGGAATCTTTATTTCAAGAGTCCTGAGATAGTCTGCAAAGCGGGCAAATTGCTTATCCTGTTCCGCTTGGCGGAGTTTCTGAGGATAAGACATTTTGGCTTTGTATTCCTCAACCTTAGTTGCTGTAGGTTTATTGCCTACAGATGTGGGTTGAGAAGCCTTTTTAGAGGGGTTGCTATCAGCACTTGTATGTGTCTGAACTCCCACTGGCGTTTGAATGCCAGGGGTGGAAGCTGGAGTGGCGTTAGACGCCAACTCCTTACCTGTTTCTGGCGTCTGAATGCCAGAACTATGCTTCTTTTGGGCGTTCAACGCCAATTCCTTGCTTGTTTCTGGTGTTGAACGCCAGGCCTGAGCATGGGTTGGGCGTTCAACGCCAGCTTTCCACCCATTTTCTGGTGTTTGAGCGCCAGAATTTTTCCTCTCTGGGCTATGACTGTCCTCAGAGGGATTTTGGGTAGTAGTCTGTTCATTTCTTGGCTTCCTGCTGCCTTGAAGTGAAGTATTTAATATTTTTCCACTTCTTAATTGAACTGCTTGGCATTCTTCTGTTATTTGTTTTGATAATTGCTGTTCTGTTTGCTTCAACTGTGTTTCCATATTCATATTAGCCATTCTTGTTTCTTGTAATATTTCTTTGAATTCGGCTAGCTATTTTATTAAAAAATCTAATTGCTGATTGAATTCAGTAGCTTGTTCTGCAGGACTGAGTTCAGCAGTTACTGTTTTAGCCTCTTCATTGATGGAAGGTTCACTGCTTAGGTACAGATGCTGATTTCTGGCAACTGTATCAATAAGCTTTTGAGCTTCTTCTATTGTCTTTCTCATGTGTATAGATCCACCAGCTGAGTGGTTTAGAAAAATTTGAGCTCTTTCTGTAAGCCCATAGTAGAAGATGTCTAACTGCATCCACTCTGAAAACATTTCCGAGGGGCATTTTCTCAGCATCTCTCTGTATCTCTCTTAGGCATCATAAAGGTATTCATTATCTCTTGGTTTAAAGCCTTGGATGCTCAACCTTAGCTGTGTCATCCGTTTTGGAGGAAAATAGTGATTTAGGAATTTTTCTGACAGCTGTTTCCATGTATTTATGCTGTCTTTAGGTTGGTTATTTAACCACCTCTTAGCTTGGTTTTTTATAGTAAATGGAAATAGTAACAATCTGTAGACATCCTGATCTACTTCCTTATCATGTACTGTGTCAGCAATTTGTAAAAATTGTGCCAGAAACTCTGTAGGTTCTTCCTGTGGAAGACCAGAATACTGACAATTTTACTGCACCATGATAATGAGCTGAGGATTCAACTCAAAACTACTAACTCCAATGGAGGGTATACATATACTACTCCTATATGAAGCAGTAGTGGGGTTAGCATATGACCCCAGAGTCCTTCTGGACTGTTCATTTCCACTTAAGTCCATGATGGAGAAAGGGGAGATGATGTGAATTTATTTTATTTATTTTATTATATATAAAAATTTTGAAATAATAATAACAAAATAAAATAAAATAAAGACGACAATAAAAATAAAAATAAATAAAGAATTTAAAAATATTTTATGAAGATTTTCGAAAAGTTAGGAGAGAGAAAGTGGTTAGGATATTTTCGAAAAAGATATAATTTTTTTTTAAAAAATCTTAAAAGGATAAGATTTGAAAAATTTTGAAATTGAAATATGAATTTTTATAAAAAAAATTCGAAAATATGGCTTAAAAATAGTTAGAAAAGATATTTTTTTTTTATTTTGAATTTTATGATGAAAGAGAAAAACACACAAAAGACACAAGACTTAAAATTTTTAGATCTAATGCTCCTTGTTTTCGAAAAATTTTGGAGGGAAAACATCAAGAAACACTAAACTTAAAAATTTTAAGATCAAAACACAAGGAAGACTCAAGAACACTTTAAAGACTCACAAGAACAACAAGAACAAAAGATAGAACACCAACTTAAAATTTTTAGGAAATCACAATAAATTCTCGAAATTTAAAGAAAATTAACAAGAGAACACCAAACTTAAAGTTTGGCACAAGATTCAATCAAAGAAAAATTATTTTTGAAAAAGATTTTAAAAAGAAGGTACCCAATTATCAAGAACATAAACCAACGCTCTAGCCAATTGAGCTAAAAATGTAACGTGTTTTAAAGAGGTATTTTTTTAATAAATAAAAATAAATTTTTTTAAAACTAATATTTTGAAATTTCACAAGGAAAACAAAAAAAATACACAAAACAGGAAAAACCAAAGATCAAATAAGAAAAATTAGCAAGAACAATTTGAAGATCAAGGAAAAATAAAGAACATGCAATTCGAAAATTGAAAGACAAAGAAGAGCATGTAATTGACACCAAACTTAAAACATGACACTAAATTCACAGAAAAACTAAAAATTAATAAAGAAAAATAATATTTTTGAAAAAAAATTTAGAAGGGATAATAAAAGATGCGATTCTAGTAAAAAAGATAAATTTTTCCTAATCTAAGCAACAAGATTCACCGTCAATTGTTCAAACTCAAACAATCCCCGGCAACGGCGCCAAAAACTTGGTGCACGAAATTGCAATCACACTTTTGCAATCCGCACAACTAACTAGCAAGTGCACTGGGTCGTCCAAGTAATACGTTACGTGAGTAAGGGTCGAATCCCACGGAGATTGTTGGCTTGAAGCAAGCTATGGTTATCTTATTAATCTTAGTCAGGATACCAAAAGGATTCTTTAGCCTCGATTATAAAAGATAAAAAAAAGGGTGTAAAAGGAGTAATTGTTACGCAGTAATGGAGAATATGTTGGAGTTTTGGAGATGGTTTGTCTTCTGAATCCCTGCAACATAATGCTTTCTCACTTTCAAACATGGAAGGCTCCTTCCATGGCAAGCTGTATGTAGGGGCATCACCGTTGTCAATGGCTACTTCTTATCCTCTCAGTGAAAATGGTCCAAATGCTCTGTCACAGCATGGCTAATCATCTGTCGGTTCTCGATCATGTCGGAATAAGATCCATTGATCCTTTTGCGTCTGTCACTACGCCTAACACTCGTGAGTTTGAAGCTCGTCACAGTCATCCAATCCCAGAATCCACTCGAAATACCACAGACAAGGTTTAGACTTTCCGGATTCTCAAGGATGCTGCCAATGGATTCTAGCTTATACCACAAAGATTCTGATTAAGGAATCTAAGAGATACTCATTCAATCTAATGTAGAACGGAGGTGGTTGTCAGGCACATGTTCATGGATTGAGGAAGGTGATGAGTGTCACGGATCATCACCTTCTTCATAGTGAAGCGCGAATAAACATCTTAGATAGGAACAAGCGTGTTTGAATGGAAAACAGAAATAATTGCATTAATTCATCGAGACGTTGCAGAGCTCGTCACCCCCAACAATGGTGTTTAGAGACTCATGCCATCACAAGGTATATAATTCAGATCTAAAATGTCATGAGATACAAAATAAATCTCTAAAAGTTGTTTAAATGCTAAACTAGTAACCTAGGTTTACAGAAAATGAGTAAACTAGGATGGATAGTGCAGAAATCCACTTCTGGGGCCCAGTTGGTGTGTGCTGGGGCTGAGACTTAAGCTTCTCACGTGCCTGGGCTGTTTCTGGAGTTGAACGCCAGGTTGTAACCTGTTTCTGGCGCTGAATGCCAAACTGCAACATGGAACTGGCGTTGAACGCCAGTTTACGTCGTCTATCTTTGCGCAAAGTATGAACTATTATATATTGCTGGAAAGCCCTGGATGTCTAATTTCCAACCCAATTGAGAGCGCGCCAATTAGACTTCTGTAGCTCCAAAAAATCTATTCTGAGTGTAGGGAGGTCAGAATCCAACAGCATTCGCAGTCCTTTTTCAGCCTAAATCAGATTTTTGGTCAGCTCCCTCAATTTCAGCCAGAAAATACCTGAAATTACAGAAAAACACACAAACTCATAGTAAAGTCCAGAAATATGAATTTTGCCTAAAAACTAATAAAATTATACTAAAAACTAACCAAAACATACTAAATTCTACATGAAATTACCCCCAAAAAGCGTATAAAATATCCGCTATCAGTCGCTGATGACAAATCCGTAGGATCCATAAAAGGAGATTTAGAAACGGAAATCGCTTGCGACAATGCCAGTCTCTCCTTAAGAAAAAAAATCTAAAGAAGCATCAAGGGTGTTCCTCGCCGACCTGGATGCTAAAGTCGGCGACAAGTCCAGACCCGAACCAGAGGGGGACCTGGAAAAGTTTAGGGTTGGGGACACGGAGGAGAAGTTCACATTCGTAAACAGAAACCTTCCACATGAATTAAAAGAGCCTCTAGTGGAAATGATCAGGGCCAATGGCGATTTATTTGCTTGGACGCCAGCCGACATGCTGGGGATAGACCCCCAACTCATGTCACATCACTTGGCCGTCAAGCCGGAGGCCTGACCAGTGGCTCAAAGAAGAAGGAAGATATCACAAGAGAGAGCAGAGGAGGTGGCCAGGCAGACGGCCAGCCTCCTCGAAGCGGGGTTTATCTGAAAGCTAGACTACTCGACCTGGCTGTCGAATGTGGTTTTGGTAAAAAAGCACAATGGGAGATGGAGGATGTGTGTGGATTACTCTGATCTCAACAAAGCATGCCCCAAGGATTGCTACCCCTTCCCAACATTGATGCACTCGTCGACACGGCGGCGGGATACCGGTATCTGAGCTTTATGGATGCTTATTCCAGTTACAATCAGATACCGATGCACCGGCTTGGTGAAGAGAAAACAGCGTTCATAACGCCGGGAGAAATCTATTGCTATAAGGTGATACCATTTGGCCTGAAAAACGCGGGGGCCACATACCAAAGGTTGATGAACAAGATATTCAGCGACCTCATAGGCAAGACAGTGGAAGTCTACGTAGATGATATCCTTGCAAAGACCACCCAGCCTGATGACCTCCAAAGCGACCTGGGAAATGTGTTTGCAGCCCTCCGGCAACACGGCATGTGGCTTAACCCGCTCTAGTGCGCCTTTGCCATGGAGGCCGAAAAGTTCCTAGAATTTATGACAACCCAAAGGGGGGTGGAAGCCAACCCTGAAAAATGCCAAGCAATACTCAAAATGAAGAGCCCAGGCTGTGTCAAAGACATTCAGAGGCTGGCAGGAAGACTCACCGTACTGTTCTGCTTCCTCGGAGCATCGACAGCGAAGGCCCTACCCTTCTTCAACCTGATGAGAAAGGGGATAGCGTTTGAATGAAACCCGACGTGTGAGGAAGCGTTCAAGCACTTCAAAGACATCCTTGCAACACCCCCGGTACTCGGGAAGCCCAGGGCCGGAGAACCACTCTACCTGTACCTAGCCATAACGGAGGAAGCACTTACAGCGGTTTTGGTGCGGGAAGAAGGAAAGGTTCAACAACCCATTTACTTTGTGAGTAGAGCACTGCAAGGAGCAGAACTGAGATACAGCAAATTGGAGAAACTGGCACTGGCACTCTTGACCTCTTCCCGTAGACTAAGGCAATACTTCTAAGGCCACCAGATTGTTGTGAGACCAGACCAGGGAATCTGTCAAGTGCTCCAGAAACCCGATTTGGCGGGAAGAATGATGACTTGGGCCATTGAGCTTTCCCAGTATGATTTGCGATATGAGCCCCGCCATGCGATTAAGGCGCAAGCAATGGCAGATTTCCTGGTTAAAGTGACGGGAGACCCAACCGAGGAAACGGGCATACGGTAGAGGCTCCATGTGGACGGGGCCTCCAACCAAACGTCCGGAGGTGCTGGGATCATCTTGGAAAGCCCTGTTGGGGTCATATACGAATAATCGATCAAGTTCGAGTTTCCCATATCAAACAACCAAGCGGAGTATGAGGCCCTCCTGGGCGGCTTGACCCTAGCTCGGGAAGTCGAGGCTACGAGGTTGGAAGTGTGCAGTGACTCACAGGTCATCACCTCGCAAGTAAATGAAAGCTACCAAGCCAGAGACTCGCTGCTGCAGAAGTACCTAGAGAAGGTCAAAGAGCTGAGCAAGCAATTCAAGGAGGTCACGGTCCAACACGTTTCGAGGGAAAGGAACACACGGGCAGACTTTCTATCCAAGCTAGCAAGCACGAAACCAGGAGTCGGCAATCAGTCCCTCATTCAAGGCATGGTAAAAGAACCAGCAGTTACCCTCCACCTGACAAGGATAGGCCCTTCTTGGATGGACCCCATCACTAATTTCCTAGAAAATGGTAAACTCCCTGACGACGAAAAGGAAGATAAAGCGTTGAGAAGGGAGGCGGCCAAATATGCGATTATACAGGGCCAACTGTTTAAAAAGGGACTTAGCCATCCCTTATTGAAGTGCCTGCATCCCGACCAAACAGATTACGTGCTCAGAGAAGTCCACGAGGGGTGCTGTGGTCATCACATCGGGGGAAGAGCCCTGGTAAGAAAACTCGTTTGAGCTGGGTATTACCGGCCATCGATGATGACAGACTCCAAAGAATTCGTAAGGAAATGCATTAAGTGCCAAGAGAACGCCAACTTCCACAAAGCGCCAGCAACCGAACTAAGTCTATTGACCTCTTCCTGACCTTTCGCACAGTGGGGAGTCGACCTACTTGGACCTTTCTCGATCGGCCCGGGACAAGTCAAATACCTCATAGTTGCCATCGACTACTACACCAAATGGAAAGAGGCTGAACCACTGGCCAGCATATCCTCATCCAATTGTCGAAAGTTTATATAGAGGCAGGTGATAACTCGATTCAGTATCTCGGAAGTCGTTGTCTCTGATAACGGGACACAGTTCACTAACAAGAAGTTCACAGAGTTTCTCACCGGTCTAGGCATAAAGCAGAAGTTCTCCTCTGTAGAGCACCCCCAGACGAATGGTCAAGTTGAAGCCGCAAACAAGGTCGTCTTGCTAGGCCTCAAGAAGCGGCTGGCCAAGAAAAAAGGTGCATGGGCCGACGAACTCGCCTCGGTTCTCTAATCCTACCGAACAACAGAGCAGTTGTCCACAGGAGAAACCCCTTTCCGCCTGACGTACGGGGTGGATGCAATGATACCCGTTGAGATCGGCGAACCGAGCCCACGATTACTCCTGAAGGGGGTAGAAGAAGCTGTGGAAAGACCTAGTAGATGAGACTAGGGAGATGGCCCATTTATCAGAAATAGCACTAAAGCAAAGCATAGCCTTACACTATAACACCAGAGTGCTCAAGAGAGAATTTGAACAAAATGACCTCGTCCTGTGGTGCAACGATATCGGGCTATCGACTCAAGGGAAAGGTAAACTGGCGACAAACTGGGAAGGCCCCTACAGAGTCAGAGAGGTGATTGACAAGGGCGCCTATAAATTAGAGAAGCTCGATGGCAAGGAAGTCCCGAGAACTTGGAATGCAGGTAACTTAAGAAGATTTTATTCCAAGATCAAATACGCCGATTAGGCGATCTGACGAGCTCAAGGGTTTACTTTTGTTAAATACCTATTATGACAATAGACTTGTTTAACTACCGATTAATGTTTACTTGTCAAAATTACTTTCCCATTTACTTTTTCCTATTTACGCATCCCACGACAACAAGTTCCCTAGAATACATGTTAAACGGGACGATGATACGGTGCCTCGGGACTGATCACCCCGGGAGCCGACTAAGCTAACGCCATAACAAACGGCTACAGCAAAGCCACGACTTGGCTCTGCCAAATTACCAACATAACGGTAAACAAACGCTAGCGACAAGCCAATACCAAGAAAACGGCAACAAAACAAAATGAAAATGCTACCAGACAAGCAGAGAAAGATAATAATCACAATCCGACCAAGCGACTACTAAAGTATACCAAAAGGAAAGTTCCACAAGTTCAACAACAAAATCACAAACTCCATGTAAAAATACAAGAGATCATTTCTTAGGCATATCGACAATCTTGCCATCCTTAATTGTTTTGAAGACCCCGATCGCCGACGTGTCGAAGTCAGGGGCCACGATCTTCACCTGGGCTTTAAGAGCCTCTTCTGTCATCAGGATTGCACTTTTTCCCTGCTTCACGGTCTCTTTATGCTTCTTCTTAAGCTCTTCAGCTTCAGCTTGTGCGGCCTTAGCTGATGAAATGGCTGTATCACGTTCTTTCTCCAAAGCGACCACCCGACCTTGCGCGGCATTGAGCTGGCTTTCCAAAGTCATCTCCCGCTCGGTCAAAGAGATACGGTAGCATCAGAGGTCTTCAATTTTCCTCGGCAGTCTTAAGCTTCTCTTTCGCCTCGGACAGCTGCGCGACTGTATACCCGACAACTCAAACTCAGCCTTCCGAGCTATGACAGTACCACGGAGTAGGGTACGATACATCCACCACGCCTGTCCCGCAAGGTCGGAGCTATGGAAGTGTTCCTCCGTGTCGGGAAGCAACTGGGAGTCTATGAATGTCCCGGCTCCGAAGTTCCTCTCCATCACGGTGAGGGCTCTTCGGGGCTAGAGAATGACCTCTGCCTCTTGGGGGTGGGGATGACCCTCAAGTCGTCTTCCTCGGCCTGTTGAGCAGAGGACAAGTGCCCGGTACCGGCCGCCTCCCCAAGAATAAGAGAGACGTGCGCCCCGTCAGAATGCTTGTCCGACATGTCGACATCACGAGGTGAAGGCACCACCTCATCAGCCTTCTTTTTATCACTCTCCTCCAAAAAAGTTTTGTAGAAATTCTCAAGGCCTGTCACCTCGGCAGACATTCCCACTACAAAAATAAATAAACAAGTTAGTTGTTTAATCGGCGTAACTAACCAGAGCGACGGTAATGCAAGAAACACAGGATAAAGCTACTCACAAATATAATTCCGGGTGACCTCCCAGTTACCCATAAGAAGGTGGGGGTTCACATGGTTTTTTTTTTCAAAAACGGCCAACAACACATCGACAATCTTTTTATCCACGGCGGACATCCCCTTGTAGGTCACCTTAATAAAGGTGTTAAACCCCGCCCCGAAACTCCAATACGTCGGGATGAGGCGTTCCCCTTCTAACGACAACCAGAAGGGATGGTGGCCTTTGACTGGACGCACCTTAAAGTACTTATCCTTAAACCCGTGATAAGAGTCCTTGAATAAGCCAAAGATCATCCGACCCTGGGCAGATCGGAAGGACATGAACCCTTTCCTCGCCTTCCCCTCCTTGGAAGGATTCGTGAGGTTGAAAAAATAAAGGAAAACATCGACGGACACCGGCAGCTCCAAATATTCACACACCATCTCGAAATAGTGGATGGAAGCCCAACTGTTCGGATGCAGCTGCGACGGCGCCACAGAGATCCGATTAAGGAGCGCCATTTGAAAAGCGGAAAAGGGAATGCGAACCCCCACTTGGGTGAACATGGCTTTGTAAAACCAAACCCAATCGGCAACCAGGGGGGAGTGGAAATTGAGTTCGTACAGCCGTTCGCTAGGGGCAGGAACAAAAACGTCATAGTTGGCCTCCTCGTCAGTCCCCCCGCACAAGTACTCGACTTGACAAAACTCGGTAAGCTCCTCCTCGCCCATTTGGTTCGGGGAGTCCCTCAAGTCGAAAGCCACCCAAGCATATGGGTCGTAACCCGTGGTGGAGGTGGAAGTTCGTGAGACGATGCGAGACATACCTATAGTGGGGGTACCACTCGGTTAGTCTATGAGGTCGGGAATCCGGAAGGAGCCCAGAAACCATGTTTAGCCTATTTAACAAACTAAGATCAAGCATGTTGAAGCAGAATCCAAGTAAAAGCCTAAAAAGCTAATGCCCTGGAATGGTGACCCCCCCAACGCACCTACCTAACACTAAGGTTATCTAACATGCAAACCAAACAAGCAACATACATACGGAAGGATTGGTAATGAAGATAAAATAACCATAAAGCAGAAAAAGAAGAGAAGAATGCTTACCTGATTGATTGTGATAGATGAAAGCAGGAAGGGATGGATGCTCAGAAACGCGAAGATCACAGTGAGAAATTCAAGAAGGAAGAAGGAGAATGCAAAGAAAATGGAATGAGAATGAATGACCGAGGAGTTAAGAAACTGGCTCAAGAAGCAGGAAAGACGAAAGGCAAAACAGTCTTTGTGCGCAGGGTTTTGAAATAATTCATTGCGAGCATTTAATGCCTAACGCGAAGAACGAGACGACAAACGGTTATCCCTATCAATGGAGAGACACACGCGCAAGAGGCACGTCCTCTCCATGAGCGGCCGACCTGGCGATGACACAAGGAAGAATACATAACACGCCACCAACAATGTTTGCGTCCATTGCTGGTGCGTTGGGGGCACTGTTATGGCCTGACCCAAACCTCATGTGGGCCCGCCCGACCCATAGGCCACCCGACCCGAACGGTCGGGTGCGAGCCGCTCGACTGCCGACCCGGACACGCGTCCCTGCCAGCTCTGCCACAGTTGTATGGGGAAACTTTGGGGAAGGTGGGCCTGCTCTTGTGGGACCCACCTCTGACACGGTATATATGGGGAGGGTCCTACCCCTCCCCGAGGTACGTCACACACCACTTTATCCCCCCTTTTCGCCTGCGCACTCAACTGACTTGGGCGTCGGAGTATCTTTGCAGGTGACACCCCCTCTCCACACCAAGAACTCGGGAAGTCGGCTACTCTAGCTCCATCTCCGTAACCCTGAACCAGGCAGAAACCCCACCTTACCATCCGAGGAATCTCCCCGAACCGTCCGGTACCCGAGCTACCAAACACTACTCATTGACAAAATTACATAGTTTAAAATTAAATTAAAATATTTACATTAAAATCTTATTTTTTTTTAAAGATTTCTTATATTATTAGTAAACTTAATAGATATCTTTTTATGATTCATGAGCAAAATTTGTAAGTCACTTATATTCTTAACTCTTAAAAGTGTTATAAATAGTTGATCATGAATGAAAATTGGTTTGTTTAAGTACAACTAAATTTAAGATAAAGCTTTTTTTGAAATTTTTTTATGGTAAATTCTACCCAATTTTTTTTAAATTAAAAGCTGAGTTACCCTTTATAATATGTCTTACTATTATTAAATAAAATAAAATGGCTTATCATGATTTTATTGTTAATCTAATTAATTAATCATAAAAGAATTTTAAATTAAAATCCTTTCAGTTTTCATTGCTTTGAGAGCCAAATATTTAAAAAGTTTCATTACTTTAAAATGTTTTGAACGGATCTAATATCATTGTTAAGAGAAATGAAAAAGATTTTTAAAAGAATGAAAAAAAGTAAGAGAGAATTATTAAAAAAGTGTTTTGAAAAATTTAAATTTTGTATCTCTTTGATTTTTTGTATTTGTTTTTTTTTTTTGGTTGAAATTAATTAATAGATGTGTGATTTGAAAAAAATTATAAAATAAAACCTCTCTAGTAATTTTTATAATTTGTAAAAAACATTATACTATAGTTAGTTGATTAGGTTAACAAAATTTTGGTTAGATTAAGAGTTTAATCATGATAAACTAACCTATTTCATCCGATAATAATAAGACATATCATAAAAGGATAATTTATCTTTTATTTTAGAGAGAGTTGGGTAAAATTTACCTTTTTTATTGTCCTGGTAAAAGATAGGTTTAATTTTTCTGTTGTTCCCTATAGTTTAGCGAAATTTTCAATTAGGTTTCTATACTTTTTTTCTTTTAATTGGGTTTCTGCACCAAATTCTTTTTTTCAATTGAGTCCCTACACTTTTTTTTTTCGTTTATTTGAGTCCTTGCACTAACTTTTTTTTTAGTTTGGTCCCTATATAATTAAGCCAATTACTACCAAAAGGGACCTAATTGAAAAAAAAAATTAGTGCAGGAACCCAATTAAAAGGAAAAATAGTATATGAATCTAATTGAAAATTTTGCAAAACTATAGAGACCAACAGAATAATTAAACCCAAAAGTATTAAGATAAAGTATTGTTTCAATTCTTGACGTTTGAGCTATGTCCAAATTTCAACCCTAACATTTGCAACATCCTATTTTCATTCCAAATATCTTATTTTGTTCTATTTTAGTGCTTTGGTCAAAATTAATTTTTTTTTTCAAAAATACCATTTCCTGCATTATAATTTTCTTCTAGATAACGACAAATTAAAATTCATAATTGTAGTGGTCATAGTAATAGTTGTAGTGATTTAAGAGTAAAAGTGGCAGAATAATAAAAGAAAAAAGAAAATAATAATAAAGAAAAGAAATATTTTTAGAAGGCTAAAATAGACAAAATATTCATATTTGTCAATGAGTGTTCGTTGTCTATGCTCTTAAAAATAAAATTTTGAATATGATTTATTCTTTGTACAAGATAGATTTTTGTTATTTTCTTGCATGATCTATGTATTATATACTTTTGAATATTTTCATATAAATATGACTTTTTATTTCAACAAGTGTCTCAACTATTATAAATTTATTTATATCACCTAGAATTTGTGGCTTATACATATTATACATAAACAAAACAACATGTGCATATAAAAGTCCTCTTTTCTAAAATTCTATAATACCAACATCAACTGAAATGACAAATTGATAAATCATATTTATACTATAAAATTTTAATAAGGTATAATACGTAGATAGTAGAGTTGCATCTCATAATCTTGTTTAATGTTTTCTCCTTTTAGGTATTCAAACAAACTCTCAAGTCTAATATTAAAGCACTACGCAATAAATCAAGGTGTATTTTGCCTTCAAACATATAGAAATCACTTTTCTCCTTATCGCATCTCATTCAGGTGTGTAGGTTATAATGATAAAATAGGTGGGATAGTTTACATATTTGCATATAGCAAATACATCTTTATAATTATTTATCATGTCCTTGGGTCCACTAGTAAAATTATTGGTAGAATTCTTCTTTTACCAATTCTACCAACATTCATATCTCCTATTATAAGATTTTCAAGTAGACATTTACGTTTATCAACTTGCAAATTTAGTTGTTTATATCTAAAGAATTTAACCCTGTCGACTCCATCATCGTGTAAGCATTTAACATAAATGGTTGAAATAAATCTCCTTAATCTTATATTTATCGGCGATTTTCCTATCTTTTTCTATAAACAAAAAACAAAAAAATTGCTACAAAGTGACTATTTTACTTTTTTGTAGACCCAAATAAAGAAAAATTGATGTTGCGATATCCACACAATATTCATCGTCCTCACACAGAAACAATAATGGATATTTTAAAGCCAAATAAAAGGGATAGAAAATATCAATGCATTATTAAAGTCTTCCTGTTTGATTCTCTAATAGTAATATCTTTGTTGTCTCTACTTAGTTGGTTGACACTGCCAATAACCAATTCAGCTACTTCAGACGCATCTCATAAGTTATATATGTTTTATCATTCGTAGTCCTTTTTCAAATTAACTTAAACTTTAAAGTTGTGTAATTTTTTTTGTTAATATTTGTCTCTTGCAGGACAAAAACTCATTGTAGAAAAAACAAAACAATAAAATTTACTTTGTTCTCGTTCTTACTTAAGAAAACTTAAAATACAACTAAAGAGTTTGTTGCATGAAATTAAAAATCATCAAAATATTTATCCAATTATTAGTCATATTTTCTGTGTCATTTAAATATATAGTTAAGCAAACATTAACATTAAACTACCTAAAGGAAGTAGATTATATATTAATGCTATGGTAACTTTGTACCCATCTTAACAATTTAAAAACATTCTCATCAATGTTATAGTAATTTTGATCCCCAAACTCCAAAATTAAGGAGGACTACTCCGGTTGTTTATTTTGTAGTTATTTTTTCTATTGATTTAAAATAAACTATCAAACTAAATGACCTTATATATTTTAGAAAATGAACATTCTTTGATCTCCTTCTATATGAAACTCAATGATCAAGAGGCATAAAAATAGAAAAATCTCAACCTTTCCTTTCATGAAATATAATGAAAATTTTGGGTTGAATAATGATCTATTAGATTTATTCTTTCATCTAATTATATTTGTACTTTACAGTTTTGATATAAAAAAATAGAGGGCATAAGAAAATGACACATCAAAGTTATAAGAGAGAAACAATTGATTTTCTTATTTAGTACACCAAAATTACTATTGATATCCAAATCTGATTCTATGATCTAATTTCATGCGTAATCAAATTATTATTATTATTATTATTATTATTATTATTATTATTATTATTATTATTATTATTATACTATCAAAATAATATCTAAAAGTTTGTATTGCTGAAAAAATGAACCCCAACAGATATTAGTGAGTGTTTGTCATTACTAATGATAAATAAGTTTCAAAAGATTTAAAAATACTATAAAAAAATTAGATATTAGATATATATTCTAAAAAACTATTTTAGAGATCAAATTTTGATGCATATTCTTACAAACATTATTAGAAAAATAAGATCTTTTCATCCTTAAAATTTGGTAATCTTTTGTCAAGTGATTGTTTAAAAAATTTTTTATTGTGAATGACCACATTTTCTTTTGAAAATAAAAAGAAAATCTATAAATCAAATTTTACTCCAAAATTTTTTTGTGCCTTCTAAATATTTATTGAAATGTTGTCACAAAAATTAGATCTAATGGATAACTCGTCTGTTAAATATAAACGTTTTTTTGTTACTTCAAAAAAATTATAATATTTATTAGTTCTTTTGTCATATTTTTAAATTATTCAAGGGACTGTTTTGTCAATAACATCTTTTAGAGACCTTTTTCGTCAGCGACTAAATCTTTGGGGTACCATATTAGTAGTTAACCCTTATTATTATTATTATTATTATTATTATTATTATTATTATTATTATTATTATTTGAGATAAATACCAATTCGGTACCTGAAAGACTCTAACACTGATAAAATGGTACCTAACTTTTGTTATCGACAAAATGATCTTTGATTGATTTTAAAAATTGACAAGCGTGCCCTCAAATTTGCCAGAGTACATCTTCGACGAAAAGGATGCTGAGGTGGCCACCAAATTTTAATGATATGACATATCTCTTTAGCTAATTACTAAATTGTGTTTTATAATTAGTTTATTAAAAATTGAAAATTTTCACTTATTTTTCCCTAGTTTTTACTAAGCTGAAAAATGTGCATCCACCACTCCTCAGCTCATTCTACCGTCCGCCACCCACTTCCCCTCTCATTGCCAAGCTCCTCCCCTCTCACAGCGTCCCCTTCTCACTCTCGAGGTCACTGCAGAACTGTCGTCATGCGCCTGTGACCCAGCCCAAGGAGAACGTTGTCGCGGGCCTGACTTTGTCCGAGGAGAACGTTGTCTTTGTGCCTTGATCCAACTGAGGAGAACATCATCGTCGTGTACCTGACCCAGCCCGAGGAGAACGTCGTCTTCACATGCCTGAGGAGAATCATCAGAGGTAGAATCGTCACATCAGAAGTAGAAGCGTCACCTTCTTCATCGCGTTAGAGGAGAATCGTCTTCATTGCCATCCAGCAAGATCATTAGAGGTAGAATTGTCTTCGTTGCAGTCCTATCTCCGTCGCCATCTTCAGCAAGATCATTCTTCATCGTCGTCGCCAGTATCTTCACTGTTGGCTGCTCCTTCTTCTTGTAAGTCAGCCTCTTCGAATTTCATCTTTTGAATGGAACAAAATTGAAACTAGCTTGTACTGAATTTTTATTTATGAGATTGCTGAATGCTGATGAACAAAATTTGTATTTCTTGGATTGCTACTAAACTGATTTTTTATTGTTCTTCAATTTTTGTTTTTGGTTTTCCTTTCTAAACTTTTTTGTTTTGTTATTTAGCTTATTAGATTATATAATTAAAGCATAGTCATTGAGAAGATCATTGGAAAGGATATGGCTCTGGTTTTCAAATTGGTAATGGTGGTAGTGGTACCTGAAAAAATAATAGAGGAGGAGGGATGGACCATTGAGGAGGGTAGTTTTGGAAAAAAGAATTGAAAATTTTTTTCAGCTTGTAATAGTTTAATTAAATATAAAGGACAACTCAGTAATTAGTTAAGAAACATGTCATATCATCAAAATTCGGTGTCCACATCAACATCTTTTTTGTCGGAAATGTGTTCCGGCGAATCCAGAAATATGCTTGTCAATTTTTAAAATCTTTTAAGGAACATTTTGTCGATAACAAAAATTAGGTATCATTTTGTTAATATTAGAATATTTAATTTCAAGTACTGAATTGATATTTACCTCTTATTATTATTGTTGCTGTCGTTGTTAACTCATTATTTGATTTTGTAAGATAAAATAAATTGGATATAATTCTTATTTATATTTTACCTACATCAATTGTGCCAAAGATAAGATTATCAAATTAATGTCGATGGTATCATATTATTACTATTATAGTAATAAAAAATGTATTTTTAAAGAGCTTTCCTTTTCTGAGGAAAGGGAGCCAAAAGAGCTTGTGAAAAATCCATCTGTCTTGCAACATGATGAGGAGCATGGAGGGTCATCTTAAATTACTCTTTCTTGTATTGAGGAATTCCTGTCAAAAACACCTGAGCAATAAGAAAGTTGGCCCAAGTTGCATTATTCAAAGCATTGTCAGCATCATCAATAGGGAAAAAGGAAGCGTTCAATTTAAGTTGGGCCGCAATTTTGACAAAGAAAAGGAGCAACCATCAGTTCTTCATTTCAAAAATTTTTGCATGAGTGGAGCAATGAAAATACTGCCCAAAATATTTTTTCGGTCGAGGTGACATCTTTAAAGTTTGGATGGAGAATGGCCAATTGAAAACCTTCAATATGTTATTTTTCCGAAGTGGTAGGCCTATCCTGCTTCGTATGTTTTTTTGAAAATGACATTTAGTTAAAGTTGTAAAAGCTAGAGGGGACCCCCTGGAGTAATTGAAGACCTCTTTCGAAAGCAATCGGTTAAATGCCCCAGTTCGTCATACAGATTACCTAAGATTAGTTTGGTTAAGTTGAATTTATGGCCTTCATGAAGTAGAGCAGCAAAAGGGATGAATAACTTTTGCATCGAAAAACTCCTCGAGCAAAAGATTATGGCGTTTAACCAATAGTATAAAAAGGTCACGTGTTCATCATCCGTAGTAGAAGTATCTTCCTGGCCCATATTGCTCTTGATGAAATCATTATAAGAACTCCAATGTTGTAAGTTTTGGTGGGTTTCATATCAAACGTAGCTATGGGGTTGCCTGTTGGCAATCCTGTGATGGCAGCCACGTCAAAAAGGGTGCGACCAACCATTCCACAAGGTAGATGAAAGTTGTTAGTAGTTCAATTCCAGAAACAAAGTGCAGCGCCAATCATCCAATAGTGAGCAGTTGGTGTGAAGTGTGAAAGGCGAAGAAGTTCATGAATACCCAGTATTTTCCAAACTTTGCCCTTTTCTAGCTCAAGCCGTTGGTACTAAGCAAGGAAATCACCTCCAGTTTTAAAGGTGATTTTGGGGTTATTTTTGAAGGATTTTTTGTTGTCGATAAAAGGTGTGATGAAAAGATTTTGCTTAATTAACAAATTTTCTCTTTTGGCACTTGGGAAGAAATGAGCATTCTTCTTAGCTTGTTCTAAGGTTTGTATGGGGCTAACAAAGCAACAAGTATCATTCTCGGTAGTAAAAGGAACAAGGATCCTTTTGTGATCTAGCACGCTCTCAAGGTCTTCAATGACAGTGTCATTGAATTGAGATAAAATCTTCAAGTCAGATTGTTCGAAGGTCTTAGTCATAATGTATTTACCTTTATCTTGGGTAGTTGAAGCTTTTGCAACTGAGGGAGAAGCCATTGTCGTGTGCAGAAAAAAGAAATTCTTGATGATTATTTTATTTTTTGGAAGAAAGAGTTTGCTCAAGAAATTCAACGAAGGATTGGTGAAGCTACTTGAAAGGGGACGAATTTGAGAAGAGGAATGAAAGTTGGGAAACAAAAAGTTAACGTTGTGTAACGGTGAGTGTCTCTGTTAAGTAAAAATAAAAGAGGTTAATGACGTTGCCGTTTTATTTTTCATTATTTCAAAATTTAAAATAGAAAGCTTCCTTGAGAGGGTGAAGTGGAAGAGAGAGAAAGACGGTAAGTAATGGAGAACGTGCTATAGTGGGTGTTGAATAAGTGGATGGTTAATAAATTTCATTGCGAATGAATTTGTTGATTACAACTATAAAGTCAGGTGAAATAGGATTAAGCGTTTCATCTTTAGATGATAACAGAAGAACGCGTTAATCTTCAGAGAGCAATTTGTGATCGAAAAAATGTAATTTTGAAAACCTAGGTCAAAGTATAATAAATTTTCTCTCGAGGAATGACATCTTGATCGAAAAGAATTCGTGGACGAGAAGGAGTGGAAGATGAACAATAGGCTTAATCGAGGGAAAGGAATCTTTGAAGTTATTTGTTGGGAGTTGCCCACATTATACAAAAAGAGCGGAAACGATTACTCAAAGATTAACGCACGAGGGAGTTACACCTGAATCTGATTGGTCGAAGATTTCAATAAATAGGCGCAAGTTTGAAGAAACAAGGGTTGAAATTTTTTATCAGAAAATACTCTCGCATACTCACTATCTTTTAAATTTCTTGCAATCTTTATCTTTTTTGTAAATTTACTTTTTCAAGCAATTTATCTTTCGGTTTACTTTTAAGATTCAGTACTTTGCTTTCGATTTCAAAAGTCCTTCGATCTCATCAAAGGCAGTTTACTGCTTTTGTTTAATTTCAATGCAATTCATTTTAATTCTAGTCAATTTAAAGTTTATTTTTATTTTCTTTCAGATTTTTTTTACTATTTTGTCCAATCGAAAGATCATTTGATGCATTTTTGAAAATTGGTATTTATAAGAGGAGTAAGTTTCACTCTTATATAACTAGATATCGAACCAATTTCGATTTGCTAAAAATCGATAAAATAGTATGATTATATTTTTATTTCAAGTGAATTACAATTCATATATCTTTCCTTGTACCTTAATTCTTTGATTTTTTGTTTAAAGATTATTGAATAAATTGTAAAAATTTTATAAAGTGTAAACAACATTTTATTCATGAAATAATAATAATAATAATAATAATAATAATAATAATAATAATAATAATAATAATAATAATAATAATAATAATATATTGATATAATGATATACACATTGTTTCCATAATAAATTGATAAGGGAAAGTATGAGGAGCCAATGGAATATTTATACAATATGTACGATGGAGGTTTATGGAGTATTAGAGATATAACCATTAGTGTTACCTTTTCCTATCAGTTGAAGCTTTTGGGATGAGTGCTATCATGACATGGTATTATAGTGCTAGATCCGAAAGGTTAAGAGTTCGATCCTTGGTGAACCCAAAAAATCAGTGTAAGCTTTTGGGAAGATGTTTATTATCCCTAGTACTCGGATGGTTATTATAGATAGTATCGGGGATGTTCATTTTGTAACTCAATAGCCCATTGTACACATTGTACAAATAGTCCATTGTCTCCCTAGCGGGATCCAATTGATAATATTAAGATGTTTAATTACACAATAACTTAATCATAAACCTTTGATTATTTTTACTACTCTTTTTTTTTTTCATGCAGTTTCTTTAATTAGTATCCATGAGAGAAATTATTTTGCTCCATGTATTAGACCCTGAATATAAAATAAAACAAAGATAAATCATCCAAAGCAACTTTGACAAGAACACAGAAAAATAAATAAAACAAATATTTTCTATTTTTAACATTTTGTTAAGAATTTTATTATTTTACTTTTTTTCTCAACAAAATCACACAAATAAAAAAGAATTAAAAAAACAAAAGACAAAATTACAGACCAATTAAAATTTAGAGTAAAATCTATTTTTTGTTCTTATCATTTTTAAAAATTTTAAAAATATCCAAACGTTAATTTGCTTCAATATTATTTTTAACATTTTCAATAGTTTAATTCTATCCTTATTTTTAAGTTTTTTTTTGTGTGGTTAACTTTTTTTTTCTTTTATTTTTACTCCTCTTATATCATCATCAACATTGTCATCGTCGTCGTCATCTTCTCTCTCCCTCCCTCTCTTTCAATTCTATCCTACCCGTAGCAATACTTCTCCTATGCTTCACCCCAACACTGCCACTTTGCTATACCACCCAGCTTAATCACTGTCACCCCGCCGCACTACTCCAATCGTCACACTTTGAATAAATGAGCTCAACACAATAAAGTGGAGCGACAGAAATAAAGGACTCAGACAACAAAAGCAACAAAAACACAATCCCAATTGTTATCTTCGGCATTGCTATCAACAATAAAAGGGATCCGCACTACTCCACTCTCTATAATTGGTCATAAATTTGTGAAACACCTCTTGTACACTGGCCTCCTTGTTATTAAATATCCGTCCGTTCCTCTCAAGCCATACATTCCATATAACTCCAAAAAAATCTATGAGTCACTTGTTCTGCTCCTCTTTCTTGTTAATAACACATGTCCAACTCTCAAAGTGTTCTTTCAGTGAACCCGAAACAGACCACAACCTCCCAAATTTAGAAAGTCTGCCAGGTAAACTCACAATCAAGAAACAAGTGGTGAATATGTTCAACATATTTTTTTACATAAAACGCACATGTTATCACCATGGCTAATAATGCCAGTCTATGCAATCTTTATTTTGTATTTACTCTTCCTATCAAAGCAAACCAGATAAATACCTCCACTTGTGGTGGAACCAAACCTTTCCATATGGTTCTGGTAAAACCGTAGCTGGTGATATCCTCCGGTAGCGTTTATGACTACAACACCTGCACAAAAAAGTTAGTTGAAAAAATGCCTTTCTTGTCAAACTTCTATACAACTCTATCTTGCGTATCACATGCTATTTTAACAGGCCTTAAAGTATCATGCAATTGATCCAATCGTCACACCTTACCACTGTAACCCCCACTGCTCCAATCCCATTAATAGCATGATCAATATCAACAATAACTATATCTTTTCTACCACACCACGATCTTCGCTATTACTGTCTTTTTAATCTTGATTTATTCTTTCTTCAATCCCTTTAATTTATTTGTCTTTATTATTGTTGTGGTTGTTCATGATGGTAACGCTGATGCTGATAATTTAGGTAAAATTTGAGAGTGTGTAATGGTAGAGGCATGGGTTGTGAAAGTGATAGAAGGGAGGCAAAGATAATGGTGGTGGGAATAAGATAATGGAGACAACAAGAGAGAGAGAGAGAGAGAGAGAGAGATAGGGCTGCACACGGATCGGATCGGATCGGATATGGCCTAAAATTCTATCCGATCCGCACTGCATTCATCGGATCGGATCGGATATGATATCCGCAATTTTTTAGGCCAGATCCGATCCGATCCGATCCGCATATATGCGGATCGGATCGGATCGGATATCGAGTATATCCGCATAATTAAAAAAAAATTATTTTAAGATTTAGTTTGGTCTTTTTACAAAAAAATATCCAGAAAATTCATTTTTATCTGTTTAAGCCTATTTACTCCTAGAATATTATCAATAATAGTTCTTTTGAATAACAAAAACAAAATAATAACACAAGATTTAAATTTAATTATTCTAAGTTGAAGTATAACATAAAAAATTAAAAACAAAATATCATAAAATTCATAAAATAACATACTAAAATTCATATCACATTAGGATTTACTGTCTTAAACTATGCTATTTATATGTGATGTGCGGATATGCGGATTTGCGGATCGGATCCGCGGATATCACTGCCGAATCCGCAATCCGATCCGACCATAGTGCGGATCGGATCCAATCCGATCCGATGACCCTGCGGATCGGATATATCCGCAAAATTCGGATCGGATGCGGAGAGAGAGAGAGAGAGAGAGAGAGAGAGTGTGATGGTTAGAGATGGTGCGATGAATTCAACAGGAGGTGAGGTGTCGGGATGGGGTGGCATTAGTGACGAATCCAGAAAATTTTATCAGAAGGGACAAAATCTATAGTATTATAAAATATGATTACTAATAAGATAAAATTATGTGATTATTAATAGGATCTAATCTCTAATAATGAAGTTCTTTTAAAATATTTCTCCATCACTAATAGGATAAGATTATGAACCTAAGTTAATTAATTAATAACATTAATTTATAATTCTACACAAATTGAAAAGTTCAATATCAAATGATAAATACAAAATTAATAGACATGTGCCATTTAAATTAATTTCCAGCAGCAGCAACTAATAATATCCCAAATTCCTAATTCAAAATAACTAAATACACAAAAATAATTAACAAACAAATTAATGAAACTAAATTAGCAATTACATCATCAGAACAAATTCAATCATAATGACCAAACTAACTATATCAATGATCAAACAATGAAGCAAATAAGAAATGAAGCAACTAATTAGCTAAGCAACGAAGCAACAAAGCAACAACGCAACTAAGCAAGTAGATATCGGTTTCGATGAATTAAGAATGTACCAAGAGTGCAAGACTCAACTACTGAACTCCAGGAGGTAGAACCCAGTAGCGGTGTGGCGGCCAACAGTAACAGATAGCAGGACGAAAGTTTCTTGAATTGCTAAAGACTGAACACTGAACATAAAAGAGGATCGTAGAATAAGAAAGAATCAAAAGAGGATTGCTATTTGCTGAAGAAGAAGGCAGAACCGTACGCTGAATTGCCGAAGGAAGGAACACAGTCATTGAGGGAGAAGAGCAATGCAGTTACGCAGAAGAAGGCAGAACCACCAAATGCGGCACGACAACAATGCAAGGAGAAACCGACGAAGTCACGCGGGAGAAATGCTGAATAAGATAGCGACGTCAGTGGCAGTGAGCCAGTGACACTGCCACACTGGCGGAGATGTGGAGTGGTAACAATAACTCTTAAGCCTGGAGGGCGGAAGCTGGAGCAGAAGAAGAAAATTGAAAAAAGAGAGAAGAAGAAGAGTTAGAAAATTGGGGTGGGGACAAAATTAATTATGTAATGGGGGCAGTTATAGTATTTCACTAAAAAGTACTCACTATTTTTTGAAATTTTATTGGGATGTCCCCATTGCCTTGTGAATACATTCGGTCCCTAGGTGGCATATTAGTGGAATGTGGTTAAATGGGTGGAAAAAAAAGGTGAGTAAAGAGTGTGATGATGATGTGTATAAGGAAGAGATAAATTTAAAAAATAAATAATTACTTGTTGACAATCAAAAAATTAAAAGAAAAAATAAAATTGAAACGTATTTAAAATGTTAATATAAAATTAAATTAAATTAAATGTTAGAAATATTTTTAATTTTTTTTAAAAATATTAGTAACAAAAATTTCTTTATCCCAGAATTTATATTATAATTTTTGTTTTTAGGTTCAAATATTATATATTTTCTTTTAGCATTGATTTCTTAATAAAAAAAAACTCACAGGAGGTTTCCTTCTTTTGAAAAAAAAAAATGCTTCGATCTGGTTTTAAATTTGAGCCTAACGGGACATAATAAGAGGCCCAATAGAAGCTGAGCATTTTTTCCTGACTTGACGGGTTTTTTTCCTGACAAAAAACAGAACGACGGTTCTTTTGGCTGACGATACGTGAGTAGAGTAGCAGGAGTCAGCAGCACCTAGCAAGGTTTTGCGTCTTCAACAATAACATATTGTAAGCGTTACCACTTAACAGTGAAACATAAAAGGTAAATAATATCTTCTGTTCTGGTTGTTTCGTCGTTTTTTGTTTTGTGGTTGGAGTTAGGGAAGCAAAACCCTACAATTTGAAGAAGCGAAGGTTGATAAAGAGAAAGTGGTGGCAAGATGAGGATTATGATAAAGGGCGGTGTTTGGAAGAACACCGAAGATGAGATCCTGAAAGCAGCTGTTATGAAATATGGCAAGAACCAATGGGCTCGAATCTCTTCCCTTTTGGTTCGTAAATCCGCTAAGCAATGCAAGGCTCGCTGGTACGAATGGCTCGATCCTTCCATCAAGAAGGTAATCCTACCCACCTTATATCTATTATCTATTTATTTATTTTATTTTTGCTGTCTTTTGTATGTTATTTACCTTTTTTTTGGTTGTGCATCAAGTTTATGTATAATAGGGTTTTTGAATATGAAGGACAAAAAAAGTTTCGATGTTTTCAGTTTGATTGAAAGGTTATGCTTTTTGACATGACTCTTGTGAGAATGGATGGTTGTGCTGCCAGTAATGCTCCTTGATAAAGCTTGATTATTAGGTTTTACTCAGATAATGTTTAATGTAAATAATTGTAAGACTGCCCTAATGCCATTATTTAATTAATAAGTAATTAATTATAGTTATGGCTTGCTTTTTAATGTGTCTGGATGCGCCTGCATTTTAACCCTTTAACGGCATTTTTTGTGTCAACAAGTGTTTTTCTACAATCAGTCTTCTATTATAATGCTGTTTTTTGTGTGCAGACTGAGTGGACTAGAGAAGAGGATGAGAAGCTGCTTCATCTTGCTAAGCTTATGCCCACTCAGTGGAGAACGATTGCTCCTATTGTAGGACGTACGCCTTCTCAGTGTCTTGAGCGATACGAGAAGCTCCTTGACGCAGCCTGTGTAAAGGATGAGAACTATGAACCTGGCGATGATCCTCGGAAGTTGCGTCCTGGGGAGATTGATCCAAATCCAGAGTCAAAACCTGCACGCCCAGATCCTGTTGATATGGACGAAGATGAAAAGGAGATGCTTTCCGAAGCACGAGCCCGGTTAGCCAACACAAAAGGAAAGAAGGCGAAAAGGAAAGCGAGGGAGAAACAGCTTGAGGAAGCCAGAAGACTTGCTTCTTTACAGAAGAAGAGAGAACTGAAGGCTGCGGGAATTGATGTCAGGCAGCGAAGGAGAAAAAGGAAAGGCATTGATTATAATGCAGAAATCCCTTTTGAGAAAAGGCCTCCTCCTGGTTTTTTTGACACTGCTGATGAAGACAGACCCGTGGAACAGCCCCATTTCCCAACTACAATAGAAGAACTTGAGGGTAAAAGAAGGATTGATGTTGAGACACAGTTAAGAAAGCAAGACATTGCAAAAAATAAAATTGCACAGAGGCAAGATGCCCCATCTGCTATACTACACGCCAATAAGTTGAATGATCCGGAAACAGTAAGGAAACAAACCAAACTGATGCTTCCGCCACCCCAGATTTCTGACCAGGAACTGGATGAAATTGCAAGGATGGGTTATGCCAATGACCTAGCTGGGAGTGACGAATTTGGAGAAGGTAGTGCTGCAACACGTGCTCTTCTAGCAAATTATGCACAAACACCTGGCCGGGGAATGACTCCTTTACGAACCCCTCAGCGAACACCGGCTAGTAAAGGAGACGCTGTCATGATGGAAGCTGAAAACCTGGCGAGGTTGAGGGAGTCCCAGACACCATTATTAGGGGGAGAAAACCCGGAGTTGCATCCTTCGGATTTTACTGGGGTCACTCCTAAGAGAAAAGAGGTTCAGACCCCAAATCCATTGTTGACTCCCTCTGCAACTCCTGGAGTTGCAGGTCTCACTCCCAGAATTGGCATGACACCTGCAAGAGATGGTTACGCTAGCATGACACCGAAGGGAACTCCTCTCAGGGATGAGCTTCGTATTAATGAGGATTTGGATATGCATGAGCGCGCTAAACTTGAGCTACAAAGAGCTGAAATAAGACGAAGTCTGTGCTCTGGTTTAGGAAGCCTTCCACAGCCCAAAAATGAGTACCAGATTGTCATGCAGCCCATTCCAGAAGATGCTGAAGAACCTGAGGAGAAGATTGAAGAGGATATGTCAGATAGAATAGCTAGAGAAAAGGCAGAAGAAGAGGCAAGGCAACAGGCATTACTTAGGAAACGATCAAAAGTCCTTCAAAGGGAGCTTCCTCGGCCTCCAGCTGCATCATTGGAGCTTATAAGAAATTCTTTGGTTAGAGCTGATGACAAGAGTTCCTTTGTTCCACCAACCTCAATTGAGCAAGCTGATGAGATGATAAGAAGGGAGCTTCTTGCTTTGCTGGAGCATGACAATGCTAAGTATCCGCTTGACGAGAAAGTAAATAAGGAGAAAAAGAAAGGAGCTAAGCGTGTGGTAAATGAGCCTGTTGTTCCTGTTATAGAAGACTTTCATGAAGAGGAGATGAAAGATGTATGTATTTACTAATCTATTTCTTAGTTTCTTCCCTTAGCTTCTTTTGTGATGATATCACATGTTCGTGGCTTTTGCGCTGATAGATAGTAAGTAGCATGATCAATTCTCGCCCTTCGCTGAAATGCTGCTTTCTGTTGTGGAGGATACACCTCTTGTTTTGCACTAACCTGAAGACTATAAGTCTAATCATTGTTAAGGTTGTGTACTAACGTATAGGATTGAACAATTCTAAAATTCTGCTAGGTTTGTAGTTTGTAGATCCTGACAATGAGCCACCCGTTTTATTTAATGAGATTGTGCTAGGGACTAGGGTTGATTTGTTTGCTTAGAAGCAGTTGGATCACACAACTGCAATGTGCCAGTAAGCCACTGCATCTAGTGGCTGAATTGGATTAGGATTTTTTTTCTTTTGCAGTTTAGGGATGGTTGATGGGGTGTTGTTTGATCTGCATAAGTGCAGTGGCGTTGCACCTGAGATGCTTGTGTCAGTTGCTCTCCATATCTAAGTTGTAGGTGCTTGTGTAGTGCATCCTGAAAGTGGGTAGGCTCTGATTTTCTGTGGCCTGTGTTAATGTGATTGTGCTTTGTTCGTTGGTGTGATTTGTATTTGTGATTTGCAGGTAACCATTACTATGTCATAATGTCTTTAATGTTTTCTGTTTTATAAACGATTTTCCTGTTTTTCTAATAGGAATTAGTTAAATGTTACTTGTAATTCCATGTTCATTATATAATGATTGTAGTTGTGTTATGACCTCACATTGTATGCATCTGTCATCCATTTATTATTTTACTGGGTAAGATATCATTGTTCATAATGTGGTTGTCAAAATTGAAATCTTTCAATTATGATTAGGAAAAAGAAATACAAAAAAGCGGGGAGGGGAACAGGGTTCCCATATACAAAAGCAAAACACAAACAAAGACCTATCAAAAACGTAAAGCTCCCCAATCTCTCAACATGTATGAGAGGGAAAAACGTCTAAAAAGATCTTGAGCTTTACACCAAGATGCTAAGCGTCTAACCTTATCCCATAAGATATGTTTATCAGAGAATCTGTCACTAAAGGTGCGTACATTACGCTCCAACCAGAGAGTCCAGATAGTGGTGAAAAAATTGCACTGGTCCACTTAATTTTTGCTTCTTTTCTATTACCAAACTAACAAATCTAGTCAATAAAAATATATCTAGAGTTGCCGGCCACACCTAACATTTATCAAAGATGCTAAATAAATTATTCCATAAGAAACTAGCCATTGGGCAATGCTAAAACAGACAAGGGTACTCAGTTTGGTGAGTAGGCTTTATGATTGATTGGCAAACATGCAAGATATTAGGAATTATGCTACCTAAACATGCTGGGCCTGCCACCATCTATCTTTTCAGGATCCCAGTTTTTTGTACACTAAAACAAAACACATCCATCCTTTGAGTTCTTTGCTCCTCTCCCAATTTCTCGTTTAACTCTGATTATTTACTGTGACTTGTTTTCCTTCTATTTTTTTGCCCTTTTGGGTTTCTTTGTGACTTTGATTATAAAGCATACCAATAGTTAGGTATTTTTCTTTTTAATGTCCTAATTTCTCGGGTCATTAGAATTAATGCCTTTTATATTGATTTGTTATTATGTTAATGCTGATTATTTCATATTATTTCTCATACATGTCAAATCAAAGTTTAATTTTGTTAAATGTGATTGTATGTCTATTTTGCTTGTTTACGCCATTTTACGTGTAACTATTTGTTTAAATGTGTTCAGTTTAGGCAAGATCTTGTGATCCATGTTACCATCACGTTGTACATATGTTTCTAATCTCAATCTTGGGTAGAATCTATATTGACAACATTGCTTGACTACACTGTCTATACCTATCCTAGACATTTAATACTCAGATATCACTTCCCAAATGATTTTTGGTGGTTTTCTTCCCACTGAGGAGATTTTGTTATACACCTATTCTATATCTGTCCTTTATTAATATACTCTTTTTAGGTATGCGTTTAATCTGATGTGTAGGTTTTTGTTTATTTTTGTTATTTCAGTGAATGTTATAAAAATAGCCCTGCAACTCTTTTTAGGGTTCCTTTTAGGTCATATATTGTGACATCAACACATATTTTCTCTTTATGAATTATGACTTCATGCTGTGCTAGTTGATCTGACAGTCTCATTTTTCCGTTATAATCCTGCAATTAATTAATTATGTTGGGTTGTGTTTGCTGGTAATGTTTCTCAAGGACACTTCCTTGTTTGATTGTCAAGTTCTACCACCCCCCTCTCACAAATATAATAAAAAGAGAAAGAGAAAAAGAGTGGAATGTTAATGTTGACTATATTGCAATGTATGTCTTTTTGTCCATATCATAAATGGCACTAAAATATAACAAACCTCTGAGTATTGAATTAGCTGGCTAATTACCTTGCTTATTATAATTTATTATGTTGTCATCCAAACTTTCTCTTGTAAGCGGGTTAAGGATACTTATTTTGCATTGTTTTTTTTTTTTTTTTATTTTTTTGGTTAGGCTGATAAGTTGATAAAGGATGAGGCCCATTATCTTCGGGTAGCACTGGGACATGAAAGTGCACCCCTTGAGGAATTTATTGAAGCACACAGGACTAGCCTGAATGATCTCATGTTCTTTCCAACCCGTCAAGCCTATGGTCTCTCAAGTGTTGCTGGAAACATGGAAAAGCTGGCAGCTTTGCAGAATGAGTTTGAGAATGTGAGGAAAAAGTTGGACGATGGCAAGGAGAAAGTTGTAAAGCTTGAGAAGAAGGCAATACTCCTCACTCAAGGCTATGAGGTATGTTACTAACATTCTCCATGCCAAATGCCTTTAACTCAGTCAGTTCTGATTATGTTTTATTGCTTAAAAGCTGGCTTTGTACTTAGAATCACCTTGGTTGAGTTAGTTTTGTAATTGAACAATGCTATTTTTGCCTTAGATAAACTGATAGGAACCTACTCACCTAATCAATTGTAAATAGAGTATGGAGTGATTGAGTGAATCGTTGGCTAGGATGGGTTCTGCAGTCTGGAATGCATTCTGTTATGCGAGAGGTGAGAGTTATACAAGGGTAGGTGGAGTAGTGATGGGACTATATCAAACAATTTGGACATAGAATTCATGCTAGGACAGAGGTTGAGTTTCTTGAATACTCACCAATTTAATGTTATAAAGCCAGTATTAATACATTCGTTGGAGTAAGGATATTTGCACCCCATTGGGGTAGAACACATCCTAGAGGTATTATTGACACAATTTTTGTTACTTAAAATTGAAAATTGTAACTGAAAATAGTTGGAAGCAGTGACCTTCATGAATCAAAATTGATAAGGACACATGGAAAGAAAATTCCTTTTGTTTGATTTTGCTGTCTGTAAAGAGTCCTTTGTGCCTGTACACAATGTTGAATAATATACTTCAGCTATTCCATTTTTCAGATGAGAGCCAAAAACAGTCTTTGGCCACAAATTGAGGCTACTTTCAAGCAAATGGACATAGCTGCAACTGAATTAGAATGCTTTGAAGCTTTGCAAAAGCAGGAGAAGTTAGCAGCATCCCACAGGATAAACAATCTATGGGAGGAAGTACAGAAGCAAAAGGAACTTGAGAGAACTTTGCAATACAAGTATGGGAATCTTATGGAAGAAGTGGAAAGGATACAAAATGTCATGGAACAGTACAGGGTACAAGCACAAAAGCAAGAAGAAATCGAAGCAAACAACCGTGCTCATGAGTCAACAGAGACTGTTGCTGACAAAACTGGTGCACAGGATTCAAAGAATTTTAAAGCTGCGCCTCTCGCTGAAGAAAATGAAACTGCTATAGCAACTGATCTGTCTCGTGATGAAAGTGAAGCGGGCTCTGTGCAAGACCAGACCACTGCTAGCCAGAAAAATGACGTGGATGTGGATTCTGATGATATAAAGCAAACAGATGACCCTAATGCAAAACTGCCAGATGCTACACTTGTTGCCAAGGTTAACGCCGGAAAAGTGGAAGGTACCATCACTGATGGTCACATCGATAATGGTAAGACAGCATTAGACGAGGGTGCTACAGTAGGAAATGTGGTGGACAAAGATCTAGCTATGGATGCTGAAAATTCACATGATGATAGCACACCAGAAAAAACCACTGCTTCTGATGAAGGGGATGAGATGCAAGTTGGTGATGGCAATTAAACTAAGCTCAACCCAGTTCTGATGGCAATTAGTTTTTTTTCTTGAGATGATCACCAGTTAAAGTTTGTAGCATATGGTGAACCTATACATTGTATGAGCATTTTCATATGCTTGCCTGTAATTTGTCATAGATTGTGTTGTCCTCTCAAACCCTCCACTAAGTGGATGTTATGTGCTCTTTCTTGGTTGATAAAGACATAGGATTTTTACAAGAAATTAGATTCTAATCCACGATACTCCATACACATCTATCAAATTTTTATTGGACTGGATAGTTGCAGTGTTGGACTTTTTGTCAATAACCCGTTTATCTCGAATTATTTTTTGACATTAAGGCAGCGTTTGTTTTTGTGGACAGGACACAGAGACATGGACATTAAATATCTAAAAGGTGTTTGGACAGAGAGACATGGACAATGGACACACTATTTTCAGGTTAGTTTTTTTCATTTTTGTGTCAACTTTTAAATGAAGGACAATGATGACACAAGATTTTTTAATGAAAATTGTTTTTGTTTTTGTTTATAGATATTTTTTATTATTCCACTATTACCCTCTTTATTTTCTTACGAAAAAACCTTAATTTGAACTTCTCCTTTGCATCTTTGTTTTCATAGAGATACTCTCTTCTCCCGGTTCTTTCTCTATCTGTGTTCTTCTTTCTCTCTTTTTTTTTTCGGTACTCTTTTCTTGATCTCTCTTTCTTTGTTCTCTTCTTCCTCTTCTTTCACTTCTTTCCCAAGTAATGTCTTCCTTTTGCTCTCTGTCTATGTCTCTTTCTCGGTCTCTCTTTATTCTCTTTCTCAATCAATAACTAGGTATTACTCTGCCTTTCCTCTTATTGCTTTTTATTTTTATTTTTATTTTTCTATTAAACAGAATTTTGTTTCTCTTTGTCCTCATTTTTTTTTTCGTTTTTATTGTTTTATGATTTGTCAATTTGAAAATTATATAAGAAGACATACATTCTTTCCTTTGATAGAATTTTAAATTTTTACAATGATACTGTGAATTGTTTTGGATTTTATTATGTTGAAAAAATTGTAAATTCTATTTGTGTTATGTTTAATTAGTGCATAACTTTTTATGCAAATTAGTGCAGAAAATTTGATGCAGAATTTCGATTATGTTAGTGCAGAGAATTTTATTTATGTTAGTGCATAATTTTGAGCTAAATTAGTTTGTACTTAAGCAGAAAAATTGGGATCACATGGCTATTTTAAGTCATGTTACATAATATTTTAGTTTTGTTCATGTCTATCCAAACATAATATAGGACATTAGTATCTTGTATATTATATCTAAACACAATACACAGAATAATTTTTAGTATCTCTGCTCTATTGTCTTAGTATCATATTCTATCCACAAAAACAAAGGCAGCCTAAATGTTTTCTTGGTACCATTATTGTTCTGGTCAGATTTATACTTTGCTTGAAATGGTTGCGATTTTATTTTTCAGTTGCATTTTAGGGTTAAGTATTTTTTTCGTCCGTAATGTCTTTGGTTAAAATTAAAATCATCTTTTAACTTTTTTTTTCTTATTAATATCATCCGTAACATTAGAAGTCATTTTAAAATTATCTTTTTTTATGTGAAATATTAATTGCATTACGATTTTGCCCTCATAAAACACCCTCTTTCACTCACTAGCTACTCTATCATCATCATCATCATTACCTCCACCATCACGTCTTTGGTCAAAATCAAAATTGTCTCTGACTTTTTTTTTTCTTATTAGTACCATCCTCGACGCTAGAGAGAGAAGGAAGGAAACTTGTACAAAAAGCTTTATCTACTTTTACACCAAATAGAGGCCAAAAGTTAAACTCGTTACAAGAAATTCTCAATTGAAAACTTTTAATTGAACTACCAATTCCAAACTTATCACTATCAAGTCTTATATAGTCTAGCTTTATCCAATATGATGTAGCAAATAAGGACTCAATGGCCATAACTGAAAGTTGTTTTAAAGTTCATGGTTGATAGAGATCTCAGTAGGAAGATGTGCTTGAACACACTTGTAAAGTGCTAGTGATCCTTTTCTTTTATAGAATGAATCTAGCTCTGAATCTTGATTTTCTTTAAAACACGAGCATGAAGTTGGACAATTGCAGTGGCCTGCATTTACTCCTCTTTGACGGATAAAACTGAAAGAACAATGCAGTAAGAGGAAAGCAGCTTGTCTTTGTAAATAAGTGGCTGGAATGCATCCAGCATGATTCGCCATTGGACAAACTCAATCAAAATGGAGAGCCTTCTAGGGAAGACAGACTGAACCATCTGGAGAAATCAGTGAGCCAAGTCTGATCATCAGGATCTGCAGCGAACAAGGTTATTAGTTTGAAGAGTGAGACTCCTAGAGGATTTCAATATTTCGTTCAGATTGAACACAGGTTAAAATGTGAATTTTAAATTAATTCTTCTTTCTTTCCTCCTACTTTTTCAAAGTTAAAATCATGAGAAAATAAAAATAAAAATGAATAAACTAAATAAAGCAAATTTAAAGAGCAATTTATAATAATTTTCCTCCCTGGTAAAGAAATATCAAAAGCACATACAATAACTTATTTAAGTGCTTCCACTAAATGAAATGCTTATGATTCGAATGGGACACACCTTCATTTGTATCCAATTAAAAGTGTAACTTTCTGCCATGGACACGAGGGACACAGATCAAATTCAAGGCCACATGGTTTTGATAATTTATTTTGATAGACCAATTCCAGTATTTAGAATTTCAACCAAATACCTAATGCCAAACCAACATTACATATTTTTCGAAGAGTGTACTCATTAGTCATGACATAGCAAGTAACAACAATGGTAGAGAATGAGAAATGATACTTGCACTATTTTATTGTACACCTTAATTGAACACCTTCTTTTTCTTAATATTGAAAAGTAATTTTTCTGCATTATCTCTCTTCTTAACTCACTTTCAAATTTAAAAATGGAAGGTGTACAAGAGTAATACATGTAACATTGCTCATATCCATGTCAATGTCAATATCTATACTTCGTAGGAAATGACATGAGTTTTGCAATAAAAGTTTGCATGCGTAATTCTAAGTACCCCAAGGCATAAATAAAATGATCAAGTTGAATAATGCACAGGGGAACATGGAGTTAGAAACCCTTCCTAATTGGCTGAAATATTATAAGGAAGAACATTTAATTGTCAATATAAGCATCGTAAACAATGCTTATAAACAAGGCATTAGAGCATCTCCAGTAGAAACTCATTCTAATTTTTATTTATGATTTATCTGTCATAAAAAGTAGGGTAAATTATTAAATTGGTTTCCTACGATTGGGCGTAATTCTGTTTTGGTCTTTAAGGTTTAAAGTGTCCTATTTGAATCCAAAAAAGTTTCATTTAGCTTCAATTTAGTCCCATCGTGAGGTCAAAGATAAATAATTAACGAAATGCCCTACATGACAGCAGTATAAGAAAAAGGTCGATAATTTGGAGAATAAGTACAAGCTCCAGAGGCACAAAATCAACCGTGGATGCATCAATACATGTATTTAATATTTTTTTAGTTTTATAAAAAATATTTCATTTTAATTATAAGAAAAATGATAAATAAATGTATTGATGTATCCACAGTTGATTTTGTGCCTCTGGAGCTTGTACTTATTCTCTAGATTATCGAACTTGTTCTTATACTGTTGTCATGTAGGACATTTCGTTAATTATTTATCTTTGACTTCCGGTGGGACTAAATTGAAGCTAAATGAAACTTTTTTGGATTCAAATAGGACACTTTAAACCTTAAGAATCAAAACAGGATTACGCCCAAACATAGGGACTAATTTAGTACTTTACCCTAAAAAGTAATTTCACATCAACTTTTGCATCATAAATAGTAAATAGAAATTCAAAGTATCTCTCTTTTCTTCATTAGGAGGAACTAACTTTAGTCCCTATTGTGATCCCACTAAATTAATTAATTAAAATAATTAAAATTAATATAGCTCCTATTTTTTTTAATAATATTATTTAAATTTATAAATTCAAAAATAATTCACTATTAAAAGATATTAATATTTAAAAAATTCATATATAACAATAATACACAATATATAATTTAAATTACACTAATTTGTAAAATTACTTAGTACAAAGAAAAACGTAGTTAAACTCTATAGTTGAAGATAAGCATTGTAAAATTGTCATATGCGTTTAATCAAGTCCTCTTTCAACTGTCTATACTGCTGCGTATTTCGAAATTGGGCATTTTGGAGAAATTGATGGTATGGTGCAAAATCTTCCTTTCCCAATTGAGGTTGTAATAATCCGTTTTCGACATCGTCATACTCTAAATCTTGAGCAAAATTTCCTGCATAAGTGTCTCTTTCATTCTCAACAATCATATTATGTAATATAATACAAGTTCTCATTATGTTTGCAAGCTTCTTCTTTTTCCAAAAGCGAGCTGGACCACGTATAATTGCAAAGCATGCTTGCAACACTCCGAATGCTCGCTCCACATCTTTTCTTTGCCCTTTTTGGTATTGTGTAAATAATTTGCATTTTTTCCTTGTGGCTTTGAGACTGATTTGACAAATGTGACCCATTCAGAATAAATACCATCTGCTAAATAGTATTCCATAGTATAATTATTACCATTAATAGTATAATTTACCTCCAGAGTACGGTCATTTAGAATATCATCGAATACTGGAGAATGATTTAACACGTTGATATTGTTATTTGAACCAGAAACTCTAAAGAACGCATGTCATATCCAAAGGTCTGAAGATGCTATAACCTCAAGTACTATGGTTGCAACCCACGATAACCACTCATGTACATACCTTTCCATGTCTTCTCATTCGAAATCTCCATCGAAAAATGCCAGCATTATACACCAGCTCATCTGCAAAGTAATCATGGAAAAGGTGATCATTCCCTGCTTCTTGATCTCTGTTGATCCATCTACGAGGAGTTGGGATAGAGCTTCTATCGATATCTTCTTCTTCTAAATCTTAGAATAAATACTCATCGATCCAATTATCCATGAGTGTGTTATCTTAACGTCTTTTTTTTTACCAAACGAAGTCTCATTAAACATATCATCAAAATTTCTAGCCATATCTTGAAATGTATTTTTTAGTATTCTTTTGAGGTGAGAAACAAGAGTTGAAATGGAGTTGTTGAATCATTGATAGGTGATATTTATAAGTGTGTCCGCAACAAGTAGCTACTTCTCAATGGCAAATTTTACAACGGCTACTTAACGGCTAGTTTTTTCTTGTCTAAGTTTAAAACGACTAGTTTTGCAACGGCTACTTAACGACTAATTTTTTCTTGTCTAAGTTTAAAGCGGCTAGCTTTGCAACGGTCATTTTCATAAACAATAATGGTACAATAATATTGACTAATTTAAAAAGTTACATCATAAATGAATAAAACAGACTACATCACATACTAGTAATACACAATAAAAATAAAACATACTACTTAACTCTACGAATACAAGGAACCATTAAGCAAACCATTTATTGAATATTTTCTTACATGCAATCTCGTGAAGAGCTCGTCATTTTTCACTGATTGTAAACGTGTCAGCATTAAGTATTTGCATATCCATTTCTCTTTCCCTTTACTTAGCCATTCTTTCCATTCCCCTTTCTTTTGTATTTATCTCCATTTCTTTAATATACCCCTGAGTTTGTAATTCTTGTTCTTCATTGTCGCTTGCATTTGTAACTCATTCTCTTTGATTACCATAATCTTTGCTCTATGTTCCCTCTCCTCTTCTCTTTCTTTTTTCCTATCCATTAGTTTCTTTTCTCTAACATTCTTAATATCTTTCATGAGAGATAGTTTTTTAACAATCAATGATTTATTTTTGCTAAAATTTTCAGACATTTTTGCTTTTTTCTTACCTTTTCTCTTGCTCTTCTTTGATCCTTGTGGGCGAACGCGAGAGTCCACACTGGTTTCGTCAGCCAACGGTATTTTTGAATTTGACGATGATGAGTATGCTCCAGTTGAACTAATTTTAATTCTCTTTGAGCCTCCACTCTGTATAGGTAGTTGTCTTCTCCATTTTTACTCCAAACAAAGCATATTCCAATGCCTCTCAAAAATGAATTTTTGACCATAATTTGTGGAATAAAGTTTATAGGCCAACTCCCTTATATAATCAGCGTTCGAACCACTCCTTATGTTTCGACTAGCTTGATCGTAGCAACCAGCAAATTATGCAACAGCCTTATTGATCTTATACCATCGTTTCTTACATGCAACTACTCCTCTTGTCACGTCGCTATAAATTTCTACATAGTAGCTATGAATTCGACTAAAAAATATTTTGCTCTTTTGATCGGTACCAACTATAAGGTTAGTTAAAATATTTAACTATGCACTGATCAACATCTCATCCTCTTTCCAATGCTGGTGTTAAATATTATCTTGCCTTTAATTTTCAATATCATCATCATTGAGGTCGATAACATCTAATCCACGAGAGTTGACAAAATTTGAATATTGCGAATTTGGACTAGATTGTATCAGAGTTTGAGAGAATGGGTTAGAAGAACCACCAACACCAGATGAGTTATGTCTTGATGCACTGAATTGAGTTGGAAATGGATGTGGAGTAACATTTTCGATAGAGGGGTTAAATATGGATGAAAATACAAAATGTGGTGTTTGTGAATTTTGATTTTGTGGTTGGAATATAGGAAATTGATTATTATAAGGAGTTTAAAAATTGAAATTAGGAAGATTTTGTGGATTTGGATTTTGAAATGTATTTGGTAGTGTGAAGTTTTGATTTGGAATTTGAGATTTGAGGATTGAGATTGTTGGGTATTTAGAGTTTGAGAAAAGTTTTGTAAATAATTGAAAAAAGAGTTGAGTTGGTTTGAATCCATTTTTTCAAACAAAAACTAATATCAGCAGAACTTTGATTTCGTAAACTTGGAATAAGATGAAGAAGAGTAAAAGAAAGTGTAAGAATATAAGTGTATGTAAGTAGTATATATAGTGTAATAAAATATTTAATTCATTAATAATAACGGTAACATAGTAACAGCTAATTTTCAACGGCTAATTTTGTAACGGCTAATTTTTAAATATAGTTATCATTTTAAATTTTATAAATAAAAATAATCAACCCAACAAAAAAATATTTTGTAAGGTGTAAAAACTAAATTTATTTTTTATGTTAACAAATTTAATTATTATAATTTAATATAATAATATAAGTAATATTCAATATTAATTATAATATAAATAATTAATATAAATTATTAATTAAATAAAAATATAATTATTTAATATATTTAATTATTATAATTATTAATAAATTAATTATGATTTAATTATTTAATTAATTAAAATTTCATATAATTATTTATTTTTATAATAACTTAGCATGTAATAAGTTATTATTGAACATTACAAGTTCTCATTTAAAAGGACTTTCTCTTTTCAAAAATTGTGCAAAAACTCTTCTTTTTTTTTTCTTCAACCGTTAGTTCCTTCTTATGTCAAAAAAAATATAATGAAAACTTGCATAAGCAAAGACAAACATAAGCAAAGCCATATCAGAGATGGTAATGGAACAGCAATGTCAATTATTTCTACAACTTTGTTCTATTTGCATATTGAGGTTTTGATTGGTGCAACATATTTTTTATGTCTTGGGGGAACTTGTAGTTATGCATTTTGCCAACGGTATACGGCTAAGGACTATGGGACTAGACTGCAGGAACTTTATAGATTAAAAGAGCTGAGTGATCATAAATTTAAGGGTTAAGTATGATTTTGGTTCCTAACGTAGAGGTCGAAAATCGATTTTGTCCCCGGCCTTTTTTCGCTACAAAATGGTCCCCAAAATTTCAGTTTGTTTTAAAAGCATCCTTTTTACCAATTTTATTTTTTTATTACCAAATTACCCTTCATTAAAAAATTATAAAATAAAATAAAAAAAAGAAAGAAAGAAAGGCATCAGATGGAGAAAGAGAATCGGGGGAGGGACAACGAGAAAGAGAAAGGAGGAAGGGGGAAGAAAGAGAATCAGAGAGAGGGGAGGGAAGGTCGTACCGCTGCACTGCCGCACTGCTGTACTGTCGCACCGCCGCCTCTGATCGGAAGGGGAAACAGAGAGCAAGAGAGGAGAAAGCTAAGAGAGAAGAGAGAGATCGGAAGGGAGAAAGCTAAGGGCCACCGCCGCTGCTCCTCGCCGTCGCCGCCGCCGCTCCTGCTCCTCGTCGTTCAGTCCTCGCCGCTGGATCTCACCGTGCGCTGCGAGCCATTTCTGCTCCTCCTCTTCGCCCTCGCCGACGTCATTGCCTCGCCTTCGCTGTCGGCCTCGTCTCGCCGCTCGCACTGCTACCCGCATCCTTGCCGCTGCTCTACGACCCTCATCGCTCGCCACTTCTTTTCCTTCTTCTTCTTCTTCTGTGAACTAGATTTTTTGTGGAATTTCTAAATTTTTTGTGAAATTTGTAGTGGAATATTTGATTTTTTGCTTAGTGATTCTGAATTCATTATGAAATTTGTTATCTTCTTCTTCTTCTGTGAATTGAATTTCTTGTGGAACTTCTGAATTTTTTGTGAAATTTGTTGTGAATTATCTGAATTTTTTGCTTCGTGATTTTGAATTTGTTGTGGAATATCTGAATTTGTTATAAATTTGCTGTGGAATATCCGAATGTCATGCTCTGTTAATGAATCTCTGCTTTTGATTTGGCTTGAATTTAGAATATTGTTGTTGCTAAATTTGTTGATTATTGTTCAAAGTGCATGTTGCTTGAATTTCTTTATTTTGGTCTATTTTTCACAATCTGAAGAAGATGAAGAAGCAGAGCATAATCTGAAGAAGATGAAGAAGCAGAACAAGAGAGGAGATGTCAAAATTATGATAGAGGATAAAAGTATAAATATCCGAAGGATGATTTTAAAATTACGTTAAACCTTAGGAATCATTTTGTAGCAAAAAAAAGACCAAAAACAAAATCGATTTTCGGCTTCTACATTGGGGACTAAAATCATACTTAATCCTAAATTTAACTAATAATACTCTGATTAACTTTTAACTTAACAGTATAACACTTAAAAAGTACAAACACAATGCATCAAGTTATCATAACTTGAATACTTGATATTCATAAAACATAACTTACTTCTCCAAGGTATATAAAGCGGCAACAATGACAAATATTTGCTGTCAAGCATACATGCGATGAATAATTCAATTGAACAACGTGAAAAACCTTACCAGCAACTTGTGTTTCAAGTAATGAACAATGCATTTGTCAGCTCTATCTTCTTGCTTCACAAGACACCAAGTAACAAGTCTAGGTATAAGATTACAGCTTTCATAACTACCATCAATATCCCTACTCCAATATTCATCCAATAAATCCCAAGGAACCTTTTGTAAGAAATTATATTATTATATGATGTCTCATACGTGTGATGTATTTTATTTTATTGATTTAATAAATATTTAATTAAAAAAAATTATATAATTATTTTAAAAAGTAACCAACTTAATTAAAGTTGATTTTTACGAAAACAAATCAAAATTCAGTTTTCTCTTTACATGTTAAACTTAATATAATTTTAATATATATTATAAAATTATTATTCACAGAAAAAATCTTAAAATTTATGATTGTCACAAATAGAAACGAGAAAAGTTACTAACTTTGATCCATAATAATAATGGTATTAAGAAGAATTCACTTTGTATGTTTCTTTACCTTTTTAGTTCTTTCTTCAATTAAGGTATTAATGGTAAGTGAAAAAGAAAGACTTCATAGGTAGGAAGAGAGAACTGAATTCTGATTTGTTTTCAAAAAAACCAACTTTCATCAAATTGGTTACATTTTAAAATAATCATTATCTTCTTTTTAATTAAATATTTATTAATCCAATAAAATAAGACACATTACACAAATAAAATATCATATAATAATATAATTTTTTACATTTTATTTTCTTAAAAACCAATTTCCATCAAATTGATTATATTTTAAAATAATCATTTAACTTTCTTTTAATTAAATATTTATTAAACTAATAAAATAAGATACATCTCAGAGATATCATATAATAATATAATTTCTTCCACCTTTGAGAAACAAGAATTGACAGACTCATATTACACTTCCAAAAGCTCATCATCATAATTTTCCTCCTTCAAACCTTTGCATATATAAGTATATAACCACAAATAACAAATTATCAATTTAAAAGGTTGACAATAAAATAATTGGTAATTTAATTTCAGATCAATAAAAACAAAAATCAGAGAGATTGGAAATTAAGATAAAGGAATTAATTATTTGATAAAAAAATGGGAAGTATAGAAATGTAAAAAATGAAAATTAAAATAATGATAAAGAAAAATGATAAAAATCAACAAAAGAATATATAACATTTGAAACCAAATAAAATGGATAAAAAAAATTAGCGTATTAAAAACAGAAGTACGACTTCGATAAATATATTCTTTATACATGATAATATATAAATTACCATTAAAGAAAAGAAACGAAAAAAATAGATAAACCAAATAATAAAAAATGGGATTTGGATCTTCTAAAGTTTGAATTTCACTTTAAAGAGTAAAGTGTGATCTCTCACCATTAATTTCATAGGTGAGACCAAGAATAAATATGAAAGAAAAACTATTCAAGAGTAGAAGATCACACTTTATTCTCTAAAGTGAAATTCAAACTTTAGAGAATCCAAATCCTAAAAAATGATATATCGACCGGAAAGGCGAAAATCGATTGTAACGTTATATAAAAAACTATTAAATTAAATAGAAGACGCATATAAAAAAATATGTCAGTATCGAAATAAATACGAAAACAATTTAGATACCACAAAATAATAACAAATACATCAAAAAAAGTGATAAGTTATAAGTATACATAAAAAAGGTAGAAAATTTCAATAATATATAAAATAATTATTTGAAAGTTATCAAAATGAAACGGTTCAAACAAAGATACATTTATACAAAGAAGTAAAAAGACAAATGCAGGATAAAATAGAGGTGAAAAATATCAATTCTATTCAATAGAACTACTGGAGATTTATTTGAATACCAAAAAAAAAAAAAAGAAAAATAACACATAAACGAAAGTTTAAATAAGATTGATTAAAAATTCTAAAAAGTTATTCATCATAGACAAATATAAAAAATAATTAGAAAGATAAGTAAAAAAATTGAAAATTAATTTATTATAGAATAAAAAATAAAACAAAAATAACAATTGTTATATGTAAAAAATTAATATATATATATATATATATATATATATATATATATATATATATATATATATATATATATATGAAAGAAAATTGTAATTTTTGATTAAATAAACCAAAAAGAAAGAATAAAAAGCATATACACAACAACGTTTTATTCAACATCAAAAAACAATTAAGATAAATAAAAGAGATGTTAAAAAGAAAATATAAAAAAATAAGTAAAAAACGGGAAAAGTAAATAATCAACATATACTTAATAACCAAAAATATTAATTAGATTATAGCTGAAATATTTTTAATCAATTTATACAGGTGAATAAATAAGATAAATAATTAGTTATCTTGTTTATTATTATACTCTACATCATTTATAAAAAAATATATATACTTAACATTTTCTGATCAAGCGTCGAATTCGTTAATTTGACATATAGTTTCATTAATGTAAACTTTATTGGGTAATCTCAAGTAAAGACTAAAATAAAAAAGATATCCCACAAAAAATGAAATCACATAAAAAAATGCCAATTAAAAATAACACGAATTTGATTGAAGTTAATATATAAGAGTGTTATTTAATCAATAAATTAAAATAGATAACATAACAAAATCAGATTAAGCAGTCTGATTATAGTTTAAATAAATCAAACACTAGTGCACAAACAAAGCACAATCAAACTCCTTATTTAGTATTAACTAATAAGTAAATGTTCCATTTATGGAGTGCACAAACGAAGCACAATCTTTAAGAAACATCATCGTTCATATCAACAACAAAATATTTAAAGATATAAGTTAAAAATATGTCATATGCTAAAAAAATATTTTTTATCATTTTTAATATAATTATGCATATGAAGCATCATTAAATAAGTAAATAAAATTTTAGTTTTGTTGAATATTGCATAGAAAATTAGTGTGTCACAAAGGGTAACCCATTGATATAAACCGCTTTGAGGCATGAAAATGTGGGTGATAAAATAATGAAGTTAGACTTTGACAGAACCTAAAACTTTGTGATTAGGAGTCATACCATCTATGAAAAAATATTGTCACAAAATACTTGTATGATATATCCAGATTATTATCCAATTTTTTAGAGATGTAAGCATTGACACCAACATCGTAATAATTTAGGACATCACCGGTGTATTCTTTGTTTAAATGTATTTCATGGTCTTTAACATAAGAGTGAACACTTTCTTCAAGATAATACATGTTGGCTCTAACTAAATCAGGATAGCTTGATTTTCTGATTTCAAAAATTTCTCCCAGTCCAAATAAACAAAGATTTCTTTAAAATAAATTCTTTTATCAGTTAGAGCATTCAAATTAGCTACAAATATAAAACATATAGGTCTTTTATAAATAACAACTTTATGAAATTCATAGTTTATACTTGATGAAAAATGATGACGGTCACAGTGAGAATGAAGACGTTTACCGAAATGAGATTTAAAATTAATATGATCAAAATTTGTGGGTTCTTTCACAAAATTGAAAAAAGGTCTTCGATTACCTTTAAAAAAGTGAGTAGAAGGTGTCAAACGTCCTTGAGGACAAGAAGATAAATGAGGAGGTGGAGACGTACTAGGCTCTTCATCACCCATGGGTCTCTTTTCTTTTGCCCTATAAGGTCTAGTGTCAGTTGGTGTTGAGATGGACGACGAGAAGTGTTCTTGGCCCTTGCCATTAGTTTGGGAATAGGAGATGAGTGTGAGGAAGAATGTAAGTCATGGATATGAGTGTGAGCTTGACCCTTAGGAGAAAAATTTCATGGAGCACAAAATGTTCATGTGCCTTTTCGTGTTACAACTTTCTTTCTCATTTTTATTAAACTCAATGAATGTGGTAGTGGGAATAGTAGAGGTTGGAGGATATGAGGGATTTTCAGTGATAACTGTTATAAATGCTTTGAAAATTTTGAAAACACAAATTGATTAAATAAAATGAAAAGGTGTTTTAAAAAAGATGAGTAAGCAAGCAAGCAGTTTGATAAGACAAGTCTTGTATAAAAATTTAAAAATTTGAATATGATTTAATTTGAAGAGAAATCCTAAAAGCAAATACTCTTTTTAATGTAAATGATCAATACAAACGATGAGAACCACATCATATAATAGAACTTCTTTTTTTTTTTTTGGGTCCAATGGTGATTTTAAAGAAACATAATGGTCTACCAAAGATTCTGTTTTTGACCTAAATTAATTAATTTTACTAACACTCAGTCTGAAATTCAAAGAACATAAAAGGAGTCATCATCTATCCAGTTTTATCTTCTATCAACTTGAAAGATAAAAACACACAGAGAGCTACATCATCAACTTAATTTAGAAAATCAGACTCAACAATGCCCAATACTTTTCTCAACTTGCAAAATCTATCTTCAGATAGAGGTTTAGTAAAAATATCAGCAAATTGATCCTCAGATTTTATAAATTATATGTCAATTGTACCACATGTTTCCTAATGCAATAAAATCTCACTTCAATGTGCTTAGATCTTGAGTGGAAAACACAATTTTTAAAAATGTTTATGGCACTCATATTGTCATAAAATAAAGGGATACTATTGACTTGCAATTTATACTATACAAGTTGTGTTTTAAGCCATATTAATTGAAAATAACAAGAAGAAGTGGCTATATATTCAGCCTTAGTTATGGATAATGCAACGGTAGTATGTTTCTTGCTTGGCCACACGTTTAGGGTAGATTCCAGACGTGCTTCTTCTATCAATCGGTCACCAGTAAAATTTGCATCACAATACCCTACTACACAAAACTCATCAGACTTGAGATACCAAAGACCAAAGTTAGTAGTGCCATTAATGTATCTAATTATTCTTTTTACAGCTGAAAGATGTGATTCTTTAGGTTGTGATTAGAATCTAGAACAAACTCCAAAACTTTGAACAATATCCAGTTTAGAGGAAGTTAGATGCATAAGAGATACGATCATTCCTTTATACTTTGTTTCATCCACGTCTTTCCCCTTTTCATCCTTCTCAAGTTTAGAGTTTGGATACATTGGAGTACTCATTGGTTTGGAATTTTCTAAACCAAATTTCTTTACCAATTCTTTGGCATATTTATGTTGGTTCACAAAAATTTTACTAGGAGTTTGTTTGATTTGAAGTCCTAGAAATAATATGAGTTCTCTCATCATACTCATATCAAACTCACTAGTCATTAAGTTTCCAAAATCAACACACAAGGCTTCATTAGCCGACCCAAATACAATGTCATCCACATAAATTTGAACAAGAATGAAATTATCATTAGATTCTTTCATACCAAACTTTTGGAACTTGTCTCAAATAATAAATAGCTTTAGAGAGTTTAAAAACATGGTTTGAGAAATTCTTGTTTTTAAAATCGGAAGGTTCTGCTATGTATACTTTTTTATTAATAATTCCATTTAAAAAGACACATTTAACATCCACTTGAAAAAGCTTGAACCCTTTGTGGGCTGCATAAATAATCTTATTGCTTCCATCCTTGCAACCGAAACAAAAGACTCATCAAAGTCAATGCCTTCCTTTTGGTCATACCCTTGAGCTACTAGTCTAGCTTTGTTTCTAGCAATACTACCATTCTCACCCAATTTATTTCGAAAAATTTATTTAGTACTCGTTACTTTTTTACCATTCGGATTTGACACCAATGTCCAAATCTCATTCTTCTCAAATTGGACCAGTTTCACCTCCATCGCCTTGACCCATGAAGGATCGTCAAGTACTTCCTTTACATTTTGAGGTTTCACTTGAGAGATGAGAAAAAGATAATTTAGTTCCATCCTCCTTTTGAGGTTCTAAGAGTATGCATTGATTGTCGAATTTGAATAAAGCTACTTCGAAAGATGAATATTTTATGCCCAAAGTAGATATGTTAATCAATTTTGCTGTGGGTAATGAAATCCTGAGTTTTATGGATGGGTACTCAGGATATAATCATATTTTTATTGCAGAGGATGATGTGTCCAAAACTACTTTTTGATGCCCTGGAGCATTGGGGACATATGAATGCGTGGTTATGCCATTCGGTTTAAAGAATGCTGGTACGACATATCAACGTGTCATGAATACTATTTTCCATGAGTTTATTGAAAAATTTATGGAGGTTTATATCGATGATGTTATGGTTAAGTCAAGTTTCGTAAATTAACATCTTGATCATTTGAGGCAGGCGTTTAAAACATTGTGGAAAAAATGATTAAAGATTAATCCTTTGAAATGTGTATTTGGTGTGTCTGCAGAAAACTTCCTAGGGTTTATAGTTAACAAGAAGGGAATTGCCATTGATAAAAACAAGGCTAACGCAATCTTAAAGTTACCTCCTCCTAAATCGAAAAAGGAAGTGCAATCTTTTTTTGGAAAGGTTAATTATCTTAGAAGGTTTATATCAAACATTTCAGGTCTAACTCGAATATTTGCACCCCTAGTAAAACTTAAAGATGAAATACAGTTTATATGGACCGTAAAGAGCATCAGGAGGCCTTCAAGTCGATTAAAGCTTATTTGTCTAAAGTGTCGGTAATGCTGACTATTCATCCTTATGAGCCTTTGAAATTATATATTGCAGCATCAATGAATACTATTGGATGTGTATTGGCTCAGGATGATGAGGAAGGACATGAACGGACTATTTACTATCTTCGTCGGGTTTTGACTGACATTGAGACGAGGTATTCACCCATCGAGAAAATTGTGTTTATCTCTCTATTATGCCTGCACAAAATGGAAGAGTTATATAGTTACAAAAACTGTTAATGTGATTGCTCAGAATAACCTAGTCAAATACATGTTATCCTATCCTATGCTAAGAGGTCGATTAGGAAAATGGATGTTGGCTTTAATAGAGTTTGATTTGCAATATATACTAGCTAAGGCTGTGAAAGGTCAGGTCATTGTAAATTTTTTAGTGGATTATTCGAATAATCCCAATGACCAGGGGACAAACATAGTCGATATGCTAGTTGATTATTGAAAGTTATATTTTGATGGCTCGAAGCATAAATATGGCACTGGAGTAGGAATTTTAATTATTTCATTGGAAGATATTCCGTCAGAATTTTTTTTCGAACTAAAATATCCTTGTTCGAATAATGTGGCTGAGTACAAGGCTTTAATATTGGGTCTCAAAATTCTGGTTGGTAAAGAGGCTTTTGATATCCAAATCTTTGAAGATTCTTAGTTGGTTTTAAAACAGCTGTAAAAAAGTTCAAATGCAATAATGAGAAGTTACAAAAGTATCTATTGACAGCATGGGAGTTGCTGGCATCTTTTCGGAAAGTCTCATTAGTTCATATTCCAAGGATTCGGAATGAAATTGCTAATGAGTTAGCCCAAATTTCATCGAGATACAAGGTACTTCCTAAAACGCTAGAAAAACTGGCAAGACTCCGTCAAATTTTAGTGCTCATTGATGAAAGAGAGGCGCTAGCTTTAGATGAATGGGATGATGATGATTGGAGAAAATTAATTGCTGAATATCTAAAAGATCCTAGTATTCGAGTTGATAGGAGAGTAAAATTGAAAGCAATGAATTTTGTGTTGATGGCTGATGAATTGTATAGGAAAGGCACAGATGAAAGTCTTTCTAGATGTTTAAGTCAATCAGATAAAGATATTACTTTAGGAGAAGTTCATAAGGGCATATGTGGCGCCCATCAGGCTGGAATGAAGATGAAGTGGGTACTTTGTCGAGATCATGGTTATTGGCCTTCTATGATAAAAGACTGCATCGATTATGCGAGAGTATGTCAAGAGTGTCAATGACATGGAGTAATACAACAGATCTCAGCCTCTGAATTACATTCGATTATGAAGCCTTGGCCTTTTCGAGGTTGGACTTTGGATCTGATCGGAGTAATACATCCACCTTCATCGAAAAATCATAAGTTTATTCTGGTGGCAATTGATTATTTCACGAAATAGGTTGAAGCTGTTCCTTTAATAGCAGCTGGTAAGAATGAAATTATAGACTTCATTGAGGAGTATATAATTCTTCAATTTGAAATTTCCCAAACTTTAAGCACCGATCAGGGAACTATGTTTACTGGTCAACGTATTAAGAATTTTGCATTTTTGAGAAATATTAATATAGTTACCTCAACTCCATATTATGCACAAGTTAATGGTCAAGTTGATGCAGCAAATAAAATACCGATTAATTTGATTAAGAAGCAAATAGGTCGTAAACCTCGAACTTTGCATGAACCTCTGAGTCAAGTATTGTGGGTTACCGAAATTCACCAAGAGGTTCGACAGGTACCTCTCCTTATAAGTTAGTATATGGTTATGATGCAGTTTTTTCATTGAAAATTAATCTTAATATGTTAAAGGTATTGAGGCAAGATGACTTGTGATGAGCGGATAATTTATACGCTTTTTGGCATTGTTTTTAGATAGTTTTTAGTATAATCTAGCTACTTTTAGGGATGTTTTCATTAGTTTTTATGCTAAATTCACATTTCTGAACTTTACTATGAGTTTGTGTGTTTTTTCTGTGATTTCAGGTAATTTCTGGCTGAAATTGAGGGACCTGAGCAAAACTCTGATAAGAAGGCTGACAAAGGACTGCTGATGCTGTTGGAATCTGACCTCTCTGCACTCGAAATAGATTTTCTGGAGCTACAAAACTCCAAATGGCACGCTCTCAACGGCGTTGGAAAGCAGACATCTAGAGCTTTCTAGAAATATATAATAGTCTATAGTTTATTCGTGATTAGACGATGTAAACTGGCGCTCAACGCCAGTTCCATGCTGCATTTTAGAGTCAAACGCCAGAAACACGTCACAAACCAGAGTTGAACGCCAAAAATACGTTACAACTTGGCGTTCAACTCCAAAAGAAGCCTCAACTCGTGTAAAGTTCAAGCTCAGCCCAAGCACACACCAAGTGGGCCCCAGAAGTGGATTTCTGCATCAATCACTTACTTTTGTAAACCCTAGTGGCTAGTCGAGTATAAATAGGACTTTTTACTATTGTATTCGGAATCTAGTGTTTTGACCATTCGGTCTTTTGATTACGTTTGGGGGCTGGCCATGCGGCCATGCCTGAACCTTCATCACTTATGTATTTTCAACGGTGGAGTTTCTACACACCATAGATTAAGGGTGTAGAGCTCTGCTGTACCTCAAGTTTTAATGCAATTACTACTATTTTCTATTCAATTCAGCTATTCCTATTCTAAGATATTCGTTGCACTTTGATGAGCGGATAATTTATACGCTTTTTGGCATTGTTTTTAGTATGTTTTTAGTAGGATTTAGTTAGTTTTTAGTATATTTTTATTTGTTTTTAGTTAAAATTCACTTTTCTGGACTTTACTATGAGTTTGTGTGTTTTTCTGTGATTTCAGGTATTTTCTGGCTGAAATTGAGGGACCTGAGCAAAAATCTGATTCAGAGACTGACAAGGACTGCAGATGCTGTTGGATTCTGACCTCCCTGCACTCGAAGTGGATTTTCTAGAGCTACAGAAGCCCAATTGGCGCGCTCTCAACGGCGTTGGAAAGTAGACATCCTGGGCTTTCCAGCAATATATGATAGTCCATACTTTGCCCAAGATTTGATGGCCCAAACTGGCGTTCAAAGTCACCTTCAGATTTTCCAGCGTTAAACGCCGGAACTGGCACCTAAATGGGAGTTAAACGCCCAAACTGGCATAAAAGCTGGCGTTTAACTCCAAGAAGAGTCTCTACACGAAAATGCTTCATTGCTCAGCCCAAGCACACACCAAGTGGGCCCGGAAGTGGATTCTTATGTCATTTACTCATCTCTGTACACCCTAGGCTACTAGTTTTCTATATATAGGACCTTTTACTATTGTATTTTCATCTTCTGATCTTTGGAATCTTTTGTTCTTTAGATCTTTTGATCACTTTGGGAGGCTGGCCATTCGGCCATGCCTAGACCTTGTTCTTATGTATTTTCAACGGTGGAGTTTCTACACACCATAGATTAAGGTGTGGAGCTCTGCTGTACCTCGAGTATTAATGCAATTACTATTGTTCTTCTATTCAATTCCGCTTGTTCTTATTCTAAGATATTCATTCGCACTCAAGAACTTGATGAATGTGATGATTATGTGACACTCATCATCATTCTCACTTATGAACAAGGTGACTGACAACCACTCTTGTTCTACAAGCAAACGAGGCTCTAATGTTTATCTCTTGGATTCTTGATACACGATGCATGGTTGATCGCCTGACAACCGAGCGCTCGCCTGACAAACGAGCCAGCCATTCCGTGAGATCAGAGTCTTCGTGGTATAGGCAAGAACTGATGGCGGCATTCAAGAGAATCCGGAAGGTCTAACCTTGTCTGTGGTATTCTGAGTAGGATTCAATGATTGAATGACTGTGACGTGCTTCAAACTCTTGAGGGCGGGGCGTTAGTGACAGACGCAAAAGAATCACTGGATTCTATTCCGGCCTGATCGAGAACCGACAGATGGATAGCCGTGCCGTGACAGGGTGCGTTGAACATTTCCACTGAGAGGATGGGAGGTAGCCACTGACAACGGTGAAACCCTTGCATAAGCTTGCCATGGAAAGGAGTAAGAAGGATTGGATGAAGACAGTAGGAAAGCAAAGAGACGGAAGGGACAGCATCTTCATACGCTTATCTGAAGCTCTCAGCAATGATATACATAAGTATCTCTATCTTTATCTTTATGTTTTATTCATTATCTATACCCATTTGAGTCTGCTTGACTAAGATTTACAAGGTGACCATAGTTTGCTTCATACCAACAATCTCCGTGGGATCGACCCTTACTCGCGTAAGGTTTATTACTTGGACGACCCAGTGCACTTGCTGGTTAGTTGTGCAAAGTTGTGTAGTGAATCACAATTTCGCGCACCAAGTTTTTGGCGCCGTTGCCGGGGATTGTTTTGAGTATGGACAACTGACGGTTCATCTTGTTGCTTAGATTAGGTATTTTTCTTCAGAGTTCTTAAGAATTAATTCTAGTGTTTCATGATGATCTGTTGAAGTCTGGCTGGCTGAGAAGCCATGTCTAATCTTATTGGACCGAGGTTTCAACTGATCATCACAATAGCTTGTTGATTTCTATCAATCTTGCTATTGGAGCAATGATCTGCTAAGGCTTGGCTGGCCATTGGCCATGTCTAGTGTTTTGGACCGAAGCTTTCTTTGAAAGCTTGGCTGGCTGTGAAGCCATGTCTAATTCCTGGACCAGAGTCTTAGACTAACATTGCAATGATTCCTGGAATCCAAATTGAGAATTCTGAAACCTTTATTTTCTATTTTCATATAATTTTCGAAAAAGCACAAAAAAAAATTTATAAAAATCATAAAAACCAAAAATATTTTATGTTTCTTGTTTGAGTCTAGTGTCTAATTTTAAGTTTGGTGTCTTGCATGCATTGTTTATTTGATCTTGGTTCTATTTTCAAGTCAATAGTACAGGGAACTGAAGATTCAGAACATGCAGCAGAGGAATTACACAGAAAAAGCTGGGCGTTCAAAACGCCCAGTGAAGAAGGACAGACTGGCGTTTAAACGCCAGCCAGGGTACCTGGTTGGGCGTTTAACGCCCAAAAAGGTAGTGCATTGGGCGTTAAACGCCAGAATGTGCACCATTCTGGGCGTTTAACGCCAGGATGGCACAAGGGGGAGGATTTTGTTTTCAAAATCAATTTTTTTCAAGTTTTCAAAGTTTTTCAAAATCAAATCTTTTTCAAATCATATCTTTTCAATCAAACCTTTTTCAAAATCAATTTCTTTCCTTTTTCAAAGATACTTGCTATCAATTAATGATTTGATTAAACATATTAAGTATGTTGCCTTTTCTGTTGAGAGAGGTTTAATGTTTGAATCATATCTTTTCTTGTTAGGCAAGTCATTAAATTTTAAAATCAAATATTTTTTAAAAATTGTTTTCAAATCATATCTTTTTAAAAAAAGCATAATTTTTTTATCATATCTTTTTAATCACATCTTTTTCAAAACAAGTTTTTAATCATATCTTTTTAATTTCTAATTTCAAAATCTTTTTCAAAAATTACTTGATCGCTTTCCCACTCTTGATTTTCGAAAATCAATTAAAGTTTTTCAAAAATGTTTTCAAAATATTTCACTTGATTTTCGAAAATTTCTTCCTCTCTTCCCACATCCTTCTATTTATGGAGTACCACTCCTTCTCAATGCACAATTCGAACTCTATCTAATTAAGTTCGAATTCTCTACTTCTTCCTTCTATTTTTCTGTTCCTCTGACACTTCAAGGAATATCTATACTGTGACATAGAGGATTCCATATTTTCTTGTTCTCTTCTCTTTCATATGAGCAGAAACAAAGACAAAGGCATTCTTGTTGAAGCTGACCCTGAACCTGAAAGGACCTTGAAGCGAAAGCTAAGAGAAGCTAAGGCACAATTCTCTATAAAGGACCTAACCGAATTCTTCAAAGAAGAAGAACACATGGCAGCCGAAAACAACAACAATGCAAGGAAGGTGCTGGGTGACTTTACTGCACCTACTCCCGACTTCTATGGGAGAAGCATCTCTATCCCTGCCATTGGAGCAAACAACTTTGAGCTTAAGCCTCAATTAGTTTCTCTAATGCAACAGAATTGCAAGTTCCATGAACTTCCATTGGAAGATCCTCATCAGTTCTTAGCCGAATTCTTGCAAATCTGTGACACTGTCAAGACTAATGGGGTTGACTCTGAGGTCTACAGACTTATGCTATTCCCTTTTGCTGTAAGAGACAGAGCTAGGACATGGTTGGACTCACAACCTAAAGAAAGCCTAGACTCTTGGGAAAAGCTAGTCAATGCCTTCTTGGCAAAGTTCTTTCCACCTCAAAAATTGAGTAAGCTTAGAGTGGAAGTCCAAACCTTCAGACAGAAGGAAGGAGAATCCCTCTATGAAGCTTGGGAAAGATACAAACAATTGATCAGAAAATGTCCATCTGACATGCTTTCTGAATGGAGCATCATAGGTATTTTCTATGATGGTCTCTCTGAACTATCCAAGATGTCTTTGGATAGCTCTGCTGGAGGATCTCTTCACCTGAAGAAGACGCCTACAGAAGCTCAAGAGCTAATTGAAATGGTTGCAAATAACCAATTCATGTACACTTCTGAAAGGAATCCTGTGAACAATGGGACAAGTCAGAAGAAAGGAGTTCTTGAGATTGATACTCTGAATGCCATATTGGCTCAGAATAAAATATTGACTCAACAAGTCAATTTGATTTCTCAAAGTCTGTCTGGAATGCAAAATGCACCAAGCAGTACTAAGGATGCTTCATCTGAGGAAGAAGCTTATGATCCTGAGAATCCTTCAATGGAAGAGGTGAATTACCTAGGAGAACCCTATGGAAACACCTATAATTCTTCATGGAGAAATCATCCAAATTTCTCATGGAAGAATCAAGAGAGACCTCAACAAGGTTTCAATAACAATAATGGTGGAAGAAACAGGTTTAGCAATGGCAAGCCTTTTCCATCATCTTCTCAGCAACAGACATAGAGTTCTAAGCAGAACACCTCTGACTTAGCAACCATGGTCTCTGATCTAATCAAAACCACTCAAAGTTTCATAACTGAAACAAGATCCTCCATTAGGAATTTGGAGGCATAAGTGGGACAGCTGAGCAAGAAAGTTACTGAACTCCCTCCTAGTACTCTCCCAAGCAATACAGAAGAAAATCCAAAAGGAGAGTGCAAGGCCATCAACATGGCCGAATTTGGAGAGGAAGGAGAGGAAGTGAACGCCACTGAGGAAGACCTCAATGGGCGTGCACTAGCCTCCACTGAGTTCCCCAATGAGGAACCATGGGAATCTGAGGCTCAAAATGAGACCATAGAGATTCCATTGGACTTACTTCTGCCATTCATGAGCTTTGATGAGTATTCTTCCTCTGAAGAGGATGAGTATGTCACTGAAGAGCAAGTTGCTAAATACCTTGGAGCAATCATGAAGCTAAATGACAAGTTATTTGGAAATGAGACTTGGGAGAACAAACCTCCTTTGCTCACCAAAGAACTGGATGACTTGTCTAGGCAGAAATTACCTCAAAAGAGACAAGATCCTGGGAAATTTTCAATACCTTGTACCATAGGCACCATGACCTTCAAGAAGGCTCTGTGTGACTTAGGGTCAAGTGTAAACCTCATGCCTCTCTCTGTAATGGAGAAGCTAGGGATCTTTGAGGTACAAGCTGCAAGAATCTCACTAGAGATGGCAGACAATTCAAAGAAACAAGCTTATGGACTTGTAGAGGATGTTCTGGTGAAGATTGAAGACCATTACATCCCTGCTGATTTCATAGTCCTAGAGACTGGGAAGTGCATGGATGAATCCATCATCCTTGGCAGACCCTTCCTAGCCACAGCAAAGGTTGTGATTGATGTTGATGGAGGTGAACTGATCATTCAAGTGAATGAAGAATCCTTTGTGTTTAAGGCCCAAGGATATCCCTCTGTCACCATGGAGAGGAAGCATGAAGAGCTTCTCTCAAAACAGAGTCAAACAGAGCCCCCACAGTCAAACTCTAAGTTTGGTGTTGGGAGGCCACAACCAAACTCTAAGTTTGGTGTTGAACCCCCACATTCAAACTCTAAGTTTGGTGTTGGGAGGTTCCAAACATTGCTCTGAGTATCTGTGAGGCTCCATGAGAGCCCTCTGTCAAGCTACTGACATTAAAGAAGCGCTTGTTGGGAGGCAACCCAATGTTATATTTTATCTATTTTCTTTTGTTTTTTGTAGGTTGATGATCATAAGAAGTCACAAAATCAACTGAAAAAGCAAAAACAGAATGAAAAACAGGAAGAAAAATAGCACACCCTGGAGGAAGAACCTACTGGCGTTTAAACGCCAATAAGGCTAGCAGTTGGGCATTTAACGCCCAGTCTGGCACCATTCTGGGCGTTTAACGCCAGAAAGGGGCACCAGACTGGCGTTAAACGCCAGGAAAGGGCAAGAACCTGGCGTTAAACACCAGAAATGGGCACCAGCCCGGCGTTTAACACCAGAATTGGCTCAAAACGTGATTTTGATTGCCATTTGGTGCAGGGATGACTTTTCCTTGACACCTCAGGATCTGTGGACCCCACAGGATCCCCACCAACCCACCACTCTCTCTCTTCTTCTTCACCCATTCACCAATCACCTCAATACCTCTTCCCCAAAAACCCTTCACCTATCAAATCCCATCTTTCTCTTCACCACTCACATCCATCCTTCATAAAACCCCACCTACCTCACCTTTCAAATTCAAACCACTTTCCCTCCCAAACCCACCCATACATGACCGAACCATGAGCCCCCCTCTCCTATATAAACCCTTCTTCACTCCTTCATTTTCACACAACCTAAACACCACTTCTCCCCTTCTTTGGCCGAACACAAAGCCTCTCCCTTCTTCCTCATTTCTTCTTCTTCTACTCTCTTCTTTCTTCTTTTGCTCGAGGACGAGCAAACCTTTTAAGTTTGGTGTGGTAAAAGCATTGCTTTTTGTTTTTTTATAACCATTTATGGCATCCAAGGCCGGAGAAACCTCTAGAAAGAGGAAAGGGAAGGCAAAAGCTTCCACCTCCGAGTCATGAGAGATGGAGAGATTCATCTCAAGGGTGCATCAAGACCACTTCTATGAAGTTGTGGCCATGAAGAAGGGTCAACTTTGATCAAAAGGTTGGACCAAGTCCTCATAGATATCTGTGAAGAGGACGCCCAATGGAAGAGAGATTTAAGAGGAAAGCCGGTTCAACTGAGAAGGCATGACCTCAAGCCCATCACTAAGAAAAGGATGGAGCAAACAAGAGACCCCTCTCATCATGAGATCCCTAAGATGCCTCAAGGGATGCACTTTTCTCCACAAGACTATTGGGAGCAAATCAACACCTCCCTAGGAGAATTGAGTTCCAACATGGGACAACCAAGGGTGGAGCACCAAGAACACTCCATTCTCCTCCATGAAATTAGAGAAGATCAAAGAATCATGAGAGAGGAGCAACAAAGACAAGGAAGAGACATTGAGGAGCACAAGCACTCCATAGGATCTTCAAAAGGAAGAACAAGCCGCCATCACTAAGGTGGACCCGTTCTTTAATTTCCTTGTTCTTTGTTTTTCTGTTTTTCGAAATTTTCATGCTTATGTTTATCTATGTTTGTGTCTTGTGATCATTAGTGTCTTAGTGTCTATGCCTTAAAGTTATGAATGTCCTATGAATCCATCACCTTTCTTAAATGAAAACTGTTTTTAATCACAAAAGAACAAGAAGTACAGGATTTCAAATTCATCTTTAAAACTAGCTTAATTAGTTTGATGTGGTGACAATACTTTTTGTTTTCTGAATGTATGCTTGAACAGTGCATATGTCTTTTGAATTTGTTGTTCATGAATGTTAAAATTGTTGACTCTTGAAAGAATGATGAAAAAGGAGACATGTTACTGAGGATCTGAAAAATCATAAAAATGATTCTTGAAGCAAGAAAAAGTAGTGAAAGCAAAAAAAAAAAAAAGAGAGAGAAAAGAAAGAAATAAAGTTGTGATCCAAGGCAAAAAGAGTGTGCTTAAGAACCCTGGACACCTCTAATTGGGGACTCTAGCAAAGCTGAGTCACAATCTGAAAAGGTTCACCCAATTATGTGTCTGTAGCATGTATGTATCCGGTGGTAATACTGGAAGACAGAGTGCTTTGGGCCACGGCCAAGACTCAATAAGTAGCTGTGTTCAAGAATCATCATACTTAACTAGGAGAATCAATGACACTATCTGGATTCTGAGTTCCTAAAGAAGCCAATCATTCTGAATTTCAAAGGATAAAGTGAGATGCCAAAACTGTTCGGAGGCAAAAAGCTACTAGTCCCGCTCATCTAATTTGGAGCTAAGTTTCATTGATAATTTGGAGTCTATAGTATATTCTCTTCTTTTCATCTTATTTGATTTTCAGTTGCTTGGGGACAAGCAACAATTTAAGTTTGGTGTTGTGATGAGCGGATAATTTATACGCTTTTTGGCATTGCTTTTAGTATGTTTTTAGTAGGATTTAGTTAGTTTTTAGTATATTTTTATTTGTTTTTAGTTAAAATTCACTTTTCTGGACTTTACTATGACTTTACTATGGATTTTCTGGAGCTACAGAAGCCCAATTGGCGCGCTCTCAACGGCGTTGGAAAGTAGACATCCTGGGCTTTCCAGCAATATATGATAGTCCATACTTTGCCCAAGATTTGATTGGCCCAAACCGGCGTTTAAAGTCACCTTCAGATTTCCCAGCGTTAAACGCCGGAACTGGCACCTAAATGGGAGTTAAACGCCCAAACTGGCATAAAAGCTGGCGTTTAACTCCAAGAAGAGTCTCTACACGAAAATGCTTCATTGCTCAGCCCAAGCACACACCAAGTGGGCCCGGAAGTGGATTCTTATGTCATTTACTCATCTCTGTACACCCTAGGCTACTAGTTTTCTATATATAGGACCTTTTACTATTGTATTTTCATCTTCTGATCTTTGGAATCTTTTGTTCTTTAGATCTTTTGATCACTTTGGGAGGCTGGCCATTCGGCCATGCCTAGACCTTGTTCTTATGTATTTTCAACGGTGGAGTTTCTACACACCATAGATTAAGGTGTGGAGCTCTGCTGTACCTCGAGTATTAATGCAATTACTATTGTTCTTCTATTCAATTCCACTTGTTCTTATTCTAAGATATTCATTCGCACTCAAGAACTTGATGAATGTGATGATTATGTGACACTCATCATCATTCTCACTTATGAACAAGGTGACTGACAACCACTCTTGTTCTACAAGCAAACGAGGCTCTAATGTTTATCTCTTGGATTCTTGATACACGATGCATGGTTGATCGCCTAACAACCGAGCGTTCGCCTGACAAACGAGCCAGCCATTCCGTGAGATCAGAGTCTTCGTGGTATAGGCAAGAACTGATGGCGGCATTCAAGAGAATCCGGAAGGTCTAACCTTGTCTGTGGTATTCTGAGTAGGATTCAATGATTGAATGACTGTGACGTGCTTCAAACTCCTGAGGGCGGGGCGTTGTGACAGACGCAAAAGAATCACTGGATTCTATTCCGGCCTGATCGAGAACTGACAGATGGATAGCCGTGCCGTGACAGGGTGCGTTGAACATTTCCACTGAGAGGATGGGAGGTAGCCACTGACAACGGTGAAACCCTTGCATAAGCTTACCATGGAAAGGAGTAAGAAGGATTGGATGAAGACAGTAGGAAAGCAGAGAGACGGAAGGGACAGCATCTTCATACGCTTATCTGAAGCTCTCACCAATGATATACATAAGTATCTCTATCTTTATCTTTATGTTTTATTCATTATCTATACCCATTTGAGTCTGCCTGACTAAGATATACAAGGTGACCATAGTTTGCTTCATACCAACAATCTCCGTGGGATCGACCCTTACTCGCGTAAGGTTTATTACTTGGACGACCCAGTGCACTTGCTGGTTAGTTGTGCAAAGTTGTGTAGTGAATCACAATTTCGCGCACCACACTTCAACATGATGAATGTGATGATCCGTGACACTCATCATCATTCTCACCTATGAACGCGTGACTGACAACCACTTCCATTCTACTTTAGACTGGGCGCATATCTCTTGGATTCCTTAATCAGAATCTTCGTGGTATAAGCTAGATTGATGGCGGCATTCATGAGAATCTAGAAAGTCTAAACCTTGTCTGTGGTATTCCGAGTAGAATTCAGGGATTGAATGACTGTGACGAGCTTCAAACTCGCGATTGTTGGGCGTGATGACAAACGCAAAAGGATCAATGGATTCTATTCCGACATGATCAAGAACTGACAGATGATTAGCCGTGCTGTGACAGAGCATTTGGACCATTTTCACTGAGAGGATAGGATGTAGCCATTGACAACGGTGATGCCCTACATACAGCTTGCCATGGAAAGGAATAAGAAGGATTGAAGGAAGGCAGTAGGAAAGCAGAGATCCAACAGGGACAAACATCTCCATACACTTATCTGAAATTTCCACCATTGAATTACATGAGTAACTCTATCTTTATTTTTTACTTTATTTATTATTCGAAAACTCCATAACATTTATTATCTGCCTAATTGAGATTTACAAGATGACCATAGCTTGCTTCATACCAACAATCTCCATGGGATCGACCCTTACTCACGTAAGGTATTACTTGGACGACCCGGTGCACTTGCTGGTTAGTTGTGCGGAGTTGTGACTAAGTGTGATTCATGTTTGAGAGCGCTACCAAGTTTTTGGTGCCATTATTGATGATCACAATTTCGTGCACCAACTTGCCAATCTAAGATTATTGGAACACAATATATGATGAATTGAGCGATTTAAGTCAAGAGCGCATTCTGGCACTCGAGAATATGGTTCGTTAGAAGGATAACATTGCTCGAAATTATAATCGTCGAATAAAAGAGAAGTGTTTTAGTATGGGAGATTTGGTGTTAAAGGTTATATTGTCAATTGAAAAGAAATTGAAATTTCTTGGCAAACGGTTCCATAATTGGGAAGGACCTTTTCAAGTGATTGACTTGTATTCTAGGAATGCATACCGAATTAAGGATATAGATTTAGGAAACGTGATTAAGTTAATAAATAAAAAATACTTGAAACAGTATCGATGCATGGAAGATCAAGATTAGATACATAAAAGAGGAAGTTACAAATATTAAAAGTTTTAAATTGATGAAAGGAAAGGTGTTAAAAGTTCCCGAAGTTCGGAATAGAGTTGAACCCTTCCACTATCCAGGGCAGAGTATACCTCGACTTGTTCATGTTCTTCGTCCTGGGCCTTGTCAATTTTTTTATTGATCTCCTCTTGTTTGGTCTCTGTTAGGCAAAGCTCTTTGAAGATTTCCTATTTCTTATGTTGCACTGCAGCAAAGGGCTCGGCCAATTCGGCTCTTCTTTCTTGAATTCTTGCCAAATTTTTTCCAATTCGGGCTAGTTCTGACTCATGTTCCTCTTCTTGTTTGTCGAAATAGACTCAAGTGTTGATGGCTTGAGCAATTCTCAAGTCATACTCTTTGCACAATTGCCTCATTGACTGAAGAGTTGTGTCAATTTTTTTCGATTCAATTCTGATTTTGGCTACTTTTTCTTTGGTCTCTTGCAACTTCTCTTGAATGACGATGCAATTATTTGAGACCTTTGTAAACCTCTTTATTATGGAAGAAAATTGAGGAGGGACTTGGAATTTGAGAGAAGAACTTAGGATATCAGACAGAAGGGTATTCAAGTCAGGTTGATCAATCCATTCAGTGGGAGTATGTGTCAGTAGCCTCAAGATGATGTTTCATTGTTGGAGAGTGTGTTGGTTAAGTTCTATGTGAATACTCGATGTGGATTGGTCTTTAGTGGTTGGATTCAAGATGGGAATCTCATTCTCTTGAGCCATCTTTGTCAGAATAGCCACCACCTTAGCTAATTCAGTATCAGGGGGTGATGTTTAGAATTTCTATTGATAGTTCAGGATCATGTGAAGAAGAAAGTTCAATGGTTTTTTTTGGACTTGGTGTTTTTTGTGGAGATGTGATTTCTTCGGTTACACGATTGGGTGAGTCGAGGTTTTGTGCAATGGGAGACCTGAGGAGTGTGTCGGCATTGACTAGAGAAGGAGGATTCGAAATGGTTGGTCCTTAGGGTAATGAAAGTTGTTCTTGAGTCAAATCGACTAAAGATGGTGTTTTCAGTAGTTGATGGGAAGATAATTTGTATAAGTTCTGCTAAAACCACAGTCTGAGCAGAAGAGTGGGACTCTTATGGTTCTGATCTGGGCTGGTCCTCTTAATTCTTCAATTCGGGGACGAATGAGGAAGAAGATATAGATTGAGTAACCTTCTCAGTCTAGAATGTAAAAACATGGTTATAGGATAAATTTTCAAGTTTATTCAAGAAATTTGAAATCAATAAGAGTATACCTGGATGGATTTCCTTCGAATGAGATGGGGGAATAAGGTAGCCTCTAATGAGTCTTCCGAATCTGATTTACTAGAGGAAGCAAAGACGTTTGTTTGTGTTGGTTGCTCACTTTCATCAGAGGAACTCTCACTCGATGATTGAATCTGACTTAGATCGAAAATTTAAGAACAAGGTATGTTTGAATGAATATGGCAAAAAAGAACTCAAGCAAAGGTTCGATTGAAGGATTACCTTTTTAGAGGCTTTGGTGGAGACTGTTTGAATTTTATTTTTTGGTGGCCTTTGTTGAGCTGTGGCTTCGATTTTCCTTTTTGAAGTCCTTTTTAATGAGCCTTCAACAACTGGGATAACTTTTATTGATGAGTTTTTGATCTGGTCGAAGGTGCGATTGTATTGGGAATAATACTTGGTCCACCATTCGACAAAGGATTTAGTGATGTATGAACTACACTATAAAGAAGATTAGTATAGTTATCCCTGTGTTGTTGGTTGATTGAAAGGCAATGATCAATATTTCTCTTTGGGTAAATTCGATATGACAGAGGGCATTGTCATTTCGAGGAATGGGTACAGGAATGGCTTGAGAAAAGCTCATTTGTCTAGCAACATAATGAGGAGCATAAAGAGTCACCTTGTACCGTTCTTTCTTATATTGAGGTAATCCAATTAGAATTACCTGAACAGCAAGGAGATGTGTCCAGGTTGTGTTGGCTATTTCATTCTCTTCATCATCGAAAGGGAAGAAAATGCATTCGAGCCATGAGGGGCTACAGTGTCGATGCAAGAAAGGAGTAAAATTCAAATCATTGCTGTTAAAGCTTTTGCAGGAGTGGAAGAGGAAGAAGACAATCCAGAATAAGTCTTCAGTCGATTTGGCATTTCGAAGTTGGGTTGAAAGGGGGCCAATCAAAATCCCTCAATATGCTATTTTTCAGGGGCGCTACCTGTAACACCCTACCACACTAAGCTTTACGCTTAAGCCGTAAAACAGAGGTGGTGTGGTATTACGACCTCTAAAACAAAATGAGTACACATAATAGCAGAAGAATTATAATATGCTAGGAGCCTTGAAGAATAGAGGAATTAAAAATCGCGAATATAAAAGCGCCACGCTCGAGAAATGAGTTAACTTGCGTGCTAAGAAAACCGTAACTGTTAAACATATGATAACAGAAGTAGGAATAGAGTGCCAAAGATACAAAATAACAAGCTCCTAACTCAGCCTGCGAAGTCAAGACTGGCCGGAGAATATACACACATATATACATATATAAACATATCTAAAACCCAAATGTACATAAACAAAATCCTGCCTCTCCATACACCTCTAGGAGGATCAAAAAGAATAAGTTATGTGGAGAGAAAGCTAAGTACATAAATATACATCATAGCATAACAAAATAACCCAGTAACCACTCCGCTTCAAGAGTCCAGACGCCTAATGAGATGCCTCTCGACCTGCATCTGAAAAACAACAACATAGTATGGAATGAGAACCGGAGGTTCTCAGTATGGTAAAGGTGCCACACACATAATATATAAGGTCCTGGGAATGCCAAAGGCAATCCTAGAACGCCGACACTCAGATTATAGAGCTTAAAGTATTAAACAGAAGCCATAAAAGGTGGTTTACTAAGGATATTTAAACCTAACTTAACTTAACCTTAAGTCTAAATCCCATTCTGCCATTCCTCCTTACCTCCAACTCCATCATGCATTTTCACAGACAACTAAACAGACAAAGACAAGCACAAGAAGGTTACAAGTACTGCAGATAACAAATATACATTTAACATGGCAAGTACATTTAGGCACACCCAGTTAATACACAAACAAGTAATTCAAGTAATATGCATATGATGTATGCCTTTCCTATGGCTGATGAGGCTCATCTGTCGGTTATCCAGCCAACCCGACAAGTCTGAATTGTCCTTAGACTATCCCCCGACGTGCATCCCCAAGAGTCTATGCATAGCTTTTTCTCAAATAATCAATATTGCTCAATGGGGGTAACATTCCCCGGAATTTATATAGTGCCCGGTCACACTTACGTCGTAGGGTCAACAGAGTATCGAGTTTTCTACCTGGTACACGTGGTGGCAAGCCACGGCACTTTATCCAGGGAATCTCGTATCTCAGATCATTCAAATTCATAAGCCATGTAAATAATTCAATTATAATTCATCAACATCCACATCATTCTCAATTGCATCTCATTCATCATCATACATTAAACATATTCAATCCTTATCCTTCATTATCACACCTCCCATTCCGTCCATCAATAGTTACAATTCAAAACATAATTCATTCTTTTCTAAGAATCAAACTTCAAACTTATAACATACTCATTTTCTTAATAACTCAAAATCAAACCATATAACCTTTAAATCTAAATCTCTTTTAAATAATCATCTAAACAAAATCTCTAATTTTTATAAAATTTCGGCAGCATCTCCTCTAAAACTCAGATTTTGCCACCCTTTTCGGGTCCAAACCTGCTTTCTTATCAATTCAACATACCATTCCTCATCATCATAACAGTCACCATAATAAATCTACCTCAGATCGACAATTATACTCATACAATATTCAAATCCAAAAACCAAAATTTAACTAAGGATCATAGTTCACTAATCCCAGGCTTCTAACACAAAATACCTTAAATCAATAATTCACTAAATTATTAGTTAATCAACAAGCACCAAACCAACCATGTTCATCAACAATAACATTTAACCATAATTCTCTCCAAATTAACATAACAACATTCACCATCCAAAATTAATAACTAATTATCCAATAAACTTCAACCAAATATATTCATCAACAAATTACTAAACATTAAACATACACCTGCATTCCAACTTATCCTATGGTCATCTAGCCTAAGTTTTCACAGAACATTATATATTAAATGCAAGAAACCTAAACCATACCTTGGCCGATTTCCACGTAACGACTAAAGCAAATTATTTAAAACCAAGGCAGCCCCTTCAAAATTCAACTAATCAACTTCCTCCAAGTTCCAATATTCACAATTTCAAGCTCCAATTATTTATTCACAACCTAATACACATTTATAACACATATATATCCAATTTAATACTCAAAGCTCAAATTCAATGAAATTAAAATAGAATTATCGTATCCTCACCTTACCCAAACTTCACATAAGCAAGAGTGAACGTTTTTCTCAAGCTAATTGGATCCTAAAACATCAAAAATCAAAGAAATTCAATACCCCTTCTCAAAACTCGAAAATTGGGGGAAAAGAGTGGCTAAGAATATTTAAGGGCTTACCTATGAAATTGTTCCGGTAGAAATGTAAAGCTCAACGCGTTGAACGCGTGGCCGCAAACGGTGCGGCGATCGGAGCTCGGACGGAGAAGTTACGGGAGCGGGAACTCACCGTAACCCTTACGGGAATGTTTTCCCTTCTTTTCCTCCCCTGGAGCGCTGCTGCCTCTGCTGCGTTTTATGAAGGAAATGGGCTTCAAGCTCATTTAATATGTTGGTCCGGTTGGACCGATGGCCTGGTTTGGGTCCGGTTCAACCGGTTCGACCCGTTCGGTTTAATCTTGGGCCGATTTCTTTAAAATTGGTGTCAAAGTTCTCGTTTCGATGAGCTCTATCCTAATTTGATATAATATTCACATTTCTAATCCTCCTTATTAAAAATTAATTTATTGACTAATTATCTACTAATTTAACTGGGGTTTACATCCTACCTACCTAATAAAGAATTTTGCCCTCAAAATTCAAATCTAGTTACCTTAAAAGAGATGTGGATAGTCTTTTCACATATTTGATTCGAGCTCCCAGGTATGTTCCTTGATACCAGCTCGACTCCAAGCTACTTTTACCAATGATACTTCCTTTCCGCGTAATCGTTTAATACTAGTGTCATCAATTCTGACCAGAATTACTGGAAGTGTTAGATCTTCTCTTACTTGGATTGGTTCTGGTTTCAGAACGTGACTTGCGTCAGGAGTATACTTCGGAAGCTGTGATACATGAAATACATCGTGCAAATTCGAAAGGTACGGCGGTAAGGCAATTCTATAAGCCACTGGTCCAATTCTCTTCAGAATCTCAAACGGTCCAATATAACCGGGATTCAGTTTCTTAGTCTTAATAGCTCTTCCCACTCCAGTGGTTGGTGTAACTTTCAAAAGACATGTTCTCCTTCTTCGAACTCCAAAAGCTTTCGCCTCTGATCAGTATAGCTCTTTTGACGGCTCTGGGATATAAGCATTCGACTATGAATCTTCTTTATCTATTCAGTCGTTTCAGCTATCATCTCAGGCCCTAATAAACTCTTTTCTCTAGTTTCATACCAACACAATGGAGATTGACATTTTCTGCCATACAGAGCCTCATATGGAGCCATTCCAATGCTCGCATGATAGCTATTATTATAAGCAAATTCTATTAATGGCATATACCGATCCCAGCTCGTAGGCTGGTCCAAAACACAAGCCCTTAGCATATCCTCCAAGGTCTAAATAGTTCTCTCTGACTGACCATCTGTCTGAGGGTGATACGCAGTACTCAAACTTAATTGAGTCCCAAATGCACGCTGAAAAGCTCCCCAGAATCTTGATGTAAAGCGAAGATCCCTATCAGAAATAATGGTAGAAGGCACGCCATGCAACCTGACAATCTCTTTAATATACATTCGAGCTAATTCTTCCATTGTGCAACTTATTCGGATATGAAGAAAATGAGCTGATTTCGTCAGTCGATCCACAACCACCTAGATAGCGTCATAACCAAATCGGGTTCTAGGCAAACCTATCACAAAATTCATTGCGATACTCTTCCATTTCCATTGTGGAATCTCCAAAGGCTGAAGGGTCCCTGATGGTCTCTGATGCTCAATCTTAACCTTCTGACACGTTAAACATTTAGATACATGCAATGCCACATCATTTTACATACCTAGCCACCAGAACATCGCTTTCAGATCTTGATATATTTTGGTACTCCCTGGATGAATTGAAAACCCGCTCTTATGAGCTTCCTTCAAGATACTCTGTCGCAGGTCTCCAATATCTGGCACAATAATTCAGTTCTTGAACCTCCACAAACCATCTTGATCTTCTACCATTATCTACTGTTTTTCCTGTCCAACTGCTGGTAATACCTTTCGTAACGCTTCACTATCTCAATGAGCCTTCAGAAGTTCTGATTTAAAATCACTTGAAATCTGCAACTGGCTCAAACACAAAATTCCAGATTCTTCTGTAACTCCCAAATCCAAACCTTGAAATGCCTTTAGTAATTCTTCTTCCTGTAGCGTCATCCAAGCTGCATATAAAGATTTCTGACTCAAAGCGTCCGCCACAACGTTCGCTTTTCCTGGATGATAATTCAATTCAAAATCATAATCTTTCAGAAGCTCCATCCACCTCCTCTGACGCATATTCAACTCTTTCTGCTAAAAAAGATACTTCAAACTCTTATGGTTTGAGAAGACATGAAACTTAACGCCATAGAGATAGTGCCTCTAAATCTTTAAAGCAAACACAACAGCAGCAAGTTTCAAATCATGTGTCGGGTAGTTCATCTCATGCGGCCTTAACTGCCGTGAGGCATATGCTACAATATTCTGGTGCTGCATCAGAACGCACCCCAAACCCTTCAAAGATACATCACAGTACACTTCAAATGGTTCACTTGGTTCAGGCAATACTAACACGGGTGCAGTAGTTAATCTGTGCTTCAGTGCTCAAAAACTCTCTTCACATTCTGGGCCCAAATAAAAAGCGTATCCTTCCTAGTCAACTTAGTTAAAGCTAAGGTGAGCTATGAAAGTTCCTTAATGAATCTCCGATAATACCTCGCCAAACCTAGGAAACTTCTGATCTCTGTCACTGAAGTTGGTCGCTCCCAATTCATCACTGCTTCCACTTTAGCAGGATCCATAGCTATTCCCTGCTTACTCACCACGTGGCCGAGAAATTTCACTTCACTCTTCCAGAATTCACATTTAGATAACTTAGCTTATGACTTCCTATCTCTCAGAATTTGCAGCACAGTTTGCAAGTGATCAGCATGCTCCTCTTCAGTCTTAGAATAAACAAGAATATCATCAATGAAGACAATAACAAACTTGTCCAAATACAACCGAAAAATCCAGTTCATATAATCCATAAATACTGCCGGAGCATTGGTTAGCCCAAAAGACATCATTGTATACTCATAATGACCGTAACGTGTCCTGAAAGCCGTTTTCGAAATATTCTCATCTCTAACCCTTATCTGATGATACCCGGATCGTAGATCAATCTTAGAAAACACACTGGCACCTTGTAATTGATCCATTAGGTCGTCGATTCTAGGCAATGGATATTTGTTCTTCACAGTGATCTTATTCAACTGCCGATAGTCGACACACAATCGCATACTCGCATCCCTCTTCTTTACCAGTAACACTGGCGCTCCCCACGGAGGAACACTTGGTCGGATAAAATGCTTACCCAACAGATCTTCCAACTGAACTTTTAGTTCAGCCATTTCTAAAGGTGACATCCTATAAGGAGTAATTGAAATCGGACCGGCTCCAGGCACCAACTCAATTGCGAATTCCACTTCCCGGTTAGGTGAAAATTCATTAATATCATCCGAAAACACATCTAAAAATTCACATACAACCGGAATCTGCTCTAAACTCTAATCATCACCTAATACTCCCGCAGTTAATAACATAACACCCTGACATTCAGTTCCAGAACAGTTTACTATCATAAAATTTAAATAGTAACTATTCACCACAACTGGTGCTTCTGACCCTTCCGGCATAAGCTGTACTGACTTCTCAGAACAATCAAGCAAAATATGATTCTTAAATAACCAATCTCCCGACCACAGCGCCACCTGCCTGCAGGATACATCGTGTCCCCTGTCACCAATACTGAGCCTTACCTTGCAGTTGATAAGTTCCAAATTCAACTCATTGCTCCTTAGGAACCTATTGGGCCTCCAACGCCCGTTCCATAGCTTGAATCTAATTATCTGCGTCAGTGGAGTTTGAGGTTTCCCTGAAGGTCGGAGGGTGAACTTTCAGAAATATGGCAAGTGTCATAGGACCGTCCTCATCATTATTGTTCCCGTGATTACCCTGATTTATCTTATTACCCAGTGCCTCAGCTGTTGTGTGCATAGCTGCAGCCATATTTCCCAGAGTAGCCATAAAGTCTACTGGATCATTCCCTACCGGGCTAGGAGTAACGATGCCTATCCTACCTCTACCTCGCCCGTGACCGCGTCCGCGAGTCGACATTTGGTCCTTATTCACACCAAACAATTGATATTAAGGTGATCAGTCTCAATATCTCAAGTTTAATGCTTTAAAGTCCCAACTGCATGCTCACGAATACTTATGCTACACATACCAGTCTGATATCCTAAGTAGCACATAATCACACACAGAGTATGCTCAGAAGCATAATCAATTCGTCTCTCAGGCTCTATAGGAACGAACTGCTCTGATACCATAATGTAACACCCTACCACACTAAGCTTTACGCTTAAGCCGTAAAACAGAGGTGGTGTGGTATTACGACCTCTAAAACAAAATGAGTACACATAATAGCAGAAGAATTATAATATGCTAGGAGCCTTGAAGAATAGAGGAAATAAAAATCGCGAATATAAAAGTGCCACGCTCGAGAAATGAGTTAACTTGCGTGCAAAGAAAATCGTAAATGTTAAACATATGATAACAGAAGTAGGAATAGAGTGCCAAAGATACAAAATAACAAGCTCCTAACTCAGCCTGCGAAGTCAAGACTGGCCGGAGAATATACACACATATATACATATATAAACAAATCCAAAACCCAAATGTACATAAACAAAATCCTGCCTCTCCATACACCTCTAGGAGGATCAAAAAGAATAAGTTATGTGGAGAGAAAGCTAAGTACATAAATATACATCATAGCATAACAAAATAACCCAGTAACCACTCCGCTTCAAGAGTCCAGACGCCTAATGAGATGCCTCTCGACCTGCATCTGAAAAACAACAACATAGTATGGAATGAGAACCGGAGGTTCTCAGTATGGTAAAGGTGCCACACACATAATATATAAGGTCCTGGGAATGCCAAAGGCAATCCTAGAACGCCGACACTCAGATTATAGAGCTTAAAGTATTAAACAGAAGCCATAAAAGGTGGTTTACTAAGGATATTTAAACCTAACTTAACTTAACCTTAAGTCTAAATCCCATTCTGCCATTCCTCCTTACCTCCAACTCCATCATGCATTTTCGCAGACAACTAAACAGACAAAGGCAAGCACAAGAAGGTTACAAGTACTGCAGATAACAAATATACATTTAACATGGCAAGTACATTTAGGCACACCCAGTTAATACACAAACAAGTAATTCAAGTAATATGCATATGATGTATGCCTGTCCTATGGCTGATGAGGCTCATCTGTCGGTTATCCAGCCAACCCGACAAATCTGAATTGTCCTTAGACTATCCCCCGACGTGCATCCCCAAGAGTTTATGCATAGCTTTTTCTCAAATAATCAATATTGCTCAATGGGGGTAACATTCCCCGGAATTTATATAGTGCCCGGTCACACTTACGTCGTAGGGTCAACAGAGTATCGAGTTTTCTACCTAGTACACGTGGTGGCAAGCCACGGCACTTTATCCAGGGAATCTCGTATCTCAGATCATTCAAATTCATAAGCCATGTAAATAATTCAATTATAATTCATCAACATCCACATCATTCTCAATTGCATCTCATTCATCATCATACATTAAACATATTCAATCCTTATCCTTCATTATCACACCTCCCATTCCGTCCATCAATAGTTACAATTCAAAACATAATTCATTCTTTTCTAAGAATCAAACTTCAAACTTATAACATACTCATTTTCTTAATAACTCAAAATCAAACCATATAACCTTTAAATCTAAATCTCTTTTAAATAATCATCTAAACAAAATCTCTAATTTTTATAAAATTTCGGCAGCATCTCCTCTAAAACTCAGATTTTGCCACCCTTTTCGGGTCCAAACCTGCTTTCTTATCAATTCAACATACCATTCCTCATCATCATAACAGTCACCATAATAAATCTACCTCAGATCGACAATTATACTCATACAATATTCAAATCCAAAAACCAAAATTTAACTAAGGATCATAGTTCACTAATCCCAGGCTTCTAACACAAAATACCTTAAATCAATAATTCACTAAATTATTAGTTAATCAACAAGCACCAAACCAACCATGTTCATCAACAATAACATTTAACCATAATTCTCTCCAAATTAACATAACAACATTCACCATCCAAAATTAATAACTAATTATCCAATAAACTTCAACCAAATATATTCATCGACAAATTACTAAACATTAAACATACACCTGCATTCCAACTTATCCTATGGTCATCTAGCCTAAGTTTTCACAGAACATTATATATTAAATGCAAGAAACCTAAACCATACCTTGGCCGATTTCCACGTAACGACTAAAGCAAATTATTTAAAACCAAGGCAGCCCCTTCAAAATTCAACTAATCAGCTTCCTCCAAGTTCCAATATTCACAATTTCAAGCTCCAATTATTTATTCACAACCTAATACACATTTATAACACATATATATCCAATTTAATACTCAAAGCTCAAATTCAATGAAATTAAAATAGAATTATCGTATCCTCACCTTACCCAAACTTCACATAAGCAAGAGTGAACGTTTTTCTCAAGCTAATTGGATCCTAAAACATCAAAAATCAAAGAAATTCAATACCCCTTCTCAAAACTCGAAAATTGGGGGAAAAGAGTGGCTAAGAATATTTAAGGGCTTACCTATGAAATTGTTCTGGTAGAAATGTAAAGCTCGACGCGGTGAACGCGTGGCCGCAAACGGTGCAGCGATCGGAGCTCGGACGGAGAAGTTACGGGAGCGGGAACTCACCGTAACCCTTACGGGAATGTTTTCCCTTCTTTTCCTCCCCTGGAGCGCTGCTGCCTCTGCTGCGTTTTATGAAGGAAATGGGCTTCAAGCTCATTTAATATGTTGGTCCGGTTGGACCGATGGCCTGGTTTGGGTCCGGTTTAATCGGTTCGGCCCGTTCGGTTTAATCTTGGGCCGATTTCTTTAAAATTGGTGTCAAAGTTCTCGTTTCGATGAGCTCTATCCTAATTTGATATAATATTCACATTTCTAATCCTCCTTATTAAAAATTAATTTATTGACTAATTATCTACTAATTTAACTGGGGTTTACACTACCCCCATCCTGCTGCATGTACTTTTCGAACACAGTGTTTAACCAAAGTTGGAGGAGCCAAAGGGGGCCTCCCACATTGATCGACGAGTTGGCTCGAAGAAAATCAATTAGGTGTCCAAGTTCATCAAACAAATGCCACAAGATCAATTTGGCCAAATTGAATTTGTGGCCTTCATGCAAAAGAGCAGCCAAGGGAAGAAACAACTTTTGCATTTGGACACTCTTTGAACAGAAAACGATGGCATTTAAACAGACAAGAATGCGACGTTTTCTTCATCAGTTACTGGGTCGTTCTCATGTCTCAAATGTTGATTGATGAAGTCACTATAAGAGTTTCTTTGAGATATCTTATAGGTCCGATTTGGTGGCATATCATAAGTTCCTTCAGGAAAATTTGTCGGAAGGCCAGTGATGGCAGCGACACCAAGTAACGAAGGCCTTACCATCCCATAAGGGAGGTAGAAGTTATTTGTTGTTTTGTTCCAAAACAACACAACTGCCCCAATCATCCAATGGTGAGTGGTAGGAGAGAAATGAGAAAGTCGAATGAGGTCATAAATACCAAAAGTCCTCCAAGCATCACCTATTACGGATTCGAGACGTCTATGCCAAGCTCGAAAGTCAGCTCCTCATGGGATAACTTTGGGATTATTCCTGAAGGTTTTCTTGTGATCGATAAAAGGAGTAAGAAGGAGGTTTTGTTTAATGAGTAAGTCTTCCCCCTCAACGTTAGGGAAGAAATCAAGTCATTTGCTGGCACGTTCTAGGGTTTGAATGGGGCCAATAAAGTAGCATGTTTCGTCATCAATTGTGAAAGGAATGAAAATTCTCTTATCATCAGGATGAAGTTGAGGATCTTCAATAATCTCATCATTAATTTGGTTTAGTACTTGTAAGGTTGGTGGTTCTTGAGCCTAAGCTTCAGGACCTTTGCCCTTATCTTGGGCAGTGGGAGTGTTGTGAATCGAAGAGGAAGCCATTGGTGTGTAAAGATAAGAAGTTGATGATGGTGAAGTTAATTGCAGAAAGTAGAATCATACAGAAAATTTGGAGAAGAGGGGAAGACGAAGTTTGAGAATAAAAGGTTAAAAGTGAATATGATAAAATTCAATTCAATAAATAAAAAGGTGTTTTGCCGTTTCGTATGAGGAAGTTCAAAATTTGAAATTGGGTAGCTTCCTAGAGAAGGCGTGGTGGAGAGAGAAATTAAGAATAGTGGAAAACGTGTCGGATAGGCGTGAGAAAATGAAGGGAAGTGAATTTCATTTATGATTAATTAATGCCTTATGATGATATAAAAAGAGCATATTAGGATTAAGTATTCTAAGATGATATCGAAAATAACAAATTAATCCTAGGGGACAATTTGTTAGTCGAAAATAATTTATTTTGAAAAAAGGAGCATTTGAGGGTCACTAAGCGTGTGTCTTCTAGTACACGAAATCGTGAGTTCACACTTTTCTCACGACTCCGCACAGCTGACCAGCAAGTGCACTGGGTCGTCCAAGTAATACCTTACGTGAGTAGGATTGATCCCACGGAGATTGTCCACTTGAAGCAAGCTATGGTCACCTTGTAAATCTCAGTCAGGCAGATTCAAATGGTTATGGGGTTTTGATAATTAAAAGACTGATAAAACATAAAATAGGATAGAGATACTTACGCAATTCATTGGTGGGGATTTCAGATAAGCGCATGGAGATGCTTTGTTCCCTCTGAACCTCTACTTTCTTATTGTCCTCATCCAATCTTGCATACTCCTTTCCATGGCAAGTTATTTGTTGGGGGATCACTGTTGTCAATAGCTATCGTCCGTCCTCTCAGTGAAAATGGTTCGGCTACGGGTTACGTAGGGCTAATCATCTGTCGGTTCTCGATCGTGCCGGAATAAGATCCATTTATTCTTTTGCACACTGTCACTGCGCCCAACCCTCGCAAGTTTGAAGCTCGTCACAGTCATCCCATCCCAGATCCTACTTGGAATACCCAGACGAGGTTTAGACTTTCCGGATCTCAAGAATGCTGCCAATTGATTCTAGCTTATACCACGAAGACTCTGATCTCACGGAATGGAAGGCTCTATTGTCAGGAGAGGCAACCATGCATCGTGGACCAGGAGGCCAAGAGATATGCATTCAAGCGTGTTTTCAGGTAGAACGGAAGTGGTTGTCAGGCACGCGTTCATAAGTGAGAATGTTGATGAGTGTCGCTTGATCATTAGATTCATCATGTTGAAGTGCGAATGGATATATTAGAACAAGAATAAGCTTGAATTGAATAGAAAACAGTAGTAATTGCATTAATTCATGAGGAACAGCAGACCTCCGCACCTTAATCTATGATGTGTAGAAACTCTACCGTTGAAAATACATAAGAACAAGGTCTAGGTATGGCCGAATGGCCATGCCTCCCAAATAACCTGAAACAATCGAAAAGGGTTCAAAGACCTGATCCCAAGATCAAAGATGATAAAAAAAGATGAAAATACAATAGTAAAAGGTCCTATTTATAGTGAACTAGTAACCTAGGGTTTACAGAAATAAGTAAATGATGCAGAAATCCACTTTCGGGGCCCACTTGGTGTGTGCTTGGGCTGAGCATTGAAGCTTTCACATGCATGGGCTTCTCTTGGAGTTAAACGCCAGCTCTGGTGTCAGTTTGGGTGTTTAACTCCAGCTTTTATACCAGTTCTGGCGTTTAACGCCAGAAAAGGGTCTCTAACCGGCGTTTTGACGCCAATTTGGGCCATTAAATCTCAGGCAAAGTATGGACTATTACACATTTCTGGAAAGCCCAAGATGTCTACTTTCCAAAGCAATTGAGAGCCTGCCAATTGGGCTTCTGTAGCTCTAGAAAATTTATTTCGAGTATAGGAAGGTCAGAAGCCAACAGCATCTGCAGTCCTTTTTCAGCCTCTAAATCAGATTTTTGCTCAGGTCCCTCAATTTTAGCCAGAAAATACCGAAAATCACAGAAAAATACACAAACTCATAGTAAAGTTCAGAAATGTGATTTTTGCATAAAAACTAATAATTATATACTAAAAACTAACTAAATCATACTAAAACTACCTAAAAATAATGCCAAAAAGCGTATAAATTATCCGCTCATCACAACACCAAACTTAAATTGTTGCTTGTCTCCAAGCAGCTGAAAACAAAATAGGATAAAAAGAAGAGAATATACAATGAATCTCACAATATCAATGAAACTTAGTCCCAATTAGATGAGCGAGGCTACTAGCTTTTTCCTTTTGAACAGTTTTGGCATCTCACTTTATCCTTTGAAATTCAGAATGATTGACATATATAGGACCTCAAAATTTAGATAGTGTTATTGATTCTCCTAGTTTAGTATGTTGATTCTTGAACACAGCTACTTTATGAGTCTTGGCTGTGACCCTAAGCATCTTGTTTTCCAGTATCACCACCGGATACATAAATGGCACAGACACATAACTGGGTGAACCTTTTCAGATTGTGACTCAGCTTTGCTAAAGTCCCCAGTTAGAAGTGTCCAGAGTTCTTAAGCACACTCTTTCTACTTTGGATCATGACTTTAACCACTCAGTCTCAAGCTTTTCACTTGGACCTTCATGACACAAGCACATGGCTAGGGACAGCTAGATTTGGCTGCTTAGACCAGGATTTTATTCCTTTGGGCCCTTCTATCCATTAATGCTCAAAGCATTGGATCCCTTTGTACCCTTGCCTTTTGGTTTAAAGGGCTATTGGCTTTTTCTTCTTGCTTTTTCTTTTTCCTTCTTTTTCTTTTTCGCCATTTTTTTTGCAAGCTTTGTTATTCACTGCTTTTTCTTTTTTCAAGAATCAATTTCATGATTTTTCAGATTATCAATAACATTTCTCTTTGTTCATCATTCTTTCAAGAGCCAACAATTTTTATATTCATAAACTTCACTATAAAAAATATGCACTGTTCAAGCATTCATTCAGAAAACAAAAAGTATTGTCACCACATCAAAATAATTAAACTAATTTCAAGATAAAATTTGAAATTCAAGTACTTCTTGTTCTTTTGTAATTAGGCACATTTTTCATTTAAGAAATGTGAAGGATTCATGGAATTATTCATAGCTTTAAGACATAGATACTAGACAATAATGATCATGTAACGAAGACATAAACATAGATAACACATAAAGCATAAAATTCGAAAAACAGAAAGATAAGAACAAGGAAATCAAAGAACGGGTCCACCTTAGTGATGGTGGCTAGTTCTTCCTCTTGAAGATCCAATGGAACGCCTGAGTTCCTCTATGTCTCTTCCTTGCCTTTGTTGCTCTTCCCTCATGGCTATTTGATCCTCTCTAATTTTATGGAGAATAATGGAGTGCTCTTGGTGCTCCATCCTTAGTTGCTCTATAGTGGAACTCAAATCTCCCAAAGAGGTGTTAAGTTGCTCCCAATAGTTGTGTGGAGGAAAATGTATCTCTTGAGGCATCTCAGGGGGACTTCCTCATGCTCTTGTTGAGGTCCATGAGTGGGCTCTCTTATTTTCTCCATCCTCTTTTTAGTGATGGGCTTGTCCTCTTCAATGAGGATGTCTTCCTCTATGACAATTCTAGCTAAATTGCATAGGTGACAGATGAGATGGGGGAAGGCTAACCTTGCTAAAGTGGAGGTTTTGTCAGCCACTTTGTAGGGTTCTCGAGATATGACCTCATGAACTTCTACTTCCTCTCCAATCATGATGCTATAGATCATGATAGCCCGATCTACAGTCACTTCAGATCGGTTGCTAGTAGGAATGATAGAGTGTTGGATGAATTCCAACCATCCTCTAGCCACGGGTTTAAGGCCATGCCTTCTCAATTGAACCGGCTTGTCTTTGGAGCCTCTTTTCCACTGAGCTCCTTCTACACATATGTCCATGCGGACTTGGTCCAACCTTTGATCAAAGTTGACCCTTCTAGTGTAGGGGCGTGCATCTCCTTGCATCATTGGCAAGTTGAATGCCAACCTTATATTTTCCGGACTGAAATATAAGTATTTCCTCCGAACCATGGTAAGCCAATTCTTTGGGTTCGGGTTCACACGTGGATCATGGTTCTTGGTGATCCATGCATTAGCATAGAACTCTTGAACCATTAAGATTCTGACTTTTTGAATAGGGTTGGTGAGAGCTTCCCAACCTCTTCTTCGAATCTCATGTCAGAACTTCGGATACTCATTCTTCTTGAGCATGAAAGGGACCTCAGGGATCATTTTCTTCTTGGCCACAACTTCATAGAAGTGGTATTGATGGACCTTTGAGATGAATCTCTCCATCTTTCATGACTTGGAGGTGGAAGCTATTGCCTTCCCTTTCCTCTTTCTAGAGGTTTCTCCAGCCTTAGGTGCCATAAATGGTTATGAAAAAACAAAAAGCAATGCTTTTACCACACCAAACTTAAAAGGTTTGCTCGTCCTCGAGCAAAATAAGAAAGGAGGACGGAGAAGAAGAAGAAATGGAGGAGAAGGAGGGTGAAGAAAGGTTCGGCCAAGGAGGGGAGAATTGTGTATGATGTGTGAAAATGAAGGAGTGATGAGGGGTTTATATAGAGGTGGAAGAGAGGAGTGTCCGTGTGTGAGGGTTGGGTTGGGAGGAAAAGTTTTTGAATTTTGAATGGTGGGGTAGGTGGGGTGTTTGGGAAAGAGTGGATGGAGGTGATTGGTGAAGGGTATTGGGGAAGAGAAATGGAGGTGATTGGTGAGGGTATTTGGAAAAGGGTGTTATTGGAATGTGTGAAGAAGAGAGAGAGTGAGTTGAGGAAGGTGGGGATCCTGTGGGGTCCTGATGCGTGAGCATCTTATCTATGTTTTCCTAGTGAATTTGCATCTAATTTGTTGAGTTAATTAAGAATTAATTATATTTTAGCCACTATGGATGCTATTTTGAGTTTTGTGCAATTTTATTTATTTTAGGTAGCCTTCGGATGGATTTGATGAAGTTTCTGCAGAGAAGAAGAAGAAACCAAAAAAGATGACCAGCGAAGACCGACGCGGACGCATGGCTCACGCGACCGCGCGGAATGGAGAAATTGCAATGACGCGAATGCGTGGACTGGAATCTGCACAAATGACGCGAGCGCGTGGACGACGCGGACACGTCACATGCGCGATCTGCAAAAATACAAATGACGCTGGTTACGAATTTTGGGATGTTTTGACCCACTTTCCAGCCCAGAAAACACATATTAGAAGCTGCAGAATGGATAATTCAAGTGGTCCCCACTCATCAACTGAAGATCGGTTAATTAATTCAAATTTAAATTCAAATCTTATCTTCTAGGAAAAGATATTATTTTTAATTTTTGATTTTAAATCAATTAGAATTAGTTATAAAAAGGGAGACTTCTCTTCTATTAGACATTAGATTACATTAGAGGGATTCCATTAGGGAATTCTATACAAATTTACATTCTACATTCCATGAGCAACTAAACCTCCACTGTTAAGGTTAGGAGCTCTGTCTATTTGTAATGGATTAATTCGTTTGATCTTTCTAATTTATTCCATGCTTTGATTTATATTTCAATAATTGTTTTCGCTCTTTATTTTATGAATATGGGTGGAACGGAAGTATGACCCATGTTCTGATTGAGTTCTTGTAAAACTTGGAAAAGCTCTTTACTTGAACAACAGCTTGGAAACATTTTATCCTAAATTTTAATTATTTGAATTCAATGGGATACGTGACATATAATCCCCTTATTTTTGGGTAATTAGAATTTTTGTGGCATATAAACTGAAAATTGATTTTTACCCTCTAATTGGAATTAACTGACCAAGGAATTGGCAGTTAATAAATTTTAGAGGAGACTAGGAAGGTATAAGGAATTAGGGCCTAGTCACATATAGTTTGCCATGAAATTATATCTTGCATGATTAAATTAGTTAGTAATAAAAATTAATCCAAAAGAATAGATAACTCTGAAACCTTAACTATCTTCTCATTATATCATTCCCAACTTATTTATTTGTCTGTGTTTAATGCTCTTTGAATACCAAAACACTCTTTTCTGCTTGCCTAACTAATCCTATCAAATACTATTGTTGCTTGATCCATCAATCCTCGTGGGATCGACCCTTACTCACGTAAGGTATTACTTGGTACTACCCGGTGCACTTGCCGGTTAGTAAGTGTGGGTTATAAATTCCGCACCAGGTCCACAGATCTTGAGGTGTCAAGGATTTCTCATCCCTGCACCATTCTGGCATGTAAACACCCTTTGAATGCTAATCCTGGCGTTAAACGCCAGGTTGCTTCCCATTTCTGGCATTTAACACCAGCTTTTCTTCCCTTTCTGACGTTGAACGCCAACTTGGTGCCCTTTTCTGGCGTTAAACGCCCAGAATGGTGCCAGACTGACATTTAACGCCCATTCAACACCAATAAGCTCCTCCTCCAGGGTGTGTTGTTTTTAATGCTATTTTTGAGTTTGCTTTGATTTTTGCAGTTGTTTTTGTGACTCCACGTGATAATCAACCTATCATAAAATAACAATGGAAAATGGAAATTTAACATATATAAATAAAAATTGGGTTGCCTCCCAATAAGCGCTTCTTTAATGTCAATAGCTTGACAGTGAGCTCTCATGGAGCTTCACAGATGTTCAGAGCATGGTTGAGGCCTCCCAACACCAAACTTAGAGTTTGAATGTGGGGGCTCTATTTGACTCTATATTGAGAGAAGCTTTTCATGCTTCTTCTCCATGTGTACAGAAGGAGATCCTTGAGCCTTAAAGACAAGGTAATCCTCATTCACTTGAAGGACCAACTCTCTTTTGTCAACATCAATCACAACTTTTGCTGTGCCTAGGAAGGGTCTGCCAAGGATGATGGATTCATCCTCATCCTTTCTAGTGTCTAGGATTATGAAGTCAGCAAGGATGTAAAGACCTTCAACCTTTACCAAGACATCCTCTATAAGTCTATAAGCCTGTTTCCTTGAATTGTCTGCCATCTCCAGTGAGATTCTTGCAGCTTGTACCTCAAAGATCCATAGTTTCTCCATTATAGAGAGTGGCATGAGGTTTACACTTGACCCCAGGTCACACAGAGCCTTCTCAAAGGTCATGGTGCCAATGGTGTAAGGTATTAAGAACCTTTCGGGATCCGGTTTCTTTTGAGGTATCTTCAGCTGAGCCAAGGTGTTTAGTTCATTAATGAGCAATAGAGGTTCATCCTCCCAAGTCTCATTACCAAATAATTTGGCATTCAGCTTCATGATTACTCCAAGGTACTTAGCAACTTGCTCTTCGGTAATATCTTCATCCTCTTCAGAAGAAGAACACTCATCAGAGCTCATGAATGGCAGAAGTAGGTTCAATAGAATCTCTATGGTCTCTGTATGAGCCTTAGATTCCCTTGGTTCCTCAAAGGGAAACTTCTTTTCACACTTTTCTCACGACTCCGCGCAGCTGACCAGGAAGTGCACTGGGTCGTCCAAGTAATACCTTACGTGAGTAAGGTTCGATCCCATGGAGATTGTCGGCTTGAAGCAAGCTATGGTCACCTTGTAAATCTCAGTCAGGCAGATTCAAATGGTTATGGGGTTTTGATAATTAAAAGACTGATAAAACATAAAATAGGATAGAGATACTTATGCAATTCATTGTGGGGATTTCAGATAAGGGCATGGAGATATTTTGTTCCCTCTGAACCTCTGCTTTCCTATTGTCCTCATCCAATCTTGCATACTCCTTTCCATGACAAGTTATATGTTGGGGGATCACCGTTGTCAATGGCTACCGTCCGTCCTCTCAGTGAAAATGGTCCGGCTACGAGTTACGTAGGGCTAATCATCTGTCGGTTCTCGATCGTACCGGAATAAGATCCATTGATCCCTTTGCACACTTTCACTGCACCCAGCACTCACGAATTTGAAGCTCGTCACAGTCATCCCATCCCAGATCCTACTCGGAATACCACATACAAGGTTTAGACTTTCCGGATCTCAAGAATGCTGCCAATTGATTATAGCTTATACCACGAAGACTCTGATCTCACGGAATGGAAGGCTCTGTTGTCAGGAGAGGCAATCATGCATCGTGGACCAGGAGGCCAAGAGATATGCATTCAAGCTTGTTTTTAGGTAGAACGGAAGTGGTTGTCAGGCACGTGTTCATAAGTGAAAATTGTGATGAATGTCACTTGATCATCACATTCATCATGTTGAAGTGCGAATGGATATCTTAGAACAAGAATAAGCTTGAATTGAATAGAAAACAGTAGTAATTGCATTAATTCATGAGGAACAGCAGAGCTCCACACCTTTATCTATGATGTGTAGAAACTCCACCGTTGAAAATACATAAGAACAACAGCCATGCCTCCCAAATAACATGAAACAATCGAAAAGGGTTCAAAGACCTGATCCCAAGATCAAAGATGATCAAAAAATATGAAAATACAATAGTAAAAGGTCCTATTTATAGTGAACTAGTAACCTGGGGTTTACAGAAATAAGTAAATGATGCAGAAATCTACTTTCGGGGCCCACTTGGTGTGTGCTCTGGCTGAGCATTGAAGCTTTCACGTGCATAGGCTTCTCTTGGAGTTAAACGCCAGCTCTGGTGGCAGTTTGGGCGTTTAACTCCAGCTTTTATGCCAGTTCTGGCGTTTAACGCCAGAAAAAGGTCTTTGACCGGCGTTTTGACGCCAATTTGGGCCATCAAATCTCGGGCAAAGTATGGACTATTAAACCTTGCTGGAAAGCCCAAGATGTCTACTTTCCAATGCAATTGAGAATGCGCTAATTGGACTTCTATAGCTCCATAAAATCCATTTCGAGTGCAGGGAGGTCAGAATCCAACAGTATCTGTAGTCTTTTTTCAGCCTCTGAATTAGATTTTTGCTCAGGTCCCTCAATTTCAGCCAGAAAATACTTGAAATCACAGGAAAACACACAAACTCATAGTAAAGTCCAGAAATGTGATTTTTGCATAAAAACTAATAATTATATACTAAAAACTAACTAAATCAAACTAAAAACTACCTAAAAACAATGTCAAAAAGCGTATAAATTATCCGCTCATCATCTTCGAAGAAAAGTCAACATCGAAAGAGAACTTTTTGGCAAGGAAGATCGAGTAAGAGTTTGTCATGACCAGTCAACAAGTTGGTCGATATGATTGAATCGAAGGTTCCAAGATTTGGGGTTGCTTTTGAACATTACTTCTTGTCCAACAAAAGAAGCGGGAACGATTACCTATGGTTTAATGAATGTGAGAGTTACACGTCAATTTGATTGGTTGAAACTTTTTATAAATAGAAGAAGATTCGAAGGCACAACGGTTGAAACTTTGTTTTAGAAAAATACTCAAACACACTCATATCCCAGCGACTTTCTGAGTTTGCATTCGAGTTACTTTTTTGTAGGGTTCATTCCATTGTTTTTATCTTTTCATTTATATTTTCCGCAAACTTTACCTTTTATGTAAGTTTATTTTTCAAGTAACGTTTAATCTTCTTGCCCAATTTACATTCCAGTATTTTTCTTTTCCATTTCAAAAGTCCTTTGATCTAATCGAAAACATTTTATTATTTTATTCAAATTCAATGTAAATCATTTTAAATTCAGTCAATTTATTTTCAAAGTCTTTATTTATTGTTTTCAGATTTACTTTTTTTTTTAGGATTCTTCAATCATTTTTTTAAATTAATACTTAAAAAATAAAATTAATTTTTAGATATTTATGATACCAAATCATTTCAATTCAAACCAATTTTTTTTAAATTAAAAGGATTCGATACAACTGTTAAAGTAAATCCACAATATTTACAAATAATTCAATTTTAACTTTTACCTATTCAAAATAGAAAATTTAATTTTAAAATCAAACCAGTTTCAATAATTTCACTTCCAAACACGTTCTAAAAGTATTATCAGTTCTATCATACAAAGAGGTGCCCTGCAAACAACATTGAGGGTGCTATTAATTATTTTTTGAAAGTAGTAATAAATAAACAGGGTATTATTATTTCTGACCATTTTCAGAGACCTGTTGATACGTATGTTATTGGCCAGACTTATTAATACTATTACTGGCACTATTATGTTGAGCCAGCATTTAATACTTAGAACTGTAGTGTTTTTAATTAAAGGTTTGTGTACCTATGGTTCATGGTTGGGTCGTAATCAGAGCACTAAAACAACTACTAGTTGTTCTTTGTTCTTTCATCAATAATGAGCTACATTTATTTATCAAAATCGTCACATTTTTAATTAACTGGTTTTTAAGGCTTTTGGACCACAAGAAATTACTGATCCAAGTAATAACTAGTAATATATTCTCCCTATTATAAAGGTTAATATTGCTTAAAATAATTTTGTTAAAAAAAATTAGAAATTAAAAGGTTAATATTGCTTACCTCAACTATTCCCTATCAAATCATTGTTTTAAAAATTGAAATGAGTTAAAATTATAGAGTTGAGGAATGAAATAAATATTCTTTACTCGAAAGATATATCATTACTTCAATTAAAATCAATACAATTATGTCTGATGGTTCTCAACTTCTGTAAAAAGATTCAGATTACTCACTCCACTTATTAATTACATTGAGAAACCAATACTCTATATATCTCCCTACATTTTTTCTTCCAATTGGTCCAAACAAGCTTAGTTACAATTAATGGTCAGTTCTATGATGCTTAATATTGTGATGACTAAGATGACTATGGGCCTACGGTTCGGCTGTATAACCTATGGTTGACACTCGATATGTGTAGTTCCTAAGTATGCATTAAATATTAGATTTTAGCTAACATATGTGCATATATTAAAATTATCATCAGTAGAAAAATTTAAATTTTACGTTAATAAATGAACAATAAATATATTAAAATTTTAAATTTGTTAATTAAAAAATTAACATGTGTTCGGGTAAATCTTAAATACATCCCAACTTCACTTAGTTTATATTGGACTAATGAATCTTAACTCACATGGCATATCTCTTTCTTCTCACCTTAAAAATCTCAAATTTAAATTCTATAAATGACAATCAAGTAGAAAAAAAATCTAGTAAATATGTGAGTGTATTGGGTGGTACTTAGAATTGGAAATTATTCAATTCACCTGATATAAAAAAAAAACTCTTTTTTATAACTTCTAAGTTATTATTTATTAATTAGTTGTTATTATAGTAATATTTTTTATTTTAAACTTTTTAATTCCTTTAAAATGAATCATTTAATAATGGAAAAATTTTACCACAATAACACATTTGCACAATTAAAATTTTTAGCGCTCAAACCATTTCGATTGAAAAACGTCAAACCTAAAAACAAAAAGCCAAAATCAATTTCAAATTACTATGTGCCTTTATTTTTATTTACTATAGCCATTATAGCTTAGCCACAACAATAAGCATAGCCAATGTCTAAACTCTAATGGACCTTAATTAATGCTTAAATAATAAATACACTAATAAGATAAGATCATATGTCTTAATTGACTGCTGCAATAATAAGAGTAGGGGTGTAATCGGCTCGGTTCGGTTCGGTTTTCGACCGAAAACCAACCGAACCGACCTAATCGGTTGTTCAAAGAGGCCAACCGTTCGATTGGCTGCTGCTTGAGCAACCGAACCGAACCGAATCGAACCAACAGCGGTTTGGTTCGGTCGGTTTTTTCGGTTTTTTTACACCTGGTTATCTGAATTTAAAATGCCATAAAATTAAATTTAAAACCTTCAATAAACTAGAATAACAAGAGTTATCACATCCAAATCCAATACAAATTCAACTTAATTAAACATAAAACAAAGACAATTAAAAATGTCTAGCAAAACAACAACAATAAACACAGTTTAAACCGAAACATTCACTTTAAAACAAATAAAAGCCAAACAGCCACCATGTTTAATCAGAATCCACACCAGACTCATCCTCATCTTCTCCAGTTGGTGCAATTTCTACAAAAATAAAACAAGAAAATCAATATAGATTATAAACATAATATAGATTATAAATTATAAACATAAACCATAAAGGGAACTACAAATTTCTTTTTTGCATACCTAATTCAAGTTTCTCAAACTCTTCAATAAGCTCCTCAATTAGTTATATATTAACAAAGAAAATAAATTTGGTTGATATCAATATCTTCCACCAATAAAATAAACAACCTCTATATAAAATAAACCAATACCTTCCACCAATGAATCCACTTGACAAAAGTGCAGAGTTAAAGAAAATATGCATACAACATCAGCAACTAGTACTGCTAGATGAAGCAGAAAAGTGAACAAAAAGTAGACCTTTGGTAAGACAGAACAGAGATGTAAAGATATCCATCACAAATAAAAAGTGATAAATAAATGTCATAAGATTTTTAAAATAAATTCATTCTCTTTTAAGTGATATCTAAACTGCCAACATTTTATGTGTGATAACTGATATCTGATAACCATTCCAACAAGAAACTACCTTCTTTTTTTAATCTTTTTCTCTGTTTACGTTAACCACACTTCTCATATAATAAGTTGCTTGAGTTTTAAAATTTAATAAGCATAACTATGTAATACCAAGAAATGGTTAAAAAAGTATTATTAGATAATAGAAAGGCTTATGCACATCATATGCCTACAAGTACAAACCTAAAACAAGTTTTAAGCACTGCTGTTAACACAATCGAACTATTTTAGTTATTCATCATACATCACTGTCATATCACTTAATAGTACTGGCAAAGTCATAAATAGTTGACCAATATTTGCATTAGATATCATGGTCTCTTTTCAGCATCTTTAAGTAACATTTAACTAATATACTAAAACTCAATATTTACTTTATCATGTAAAAGGCAACATGAAAAGGCAGTTCACCACATGGTTAGCAGCTTAATCAAACAAATGATAAATGAAGGAATCACCTGCAACTTATGATTATCACCAAGAATAAGAGGTTGTTGATTCACCCCCAAAAAGAAGACACATTCAACACAGCAACATTTTCTCAGATCTAACAACTCCATAAGTTCATTTTTTATGTTCATTAACTCTGTATATTTTTAGACAAGTCTTCCAAATCACTAAACATACAATCAGAAACTCACATAACAATACAAATAAGCCAATGATCAGTAATTCAGTATCACAAGAACAAGAAAGAGCAATCAAAGAGACTCACTAGTAGTTAACAAAAACAACACAGCAACATTAACTAAAAAACAAATCACTAAACATTTGTATATATTCAACACAGCAACATTTTCTCAGATCTAACAACTCCAGAATTTCATTTTTTCTGTTCATTAACTCTGTATATTTTTAAATAAGTCTTCCAAATCACTAAACATACAATCAGAAACTCACATAACAAATTAACAATACAAATAACCAAACACAAAATCTAACCTCTGACGAAGACATAGTTCTGTTTCGTTTTGGGTTTTTGCAGGAGAGAGACTGGTTGTTCGGCGGCTCGGCCACTGGAGTCTTGCTCGGCGGCTGGACTGGTTGGACGTTGGAGTGCTGCTCGAGTGCTCGGCTTTGGCTATGTTGCTCGGCGACCCTGCGACGGCGACCCTTCGACGGCGATGATGAACGACCTCGAGGCTTCGAGCGACGATTGGCGAGTTCTCTGTCTCCCTCAGCCTCTCCTTCTCTCAAATATGGAGCTCGGAGATGGAACCATGGAACCTTCGAAGAATGGGGGAGAGAGGTGTGGGTGACTGGCAGACTGGGTATGTGGGTATAGGGTAGGCAGGATTCGCGGCTGAAGAAGAAAGGGGAAGAAGAAAGCTAGGTTTTTTTTTCTGATTTTCCTTTTTATACCTAGGTTAAGGGGCAACTTGGTAAAATCACACTCCACTGAACCCTCCTTCTTCGGTTCGGTCCGGTTCGGTTCGGTTTTAGCAAAAGCAACCGAAAACCGAACCGAACCGATCGGTTTAGTTTGAAAAAAACAAAAAAAAACCGATTTTTTCAGTTTTCCAATCGGTTGTTGTAGAATTCGGTTCGGTTCTGCAGTAATTTTCGGTCCGGTTCGGTAATTTACACCCCTAAATAAGAGTACGTACCACCTCTTAATTTCATAGTACTTCCCCGCAATAAATGGTTTGAACAGCCGTCTTTTATGGTTGAGTATGAACAAAGATGTTATAAACTTATATGTATTATTGTAAAGCTTGAGGTTTAATTAAAAAAAATCACAAAAAATAAATAAAACTACATATTTAATAATATTTTTACTTATAAAAAAGTGTGAATTATTTTTTCTAGTTTAATTGACACAAGTAATTTTTTTCTATAATTATTTTCTTTTATTTTATTATACAAAAATAGTTCTAAATTTTATGTGAATCAAATTTTAAAAAATTCTCTCTCATTATTATATCCACAATTATATAATCTTTCTTCCAAATGAAATCCTAAATTCTTATATCATTAATCCTAAAAGATATCTCTAAATCACCATAGCACATTTTATAAAAAATCTAAATTAATAAACATCTCAAATTTAATCCATCTTAATTTATTAAAAATCAGAAACATCTAAAAATTATTGAATTGTGATGATCCACAAAATAAAAAATGAATAATAAATAAGAATAAATCAGTCTCAATTTGTTAATTATGATTGTTATATTTATAAAATTATAAATATTATACATATAAAATTATGAATATTAAATTAGAGATATTTTAATAATTTTTACTATAAAATTCATAATTTTATACATACAAATTATTATAAAATAGAATTAAAAATAAATTATGAAAGAAAATTTTAAATATAATGATTAGTTGATCATATTAAAATTAATAAATATTAAATAAATATACATATAAATATGAAATAAAAAATATTAAAATAATTTAAAATTTCAATCAATTGGTATATATCTGAGATAATTTAAAATATATAATAAAATATAATTTAAAATTCAATAATATTAAGTATCAAAATTTGTTAATTATGATTGTTATATATATTATAAATGTGAAATTATTGACGTTAAGTTAAAGATATTTTTACAAATTTCACTATGCAAAATGATCAAACAATAAATGAACTTACAGTTTAATTATAAGTTTCTTATATTTCATTTAAGCATGAAGTCGAATGCTTTATTCTCGTTCCACAATTATTAGTATTTTTGAAAAAAAAAAAAAAAAACTCCTCTCGTGTTCAACATCCAAGAATTAGATGGAGGGACTTTAACCTTAAATGAGTTTGTTAATATTATAAGTGTGAAAAGTATATAAAATTAGTCACATATTAAAAAAAATAAAAAATTTATAAAATAAAAAATTTATTAATTTATTATTTTAAAATTTTGAATTGAATATAATATTTTTTTATCTTATATTTTTTCAATTAATTTTTTTTCAAAGTCTAATAAATAATTTTGGTCAATCCCCATTCAATTTCGTGGGCCAGTGAATAATTTTTTGGTGCCATGTGTATGTGACTCTTTTCAGTAGCATTTTGCAGGCATTGTTGAATGGTACAATTATCCATTAGCCATTGTTGGAGCTCTTAGGGATACAGAAGAGCAGGATCTGAGTTTGTCCTTGTTTGGTCTTGAATTTCCAATTTCCATGAGTTACTAATAAATAACGTGTTATTATTATTGGTCCAATTGATTCTATAAGGTGGCCACTGCACTTGCAAAGCTCATGCCTTCGCTTTATTTATATGAAAAAGTATAGGTAATCAATAAAATTATTGAACAATGTGAATAATAAGATTAAAAGAATAAATTAATTTTAAATTTAATTAATAACATTAAATTAAAATAAAGTATTTTTTAGTTAAAATAGACTAATTTCAAAATTCGTTATTCATGTTATTTAAATAAATTATTAGTTACTTAACATTACTCTATTTATATAATTAATTTGGCAGAGTACGAAATGTGTGTGTCTCTCACCCAATTATTAATCAAGCCATCTAATGGACCCTTATTTGTCTGCCAATTCTACTGAATTGTTCGTTTCTTTCGTTCTTTTTTTTTTTTAAACCAAAAATGTAAAAAAAAAATTAAAGAATTTTTTTGGCTTAAAAATTTGTATATGAGAAGCATTTTAGTGTAATCCCCAAAATGATGTTTGTATAAATTTAAAAATATAATGTAGGATTTTTTAAGATATTTTTTTAAAGTTTTTCGTAATATGTGAAAAACGTTTGTATATTTTTTTTGTTTTTTTACAGCATGCAAAATATTTTTTATTTTTTTTCAATTCACAAGAAGTATTTTCTATTTCTATTTTTTTGTTTTTATTGTTTTTGTAGATTGAGAGAAGTATTTTTTTCTTTTTCTTTTTCCTTTCACTTTTCTATTTCTATACTACTGCTCAATTATAAAATCGTTCTTTGTTTTTCATGCAAGTGACGTCAACATGCATTTCGAACACGTAGTTTTAAATATTTACATTTTAGAGAAATTTATATTTTTGTATTTATTTTCATATTTTTTTATAATACAAAAAATGTTAAGCGTATCTTGTTTATATTATAAATAATATAAGTACAAATAAGTGATTCCAAATATACTTATCTCGTTGATAATATAAATGACATATGACGTGATGATAAAAAGAAAAAGAAGTGTTTACAATGCTTATAAAGATACAATAAATAAAATTAAAAGGATAGATTGAATTAAATGAAAGGAAATCACTTTAGTCATTTTTTATGAATTTTTTAATACAATAAAAAAGAAGCTCACTGAATTTTATTTATTTACGTTATAGTTTGAGATAATTGAAATTGAATTGAAAATAATCACTTTATCTTCTATCAATTTCTTTATATAACAAAAAAATACTCATTTAACATTATTTATCTACATCATAGTTTTATTATGAAATCAAAAGATAATTTTGAATTCTTCTAATTTCTGGTGGCCACAATAATTTAAGAAATACTTATACTTTCTCTACTATGTTAATGATAAAAATCTAAGACTACTAACATAAAGTTTAATTTACTAACTAAATAAATTAAATCAAAATATATAAATTAAATTGTTGGTGGATATTAGTTAGGAAGCGTGCTACCTTGGCACAGAGAGTTAAAAAAGTTTATTACAAGTTGTTGTTTAACTCTTGCTATTAGAATTAGCCAATTAGCATCATTATAGTTAGGTTAATTAGTATATATATACATGTAAAGTGTATAATAGTTACTGTGTGATTTATCATAATAAGAAATGAGAAGTCTCACTTTTCTTCTCAATCATATTTTTTTTCTATGCTTTTCTGTTTCTCTCTTATGTATGAAGTTTATTTGATCCTCCTTTAAACTCATCTTTTTACAAGATGCAGTGAGCATGAAAGAAGGTGGATAATTAAGCTTACTTTAAAAATAGAGAAATACAACGTGATAATCCAAGATTTATTTTTGATTTTATTTTTTTTCAATAATCTGTATTCTTTCTTCATTCTTTCATCAATTCTAAACTCAATTTCTGTCATGGCCTCTTCTATTTTTTTCTTCTTCTCACATAAACTCACACAACAGCGTTGATGAATAGAGTTGTCTAATTCTTACTTAAACACATCAAGGAAGCAAAGATTTGAGGGATCCGATAACGAGATTGCATGCAAAAGGTCCTGAATTTGTTCTTGAGAATCCATAGCAACAAGAATGACGGATCCAAATCAAGTTAATTCCTTGGAGAATCAGAGTTTCTCGACGACATGTCTACAAAATTTTGCAAGAATGATGAATCAAATAGTCATTATACAGAGTCAGATCAATGAATCAGGAAGAACAAATTTAAACATGCTTCAAGATCCGTTAAATCCCTTCTACCTCCATCTTGGAGAAAGTCCAGGTACTTCTCTTACAACAAATTCTCTCACAGTTCTTAATTATCACTCATGGTCCTATTCGGTATGGCTAGCATTGAACTCTAAGAATAAATTAAAGTTTGTTGATGGTTCTCTTCCTAAACCTGATAGATCTAAAAGGACTGTGGGAAGAATTAGATGAATTTCAACCTTTGCTAGCTTGTTCTTGTAATAAGACGTGTATGTATAGCCTCAGAATTGCAAGAACATATAGGCATTAAGGTCATGTCGTGCGATTGCTAAGAGGATTGAATGATGAATACGTGACTGTTAGATCTCAGATAATGCTAATGAAACCTCTTCCTGATTTAAATGAAGCATACCCATTGTTGTTACAACAAGAGCGACAAATTAATCACTCCAATTCGAGTGAAGAAAAGCTACTGGTGAATGCTATCACCAACAATGCTACAAACAGTAAACGTAAGAAAGAAGAGATGAGAAGGAGATCGAGAAAGAGAAAGGGGGAGAGGTACGAGAGGAAGAGATCCTGGAAGTCGAGGACAATTGCAAAAATGCTCCCACTGTGGTCGAACTAGACTTCTTGTTGATATGTGCTATTATAAATGTGGATTTCCTCCGCATTTCAAGCAAAATCCTAACATAAGAAGACTCAATAGTGTAATCACTGATGATGCTTTGAAGAATATTAGTGAACCTTAATTGGGAGATAATGATAGTCTAGATTTCTTGTTTTCAAAGGAACAGAAGCATGCTTTACTTGAACTATTTCAGCATCATGGAAAAAAACTAGCTCAAAATTCACTCTAGCTAATGTGGTAAATGCACCCTTTAAAGGTATATATCAAGTTTTATCAATGATAAACCACAAGTTGAAGTATATAGATTGGATTCTAGACACAGGTGCAAGTGCTCATGTCTCTTGCTCCCTAAAATCATTCAAAAATATTTCAAAAAATAAATCTAGTGATACTCCAACTACCAGATGGTTTATGTGTTGTTACCACTAAGTGGAACAATCTCATTCTCAAATGATTTTTGTTTAACAAATGTACTTTTTGTGCCTTCATTTTCATTCAACCTTATATCAGTTTCTAAGGCTATAAATAGTTAAATACTCTTCCATATCAATTTTTATTTAATGAAATTCAATGTGAGATTCAGGAACTCAGGAGCTTGAGAATGATTGGCACTACTAAACTTCAAACTGGGATATACATATTGAAAATTGGTAGCATGACTTCACCTACACCAACCACACACACACACACCAATCATTGATGAAAGTCAGCCATTAGCAAATGCTTTAACTAGTTGACACAGAACTAGGAATAGTATGGCATAGTAAATTAGGCCACATTTCTCATGATAGAATAAATACTATGAAATAATATTATGATTTTCTTTCAGACAAATTGAAAAATGCACCTTGTGAACCATGCCACTATGCCAAACAAAAGAGGTTTTCTTTTCCTCACAGTATTACTAAATCTATTAGTTATTTTGACATAATTCACATGGATATTTAGGGACTGGTGCAAAATTTACAATCTACAACTTATTGGCAAGTGCACCAGGTCATACCAAGTAATAAACTCAGGTGAGTGAGTGCACCAGATCGTACCAAGTAATAAACTCAAGTGAGTGAGTATCGATCCCATGAGGATTAATGGATTAAGCAAATAATGGTCAAGAAAATAGAGAAATAAATAAAAGCAAACTAAAATTGGTTAAGAAAATAATATGACAATGATAGTTAAGGTGTCAGAGATATTCAAATTTCAAGATTAACAATTATTGCTATCTACTTTGATAGTGCAAATATTAAGTTTATAACAAACCCTAGGTGTTTGAATTCCTTTCCTAGGCAATTCAAATTCTGATTTATAAGGCATACAAACCCTAAGAATCTAAAAGCATGATGCAGTTATATATCACATACCACATTAAGTCCAGATAATTAAGGAGTTGTGAGAAATTGGTTTCAAACTGTAATTCTAATAATATAACTTTTCCAAGATTCAAATAGAATTCAAGTGAGATTAGAGTTATTTTCCAATAGTCAATAATCCTTGGGATGAAGAACGAAATAAGTTCTTAAACCATAATCAAAGCATTAATCAAGAGTAGAAGAACAAATAATTATTAATCCATCAAATTAAACAGAGCTCCTAACCTTAACAGTGGAGGTTTAGTTGCCCATAGTGTACAAAATTGAAATTCCCATAGTGCAGAAAATCAAAACCCTAATCTAATGTGTAAAACCTAAAATTGATGAATGAAAGACGGAAGAGAGAATGAGTGTTTTTTGAGAGAGAGAGAGCCTTTTTTTCCTTTATATTAGCGTGTTTAGGCTCTGGGCTGTGTTGCTAGCATTTAGCGCTACTTTGGGGGCGTTAAACGCCCCTTCTGATACAAATAATGTAAACTCTGGATAATTAATAAATAATTAACCAATAAATTAGTTATTATTCAAAGAAATTAGAAAATTTAATTTGATAAGTTAGAAGGATAAAATTGTTGAAAATACAAATTTTAACACTAATTTAAAATATTTTAGCAAAAAACTGGGCCAACGGACCGAGCCAGTTAGATCGGGCCCAAACTGGACCCAAGGCCTAATATATAAGGCCATGAAACTCAGTCTCCTTCCATTCATCATAGTGGAATCATGCTGAAACTTAGGGGAAAGGGAGAAAACAAAACCCTAACCCTCACCTCAACTTCAATTCCACATATTTTTCAATCTTGAGCTCCGATTGACGAGCCATTTAGGGCCACGCATTTGTCTCGGAGTCCTTTTCAATTCTATTCAAATAAAGTGGTAAAAAAATTTGAATTCTGTGTCCAGTTCTTCCTTTTTCATATTTTTGCAAATTTGGATTTTAGTATTAAGAGATTTTGTAATTTTGATGATTTAGGGATATTCTAACGATAGATAATTGTTGGGTTTTACTCCAATTTCGAGTGGGTAAGATAAAAAAACTCATATTCCTTTTGGTTTCTTCAATTTTATGGTTTTGGGTGTTGAATTGGGTGGTGGTATATGACCTTGCATGAAATTAGGTTGAATGTTATGTTGGTTGGAGATAAAATTGGTGAATTGGAATAAAGTTGTGGTGATTGGAGCTTGTTAAGTTGATTTAGAACCTTTGGAAGCTTGTCAAGTGGACTTTGGAGGCTTGGAAAATTGTGGAAATGAGGTTTAGTGTGGTGCTTTGTGGCTTGGCAGGAAATGGGCCAAAGTATGGCTTTGGTTTCTCATAGTTAATGTTTAATGTTATGTGAAAATTGTATGTTGATATGCTTCAGTAGATGAATTGTGTACAAGGATTGAGTGAGTTATATGTATTGTAACATAAATGATGATAATTGTTGATGATGAGGAGGTGATGAGTGGATAATTTATACCCTTTTTGGCATTATCTTTAGGTAGTTTTTAGTATGTTTTAGTTACTTTTAATTATATTTTTATTAGTTTTTATGAAAAAATCACATTTCTGGACTTTACTATGAGTTTGTGTGTTTTTCTGTAATTTCAGGTATTTTTTGACTGAAGTTGAGGGACCTGAGCAAAAATCTTATTCAGAGGTTGAGAAAGGATTGCAGATGCTGTTGGATTCTGACCTCTCTGCACTCAAACGCGTTTTTATGGAGCTACAGAAGTCCAATTGGAGCGTTCTCAATTGGGCTGAAAAGCTAACATCTTGGGCTTTCCAGAAATGTATAATAGTTCATACTTTTCCTGAGATTTGATGGCCCAAACTGGCGTTCAAATGCCAACTAGAGACCCTTTTCTGGCGTAAAACGCCAGAACTGACACCAGAACTGGAGTTAAATGCCCAAAATGGCATCCAAGCTGGCGTTTAACTCCAGAAAAGGCCTATGCACGTGTAAAGCTCAATGCTCAGCCCAAGCACACACCAAGTAGGTCCCAAAAGTGGATTTCTGCACTATCTGCACTTAGTTACCTATTTTCTGTAATCCTTAGTAACTAGTCTAGTATAAATAGCACTTTTTACTATTGTATTGGGGGCTTATGCCATTTCTCACATTTGGGAGGCAGGCCTTTCGGCCATGCCTAGACCTTTTTCTCTTATGTATTTTCCAACGATGGATTTCTACACCTCATAGATTAAGGTGCGGAGCTCTGCTGTTCTTCATGAATTAATGCAAGTACTATTGTTTCTCTTTCAATTTACACTTACTTCTTCTCCAAGATATACTTTCGTACCTAATTCTGTTAAGTCAGAATGAAGGGATGACCCGTGACAATCACCCACTATCTTTGTTACTCACTTAGCCAAGATCCGCGTGCCTGACAACCACAAGCGGTCTACATGATGTTCAACGTAGTCATTGGATGACATCCGGAGTATAGTCTCTTGGGTCTCTGATCCACGGATCTGACTTGTCTCTCCTGACAACAGAGCATTTGAATCCGTGAGATTAGAACCTTCGTGGTAGAGGCTAGAACCAATTGGCAGCATTCCTGAGATCCAAAAAGTCTAAACCTTGTCTGTGGTATTCCGAGTAGGATCTGGGACGGGATGACTGTGACAAGCTTCAAACTCACGAATGTTGGGCACAGTGACAGTGTGCAAAAGGATAGAGAGATCCTATTCTGATACAAGTGAGAATCGACAGATGATTAGCCGTGCGGTAGCTGTGCCTGATATTTTTCATCCGAGACGAGAAATCTGACAGTTGATTAGCCGTATAGAAACCGTAGCTGGACCATTTTCACTGAGAGGACGGATGGTAGCCATTGATAATGGTAATCCACTAACATACAGCTTGCCATGGAAGGGAGCACGCATGATTGGATAAAGACAATAGGAAAGTAGAGGTTTAGAAGCAACAAAGCATCTCCAAACGCTTATCTGAAATTCCCACCAATGAAGTACATAAGTACCTTTATTTTAATTTGCGTTTTATTTATCTTTCAATTATCAAAACTCATAACCAATTGAATCCACCTGACTAAGATTTACAAGATGACCATAGCTTGCTTCAAGCCGGCAATCTCCGTGGGATCGACCCTTACTCGCGTAAGGTTTTATTACTTGGACGACCCAGTGCACTTGTTGGTTAGTTGTATCGGAGTTGTGAAAAGTGTGAATCACAATTCCGTGCACCAAGTTTTTGGCGCCGTTGCCGGGGATTGTTCGAGTTTGGACAACTGACGGTTCATCTTGTTGCTTAGATTAGGTAACTTCTTTCTTGTTTCAACCTTTATTTTCTTTTCAAAAAGTTTTTTAAAAATAAATTTAATAAAATCATAAAACCAAAAAAATTTTGTGTTTCTTGTTTGAGTCTTGTATCAAAATTTAAGTTTGTTGTCAACTGCATGTTTTTAATTTTTCTTATATTTTCGAAAATTCATGCATTGTGTTCTTCTTTGATTTTCAAGTTATTCTTGATGATTTTCCTTGTTTGATCTTTAATTTTTCTTGTTTTGTGTCTTTTCTTATTTTTCTTGTGCATTTTCTAATTGTTAGTGTCCCTAGTACAAAAGTTCTTAAGTTTGGTGTCTTGCATGTCTTTCTTTTCTTAAAAATTTTCAAAAATATGTTCTTGATATTCATCATGATCTTCAAATTGTTCTTGGTGTTCATCTTGACATTCAAAGTGTTCTTGCATGCATTATTTGTTTTGATCTTAAATTTTTATGTTTTGTTTCATTTTGTTATTTTTCTCTCTCCTCATTAAAAATTTAAAAGTAAAAAAATATCTTTTCCTTATTCTTCTCATAATTTTCGAAATTTTGAGTTGACTTGGTCAAAAATTTTTAAAATTTAGTTGTTTCTTGTTAGTCAAGTCAAATTTCAGTTTAAAAACTTTATCTTTTCAAATCCTTTTCAAAATCAATTCTTTTTCACTCTTTTTATGATTTTCAAATTTAATTCTTAAAATTTTTCAAAATCTTTTTCATTTTTCTTTTAATATTTTCAAAAATTTTAAAACTAATTTTTCAAAAATCTTTTTCTTAATTTTATTTCATATTTTCCAAAATCCTTACTAACAATTAATGTTTTGATTAAAAAATTTCAAGTTTGTTACTTTCTTGTTAAGAAAGGTTCAATCTTTAAATTCTAGAATCGTATCTTTTAGTTTCTTGTTAGTCAAGTAATCAACTTTAATTTTAAAAATCAAATCTTTTTAATTTCTTTTTCAATTCTTTTTCAAAATAAATTTTAATCATATCTTGTTAAAAAATTTTAATTTTAAAATCTTTTTCTAACTTCTTATCTTTTCAAAATTTATTTTCAAATCTTTTTCAACTAACTACTTGACTTGTTTGTTTAATTTTAAAAAAATTTACTATTTCTTATCTTTTTCAAAATCACCTAACTACTTTTCCACTTCTAATTTTCGAAAATCACTAACCACTTTTTCAAAAATCTTTTTAATTAACTAATTGTTTTAATTTTTAATTTTCTTGTATTTCTTTTTCAATTTTTTGAAACTAACTTAATTAATTAAATAAAAATAAAAATATTTTTCTTTTTCCTCTTCCTAAAATTCGAATACTCTCTCTCTCTCTCTCTCTCATCTCTTTCTATTTGTTTTATTTATTTACTAACATTTTTCTTTTACTCATCTAATAATTCGAACCCTCTCCCTCTCTCTGTGTTCGAATTCTTCTTATTCTCTCTCTACCTCATTCTTCAATTCTTATACTCATATAAAGGAATCTCTATACTGTGACATAGAGGATTTTACTATTCCCTTTGTTCTCTTCTTTTTCATATGAGTAGGAATAAGGATAAGGACATTCTTGTTGAAGTTGATCCTAAACCTGAAAGGACTCTGAAGAGAAAGCTAAGAGAAACTAAAGCACAATATTCTGGAGAGGACCTTACAGAAAATCTTGAAAAAGAAGCAGACATGGCAGCCGAACCCAACAACAATGCTAGAGATGCAAGGAAGATGCTTGGTGACTATACTGCACCAACTTCCAACTTTTATGGAAAAAGCATCTCAATTCCTGCCATTGGAGCAAACAACTTTGAGCTTAAGCCTCAATTAGTTTCTCTAATACAGCAGAATTGCAAGTTTTATGGACTTCCATCGGAAGATCCTCATTAATTCTTAGCTGAATTCTTGCAGATCTGTGATACTGTTAAGACCAATGGGGTTGATCCCAAGGTCTACATACTTATGCTTTTCCCCTTTGCTGTAAGAGACAGAGTTAGGATATGGTTAGACTCACAACCTAGAGAAAGCCTGAACTCTTGGGATAAGTTGGTCACTGCTTTCTTGGCCAAATTCTTTCCACCTCAAAAGCTGAGCAAGCTTAGAGTGGATGTCCAAACCTTCAAATAGAAAAAAGGTGAATCCCTCTATGAAGCTTGGGAAAGATACAAACAATTGACCAGAAGGTGTCCTTCTGACATGCTTTCAGAATGGAGCATCTTGGATATATTTTATGATGGTCTGTCTGAATTGTCCAAGATGTCATTGGACCATTCTTCTGGTGGATATCTTCATCTGAAGAGAACCCCTGCTAAAGCTCAGGAACTCATTGAGGTAGTTGCAAATAATCAGTTCATTACACTTCTGAAAGAAATCCTGTGAGTAATTAGATGACTCAGAAGAAAGGAGTTCTTGAGATTGATGCTCTGAATGCCATATTGGCTCAAAATAAAATATTGACTCAGCAAGTCAATATGATTTTTCAGAAGCTGACTGGATTGCAAGGCTCATCCGACAGTACTAAAGAAGCTTCCTCTGAATGAGAAGCTTATGACCCTGAGAATCCTGCAATAGAAGAGGTGAATTACATGGGAGAACCCTATGGAAACAATATATAATCCTTCATGGAGAAATCATCCAAATTTCTCATGGAATGATCAATAGAACCCTCAACAAGGCTTCAATAATAATAATGGTAGGAGAAATAGGTTTGGCAATAGCAAGCCTTTTCCATCATCTTCTCAGCAACAAACAGGGAATTCTGAGTAGAGCCCTGCTGGCTTAGCAAACATAGTCTCTGATCTATCTAAGGCCACTCTCAGTTTCATGACTGAAACAAGGTCCTCCATCAGAAATTTGGAGGCACAAGTGGTTCAGCTGACTAAAAGAGTTACTGAAACTCCTCCTAGTACTCTCCCAAGCAATACAGAAGAGAATCCAAAGAGAGAGTGCAAGGCCATCAATACATCTAAAATGGCCGAACCTCAAGAGGAGAAAGAGGCAGTGATTTCTAGCGAGGAAGACGTTGCTGGACATCCACTGACCACTAAGGGATTCCCTAATGAGGAACCAACGAAATTTGAGGCTCATATAGAGACCATAGAGATTCCACTGGACTTTCCATTACCATTCATGAGCTCTGATTAGTATTCTTCCTCTGAAGAAGATGAAGATATTGCTGAAGAGCAAGTTACTCGGTATCTAAGAGCAATCATGAAGCTGAATGGTAAGTTATTTGGTAATAAGCCTTGGGAGGATGAACCTCTATTGCTCATCAATGAACTGAATGCCTTGGTTCAGCATAAATTACCTCAGAAAAAACCAGATCCAGGAAGGTTCTTAATACCTTGTACCATAGGCACCATGACCTTTGAGAAGGCTCTGTGTGACCTGGGGTCAGGTATAAACCTCATGCCACTCTCTGTAATGGAGAAACTAGGAATATTTGAGGTACAAACTGCAAGAATCTCACTAGAGATGTGATGAGCGGATATTTTATACGCTTTTTGGGGGGTGTTTTAATATAGTTTTTAGTAGGATCTAGCTACTTTTTAGTATATTTTTATTAGTTTTTATGCAAAAATCACATTTCTGGACTTTACTATGAGTTTGTGTGTTTTTTGTGATTTTAGGTATTTTCTGGCTGAAATTGAGGGGCCTGAGCAAAAATCTGATTCAGAGGCTGATAAAGGACTGCTGATGCTGTTGGATTCTGACCTCCCTGCACTCGAGGTTAAATTTTTGGAGCTACAAAAATTCAAATGGCGCGCTCTCAATTGCTTTGGAAAGTAGACATCCAGGCTTTCCAGCAATATATAATAGTCCATACTTTGCCCAGGTTTAGACGACGCAAACTGGCATTTAACGCCAGCTTTCTGCCTTATTCTGGCGTCAAACGCCAAGAACAAGTTGCAAAGCAGAGTTAAACACCAGAAACAGGTTACAAACTGGCGTTTAACTCCAAGAATGGCCTATGCACGTGAAAGCTTCAATGCTCATCCCCAGCACACACCAAGTGGCCCCAAAAGTGGATTTCTACACTATCTATCTTAGTTTACTCATTTTCTGTAAACCTAGATTACTAGTTGAGTATATAAACTACTTTTAGAGATTTATTTTGTACCTCATGACATTTTACATCTGAACTTGTATCTTTGACGGCATGAGTCTCTAAACCCCATGGTTGGGGTGAGGAGCTCTGTAGCATCTTGATGAATTAATGCAAGTATTTCTGTTTTCTATTCAATCTCGCTAGTCTCTATTCTAAGATATTTGTTCGCACTTCAACATGATGAATGTGATGATCTGTGACAATCATCACCATTTTCAACCTATGAACGCGTGCCTGACAACCACTTCCGTTCTACCTTAGATTGGACATTTATCTCTTGGATTTTTGGCTCACGAGTTTGACTGCCTCTCCTGACAACAGAGCGTTCAGTCCTTGAGTCCAGAGTCTTCGTGGTATAAGCTAGAACTAATTGGCAGCATTCGTGAGATCCGGAAAGTCTAAACCTTGTATGTGGTATTCCGAGTAGGATCTGGGAGGGGATGTCTTTGACGAGCTTCAAACTCATGAATGCTGGGCGTGGTGACAGACGCAAAAGGATCAGTGGATCCTATTCCAACATTAGTGAGAACCAACAGATGATTAGCCATGTACATGGACCCTTTTCACTGAGAGGACGGCTGGTAGCCATTGACAACGGCGATCCACCAACATACAGCTTGCCAGGGAAGGAGACCTGCGTGCGTGAAGAAGAAGGCAGTAGGAAAGTAGAAATTCAAAGGACAAAGCATCTCCAAAACTCCAACCCACTCTCCATTACTGCGTAACAAATATTCATTTCATGCTCTTTCACTTTTTTTACAATTAAAACTAAAGAACCCTATTGATATCCTGACTAAGAATAATAAGATAAACATAGCTTGCTTCAATCTGGCAATCTCCGTGGGATCGACCCTTACTCACGTAAGGTATTACTTGGACGATCCAGTGCACTTGCTGGTTAGTTGTGCAAAATTATATAGTTTGAGTGTAATTTTCGTGCACCAAGTTTTTGGCGCCGTTGCCGGGGATTGTTCGAGTTTGGACAACTGACGGTTTATTTTGTTACTTAGATTAGGAAAAAATTGTCTTTTTGGGTTAGAGTCTTTTACCTTCTTTTCAAAAATTTTTTCATAAAAAATATTATTTTTCTTTATTAACTGTTAATTTCTCATTGAGTCTAGTTGCATGTTTTAAGTTTGGTGTCCTTTGTGTTTTTGTCATCTAAAAAAATAGGTTTTATCTGTTCAATCCTTGCATTTGTTGAATGTGTTTATTTTCTTGGGAATAGTTGCCCTTTTGAGTCTTCCTTTCTAAAATCTTTCTAAAAATAATTTTTCTTTGATTAAATCTTGTGCCAAATTTTAAGTTTGGCGTTCTCTTTTTAATTTTTCTTTAGTTTTCAAAAATTTTACTTTGGTTTTCTAAAAATTTTAAGTTTGGTGTTCTTTCTTTTGTTCTTGTTGTTCTTGTGAGTCTTCAAGGTGTTCTTGAGTCTTCTTTGTGTTTTGATCTTAAAATTTTTAAGTTTGGTGTACCTTGGTGTTTTCCCTCCAAAATTTTCGAAAACAAGGAGCATTGGATCTAAAAATTTTAAGTCTTGCGTCTTTTGTGTGTTTTTCTCTTTCATAATAAAATTCAAAAATAAAAATATCTTTTCCTTTATTTTCTCATAATTTTTGAATCCCTTGGGTTGACTTGGTCAAAATTTTTCAAATCATATCCTTTTAAGATTTTTAAAATCATATCTTTTCAAAAACATCCTAACCATTTTCTCTCTCCTCACTTTTTCCAAAATCTTCATAAAATATTTTCAAATCTTTTTTTAATTATTTATTTTAGTTTTTTTTATATTTTTATTTTATTATTTTGAAAAAAATATATAAATAAATAAATAAATAAAAATAAAATAAAATTTTTTATCTACATCATCTCCCTTTCTCCATCATGGGCCTAAGTGGAAATGAACAGTCCAGAAGGACTCTGGGGTTATATGCTAACCCCACTACTGCTTCGTATGGGAGTAGTATCTGTATACCCTCCATCAGAGTCAGTAGTTTTGAGTTGAATCCTCAGCTCATTATCATGGTGCAGTAAAATTGCCAGTATTCCGGTCTTCTACAGGAAGAACCAACTGAGTTTCTGGCACAGTTCTTACAAATTGCTGACACAGTACATGATAAAGAAGTAGATCAGGATGTCTACAGATTATTACTGTTTCCATTTGCTGTAAAAGACCAAGCTAAGAGGTGGTTAAATAACCAACCTAAGGCCAGGATAAGAACATGGAAACAGTTGTCAGACAAGTTCCTGAATCAATATTTCCCTCCTAAGATGATGACACAGCTAGGGCTGGACATCCAAGGCTTTAAACAAGAGGATAATGAATCCCTTTACAACGTCTGGGAGAGGTACAGAGAGATGCTAAGGAAATGTCCCTCTGAAATGTTTTCAGAGTGGGTGCAGTTAGACATCTTCTACTACAGGCTTACAGAAAAAGCTCAGATATCTCTAGACTACTCAGATGATGGATCTATACACATGAGAAAAATAATTGAAGAGGCTCAAGAGCTCATTGATACAGCATGTGTACTTAAGGAGATGTTACAAGTTGCTAGAAATCAGCATGTGTACTTAAGTAGTGAGTCCTCCATAAAAGAAGAGGCTAAGGTAGTATCCACTGAACTTAGTCCTCTGGAATAAGTTGCTGAAATCAATCAGCATTTATGTTATCTGACAGAACAGTTGGCAGAATTTAAGAAGATGTTACAAGACACTAAGGATGCTAACAGGAACATGGAAGCACAACTTGACCAAACAAGACATTAGTTATCAAAACAAATAACAGAAGAGTGCCAAGGAGTTCAATTAAGAGTGGAAAAATATTGAATACTTCAACCCAAGGCAGCAGAAAGCCAAGAAAAGAACAATTAATAGAGGATGAGCAGACTGCTAACCAAAATCCCTCTGAGGACAGTAAGAGCCCAGAGAGGAATGATTCTGGCATTCAAATGCCAGAAAAGGGTGAGAAACTGGCGTTAAATACCCAGTGGACGCCCAGCTCTGGCATTCAAACGCCAGAAAAGGGAGAAAAAGTGGCGTTAAACGCCCAACCCATGTTCAGTTCTGGCGTTTAAACGCCAGAAAAGGGAGGGAATCTGGCGTTAAACACCAATCCAGCCCCAATCCTGGCGTTCAAACGCCTATGAGGGGTCAGACACTTGAAAGTGCTGATAATAACCCCCTCAAGAAGGCTTCTAAACCTACCTTTGTAGGAAATAAACCTGCAGCAACCAAGGTTGAAGAATACAAAGCCAAAATACCTTATCCTCAGAAACTCCGCCAAGCGGAACAGGATAAATAATTTGCCCGCTTTGCAAACTATCTCAGGACTCTTGAAATCAAGATTCCATTTGCAGAGGTACTTGAGCAAATACCCTCTTATGCTAAGTTCATGAAAGAGATCTTAAGTCATAAGAAGGATTGGAGAGAAACTGAAAAAGTTTTTCTCACTGAAGAATGCAGTGCAATCATTTTAAAGAGCTTACCAGAAAAGCTTAAGGATCCTAGAAGCTTTATGATACCATGCACATTAGAGGGTACTTGTACCAAGACAACTCTATGTGATCTTGGGGCAAGTATCAACCTAATCCCTGCATCCACTATCAGAAAGCTTGGCTTGACTGAAGAGGTCAAACCAACCAGGATATGTCTTCAACTTGCTGATGGTTCCATTAAATACCCATCAGGCTTGATTGAAGACATGATTGTCCCAATTGGGCCATTCGCCTTTCCCACTGACTTTGTAGTGCTGGAAATGGAGGAGCACAAGAGTGGAAATCTCATTCTAGGAAGACATTTCCTAGCAATTGGACAAACCCTCATTGACGTCCAAAAAGGGGAAGTAACCCTGAGAGTCAATGAGGATGAGTTTAGGCTGAATGCTATTGAAGCAATGAAGCACCCAGACACGTCAAAAGACTGCATGCGTGTTGATATTATTGATTCTCTGGTATAGGAGATTAATATGGCTGAGAGTCTCGAATTAGAGCTAGAGGATATCTTTAAAGATTTTCAACCTGATCTGGAGGAACCAGAGGAAATAAAAGAACCTCTAAAAATTCTTCAGGAAGAGGAGAAACCTCCTAAACCCAAGCTCAAACCACTACCACCATCCCTAACATATGCTTTTTGGGAGAAGGTGAAACTTTTCCTGTAATCATAAGCTCTACCATAGACCACAGGAAGAGAAAGCACTAATTCAGGTGCTAAGGACACACAAGATAGCTCTTGGATGGTCCATTAGTGATCTCAAGGACATTAGCCCAGCCAGATACATGCAAAAGATCCTACTGGAGGATAATGCCAAACCAGTGGTTCAACCACAAAGGCGGCTGAATCCAGCCATGAAGGAGGTGGTGCAGAAAGAGGTCACTAAATTACTAGAGGCTGAGATTATTTATCCCATTTCTGATAGCCCCTGGGTGAGCCCTGTCCAAGTTGTACCCAAAAAGGGAGGAATGACAGTGGTTCATAATGAAAAAAATGAACTAGTTCCTACAAGAACAGTTACAGGGTGGCACATGTGTATTGACTACAGAAGACTCAATACAGCCACCAGAAAGGATCATTTTCCTTTACCCTTCATAGACCGAATGCTAGAAAGGCTAGCAGGTCATGACTATTACTGCTTTCTGGATGGCTATTCAGGCTACAACCAGATTGCAGTAGATCCCCAAGATCAAGAGAAAATAGCATTCACATGTCCATCTGGAGTATTTGCCTACAGAAAGATACTATTTGGTCTGTGTAATGCACCAGCAACCTTTCAGAGATGCATGCTCTCTATTTTCTTTGATATGGTGGAAAAATTTTTGGAAGTCTTCATGGAAGACTTCTCAATATTTGGAGACTCATTCAGCTCCTGTCTTGATCATCTAGCACTTATTCTGAAAAGGTGCCAAGAGACCAACCTGGTTTTAAACTAGGAGAAATGTCACTTTATGGTGACTGAAGGAATTGTCCTTGGGCACAAAATTTTGAACAAAGGCATAGAGGTGGATCAAGCTAAGGTGGAGGTAATTGAAAAATTACCACCCCCCACCAATGTTAAGGCAATCAGAAGTTTTCTGTGACATGCAGGATTCTATAGGAGGTTTATAAAGGATTTTTCAAAAATCGCAAAACTTCTGAGTAACTTGCTAGCTGATGATACACCATTTGTCTTTGACACAGAGTGTTTGTAGGCCTTTAAAACTCTAAAGGCTAAGCTGGTCATAGCGCCTGTCATTTTTGCACCGGACTGGACATTACCATTTGAACTAATGTGTGATGCCAGTGACCATGCTATTGGTGCAGTATTGGGACAGAGGCATGACAAGCTTCTGTACGTCATTTACTATGCTAGTCGTGTTCTAAATGACTCACAGAAAAATTACACAACCACAGAAAAGGAATTGCTTGCAGTGGTTTATGCCATTGACAAGTTCAGATCCTATTTGGTAGGATTAAAAGTGATTGTGTACACTGACCATGCTGCTCTTAAATATCTACTTACAAAGCAGGATTCAAAACCCAGGCTTATAAGATGGGTGTTGCTTTTGCAAGAGTTTGCTATAGAAATAAGAGACAGAAAAGGGACAGAGAATCAAGTAGCAGATCACCTATCCTGGATAGAACCAGTAGAAGGGATGTCTCTACCCCTAATTGAGATCTCTGAAACCTTTCCGGATGAGCAACTCTTTGCCTTTCAGGAGGTGCCATAGTTTGTAGACATCGCAAACTATAAAGCTGCAAGATTCATTCCCAAGGAGTTCAGCAGGCAGCAAAAGAAAAAACGGCTTTCTGATGCAAAGTACTACTTGTGGGATGAACCATATCTCTTTAAGAGATGCGTAGATGGACTAATCCGTAGGTATGTGCCTAGAGAAAAGGCGCAGAAGATCCTATGGCATTGCCATGGATCACAATATGGAGGACATTTCGGAGGTGAGCGAACAGCCACCAAAGTCCTCCAATGTGGCTTCTACTAGCATACAATCTATAGAGACTCCCAAGAGTTTGTACGTAACTGTGATAGTTGCCAGCGAGCTGGTAATCTGCCTCATGGTTATGCCATGCCTCAACAAGGGATCCTAGAGATTGAGTTATTTGATGTATGTGGTATTGACTTCATGGGTCCTTTCCCACTATCATACTCAAACACTTACATTCTGGTGGTAGTAGACTATGTATCTAAATGGGTGGAGGCAATTGCAACACGCACTAACGATACTAAGACAGTACTGAAGTTCCTCCAGAAATATATCTTTAGCAGATTTGGTGTCCCTAGAGCACTGATCAGTGATGGAGGCACTAATTTCTGTAATAAACAGCTTTATACTGCCATGGTCCGACATGGAATTAGCCACAAGGTGGCAACTCCATATCATCCACAGACCAATGGGCAAGCTGAAGTCTCTAATAGAGAACTAAAAAGAATCCTAGAACGGACTGTAATTGCCCGCAGAAAGAATTGGGCAAAGAGCTTTGATGATGCCCTCTGGGTATACAGAACAGCATTTAAGACTCCTATAGGAACCTCTCCATACCAGCTTGTGTATGGGAAGGCCTGTCACCTGCCCATGGAACTGGAGCACAAAGCCTACTGGGCAACCAGATTCCTAAACCTTGATGCCAAATTAGCTGGAGAGAAAAGATTGCTCCAGCTGAATGAGCTAGAGGAATTCAGACTCAATGCTTTTGAAAATGCCAAAATTTACAAGGAAAAAGCAAAGAGATGGCATGATAAGAACCTATCATCCAGAGTCTTTGAGCCAGGACAAAAGGTTCTGCTGTTTAACTCTAGGCTCAGGCTATTCCCTGGGAAACTAAAATCCCGGTAGAGAGGACCATATGTGATTATAGGCGTGTCACCATATGGATATGTAGAGCTTCAGGATATTGATTCTGACAAAAAGTTCATTGTTAATGGACAGAGAGTCAAACATTATCTTGAAAGTAATTTTGAGCAAGAATGCTCAAAACTGATACTAGATTAAAGCTCAGTAAGGTCCAGCTAAAGACAATAAAGAAGCCCTTGCTGGGAGGCAACCCAGCTATTACTGTAGTTTATTTGTTATTTAAATAATAATTATAGGAGTTTAATAAGTTATCATCAGAAGTTATTCTCATTTACAGGAGTTCACATAGTTACAGAAGGATTCAGAGCAGAGAAAAAAAGCTCACTGGCATGAAAATGCCAGTAAGAGGCACTTTCTGGCGTTTAACGCCAGCCAGGGTACCTGGCTGGGTGTTAAACGCCCAAAACAAGCAACTTCTGGGCGTTAAACGTCAGAACTACAACATCCTGGGGGTTTGGAAAAACGCCCAGTGATAAAGACTTTCTGGCGTTTAACGCTAGTCAGGGTACCTGGCTGGGCGTTAAACGCCCAAAACAAGCAGCAAATGGGCGTTAAACACCCAAAACAAGCAGCGTTTGGGCGTTTAACGCCAGGAATGTGGAGGGGAGGTAATTTTGTTTTCCAACCCAATTTTTTTTTAATTTTTATGTTCTCATCCATAATTTCTTGCATAAACATATTTAAAATCCTCATATTTTCAATTTCAAAATTTCAAAAAAAATTTTACAACTCTTAATCCTAAAAATATTTTTTTCTTTTCAAATCTTTTTCAAAATGCATATATCTTTTTAATTTCTCTTCAAATCTTTTTCAAAATTCATATATCTTTTTAATATCTTTTCAAATTTAGATTTATTTTTTTAAAACTATCTCTTATCTTATTTTAAAATTACATCTTTTGTATATCATACCTATCTTTTTACAAATCATATCTTCTATCATATCTTTTTCAAAAATTTTCGAACCCACCCCTCCATTTTAAATTGACATTCGGCCACCCCATCTCCTCCACAATTTGAATTTGGCTCTCCTCCTTCTCCTTTCCTTTCCTTTCTTTTGCTTGAGGACAAGCAAACCTCTAAGTTTGGTGTGTTTTGCGTGATCACTGAGCTAAGACTCACTGAGATCATGGCTCCTAAGGGAAAATAAACCACTTCAAGAGGCAAGAAAGAGAATAATCTAAAACCACTTTGGAATCAAGAGAGGTTCTTAACCAAGGAACATTCAGACCATTACCACAAAATAATGGGTCTAAGGTCAGTGATCGCAGAAGTTAAATTTAATCTGAAAGAAGACGAATATCCAGAGATCCAAGAGCAAATTCGAAACAGAGGCTGGGAAATTCTAGCTAATCCTGAGACAAAGGTGGGTAGAAACATGGTTCAGGAATTCTACTCAAATCTGTGGCAAACAGAGAGGCAGAGAATGACTGGAACCGCTTTCTATACCTTTCGAACCATGGTCAGAGGGAAGATGATTCACTTTCACCTTGACAAAATAAGAGAGGTCTTCAAGCTGCCTCAACTACAAGATGATCCAAAATCCTTTAATAAGAGAATGGTGTGTGATGATAAGCACTTGGACCAAATTCTAGAGGACATATGCATCCCTAGAACCAAGTGGACAACCAGCAGAAAAGGTGTTCCAAATCAACTCAAGAGAGGGGATCTCAAATCAATTGCTAGGGGCTAGCTGGATTTCATTGGGCGTTCCATACTGCCTACCAACAACTGCTCCGAAGTCACTATCAAGAGAGCAGTGATGATCCATTGCATTATGCAAGGAAATGAAGTGAAAGTTCATCAACTAATTTCTTGTGAGCTCTACACAATTGCAAATAAGGACTCAAAGGACGCCAAATTGGCTTACCCAAATCTGATTTCTCTGCTATGTAAAGAGGCTGGGGTGAAGATGGGAGTAGATGAGTTCATCCCAGTCGAACATCCAATCACCAAGAAGTCAATGGAGGGACAACAAGTACAAGAAAACTCTATCAAAAGGAGGGCGCAGGAGTTCCTCCTAGAAATCCCTCAGATTGACTGCTGGACCTGCCTAGAAGCATATGTTACCAAGCTGCAAGAAACTATGGATCAACTCAAGGAAGAACAGCAGAATCAAAATTTTATGATCTGCAAACTGCTTAAGGAACAGGAGAAGCAAGGGCGTGAATGATAAACCACTATCTTATGGTTATTATTGTATTTAATTGAGTGGTTTTATCAAGCTTTTCATCCACTTATTCATATGATTTGCATGATTTTATAATTCCTTCCTAGTTTAGTTCTATGATTGAAAACATGCTTCTTTGGTCTTAATTTAGCTAATCTTAATCCTCTCTTATTACCAGTCGATGCCTTGATCTGTGTGTTAAGTGTTTCAGGCTTCATAGGGCAGGAATGGCTTAGAACATGAAAAAGAAGCATGCAAAAATGGAGGGAACACAAGAAATTGAGGAGATGACCAGCGAGAAGTCACGCGGTTGACTGGCTCACGCGATCGCGCGAAATGGAAGAAATCAGAGTGACGCGTTCGCGTGCCTGACGCGATCGCGCGGATTGGAAGCTGCACGAACGACGCGAATGCATGGACAACACGCACGCGTGGTATGAAAAACGCTGAGTGACGCGATTGCGTGGATGACGCGGCCGCGTGACGTGCGCGATCTGCAGAATTACAAAAGTCAATGGCAGAGATTCTGGGCCGTATTTCAACCCAGTTTTCGGTCCAGAAACACAGATTAAAGTCAGAGAACATGCAGAGACTCAAATCATACTTCAGATTCAATCATTACTCACAATTTTAGGTTTTAGATGTAGTTTTTAGAGAGAGAGGTTCTCTCCTCTCTCTTAGGATTAGGATTAGGATTTTTAGAACTTAGGAATATTTTTATCTTATCTTTCTATCAGGTTCAATATTCCTTTATTTTGACTTCTCTTCTACTTTAAGATACTTTAATGCTTGTATTACTTATGTTGTCTATTTGGCTTATGAACCATTCATGTTAGTATTTTCTCTATTTAGTATAATTTGAGGTATTTCAGACTCATGATTATTTTCTTTTATTTATATAAATAATTTAGATTTTTGCCCCTTTTGGCTTTGGTTAGGTAATTGGTAACACTTGAGTTGTCAAACTCAGCAGTGGTTGAAATTGGCAGATTCTAATTGATCTAGATCGCTCTAAGGCTAGTCTTCCCACAGGGATTGACTAGGACTTAAGGATCAAGCTAATTAGTCCACTTGACCTTCCCTTGTTTAATAAAGGATAACTAAGTGGGATTAAAACCCAATTCTCATCACACCTGATAAGGATAACTAGGATAGGAATTTCGATTCTAATACCATGCCAAGAGTTTATTTTATCATTACTATTTTATTTTTCTTATAATTTAACATACTTGTTCCTTACTTTCAAAACCCCCAATTTACAAGACTCATAACCAATAATAAGAACATACCTCCCTGCAATTCCTTGAGAAGACGACCCGAGGTTTAAATACTTCGGTTATCAATTTTATCAGGGGTTTGTTACTTGTGACAACCAAAACGTTTGTAAGAAAGGACTTTTGTTGGTTTAGAAGCTATACTTGCAACGGGAATTTATTCTGAATTTTAGACCACGCAAAAGTTCTCTCTTTAAAATGGCGCCGTTGCCTGGGAATTGCAAACGTGTGCCTTATTATTGGTTATTGTAAATATTTTTCAAAAAATTTTTTTTTTCAGATTTTTATTTTAAAATTTTTATCTTATCTTATCTTATTTTTCAAAATTCAAATCTTTTTTCAAAAAAAAAATTATATCTTTTTCAAAATCTTATCTTATCCTTTCTCAAAAATAATATCTTTCTCAAAATATTCTCTTTTTGTTAGTTTTGTTTTCATTTTCTCCTATTACTATGAACTTTCACCCCTCTGGCTTCAAGTTTGATTCCAATATTGTTGTTAGGAATGGGAGCTATAATGAGAACATGCATCAAGGTTGGAAGAATCAAAGATGGGAGGAGCTACAAGGATTTGATCAATCCTCATGGCAACAACCACCTCCAATGGACTATCAACAACCATTCTGTGATGCATATCAAGGCAATGGTTATGGTGAGCGCTCTTTTGATTATCAACAACCACCACCGTATGCCTATGAACCCCCTTCTTAACATGACTTTGGACCACCATACTCACAAGCCCCTTACTACCAAACAACCTCATATAATCCTAACCCTCAACCACTATACCAACCACCTTATGAGCCATATAAACCATATATAAAACCACCCCAATTCCAACCCAATTACTCCCAAGAACCACCACCTCAATATTCACCATCTCTATATCCATCAATCCAAAAGCACTATGATCCTACTTATGATAGCCGAGCGCAACAAGAATCAAGGGATCGTCTCACGGAAACAGTGGAAAAACTTTATGCAACCCTTCGCCAACTGGATTAAGCGATAATTCGATTACCTTCCTGACGTTCGGACATTCAAGGAACCCCCATGGCTTCATGTGGAGAATCTACTGAAGAACGTTGTGTGAAGGAGAAGTTGGAAACTTCAGTGGAGAGTGAGCAGCAGAACTTTGTATTGGAACAATTGGAAGAAGCTACGCCTGCTATTGAAGAGGAAGAAGTCGTTGAAGACTTAGGAGATGCAGAACCTTCATGGGAAACACAAGTCATAGAGCCTCCTTCTAAGACATTTGCAATTGATGTTGAGGAGGGTGTACAACCTCCAAAGCATATCATGGTTGAAGACTTTGAAGGAGTTGATCAAGAGATGGATTCAATCATTGATGAATTCTTATCTAAATTTGAATCCTTTCCCATTGGACTTGACATGGAGATTAAAGAAGAAGAGGCACAACCTCCCATGCCCTTGGTGAGCAATGAAGAAGAGATTGAATTAGAAGAAAGCTACCAAGAGGAAGAGGTTGATATTGAAGAAGCTTGCAAAGAGGTGGTAGTTGTCAAAGAAGAACACAAAGGAGTGGAGCTTGCAAGTTCATTAGAAACCCCTCTCCCTAAGTTGCCATCATCCTTCACAACATTCAAGTGGGTAAAAGTCATATCCCTTAGCTTTCTAATTCCACTTGAATATGGGCTACTAAAGACGGATGGTCAACTTAGAGCTCTTTGTGGAATTAAGAGTAAGAGGAAGATAGTCAGTGGTAAGAATTGTCAAGCAAGGTTCAACATGGTTGTGTGCTCAAAGTTTAAACGTAAAGGTTGGTGTAGCGCTCAGTTGAATGGGTCTATGAAGTTATTTGGCAGCTCTCCCAAGGATTCTAGGAAGTTATTTGACAGCTCCCCTGAGGATTCAAATTGCTTGCCACCCGAATGGAATCATCAGGATCCACTTGAAGACGGGTGCACAAGCAAAGTTTGGGATCCCGGAGGATATTGGACGTACAAACATTGGTGGGGATTCTTGGATCAGTACAAGCATAAGCCACCATAACAGGGAGCTCAACAAATGTCTAACTTAAGGACTTTAACTAAAAGTGCTAGGTGGGAGACAACCCATCATGGTATGATCGTTCCTTTTTCAGTTTTAATTTTAGTCTATTTTTGAGTTTTTATTGAACCTGAAATCATGCATAGCATTCATATTAAGCATTGTATTCTGCATACTGCATTATAGAAAAAAGGAGCACGCAACGCGACAGCGTTGATGACGCGTCCGCGTCAGAGGTGCCTTGGACACGAGAAGAAAAGAAACAGAGAGTCACGCGAAAGCGCGGCTGGAGGCGTGCCTTTGGCACAAATTGGTCCACGCGACCGCGTCAATGACGCGTCTGCATCAAGTGGGCAAAATGCCTCCCATGCGTTCGTGATGAGCGGATATTTTATACACTTTTTGGGGATAATTTCATGTAGATTTTAGTATGTTTTAATTAGTTTTTAGTAGAATATTATTAGTTTTTAGGAAAAAATCATATTTCTGGACTTTACTATGAGTTTGTGTGTTTTTCTGTGATTTCAAGTATTTTCTGGTTGAAATTGAGGGAGCTGAGCAAAAATCTTATTTAGGCTGAAAAAGGACTGCTGATGCTGTTGGATTCTGACCTCCCTGCACTCGGAATAAATTTTTTGGAGCTACAAAAGTCCAATAGGCGCGCTCTCAATTGGGTTGGAAAGTTGACATCCAGGGCTTTCCAGCAATTTATAATAGTCCATACTTTGCACGAAGATAGACGACGTAAACTAGCGTTCAACGCCAGTTTCATGTTGCTGTCTGGCGTTCAGCGCCAGAAACAGGTTGCAAAGTGGAGCCCAACGCCAGAAACAGGTTACAATCTGGCGTTTAACTCCAGAAACAGCCCAGGCACATGAGAAGCTTAAGTCTCAGCCCCAACACACACCAAGTGGGCCCCAAAAGTGGATTTCTGCACCAATTATCTTAGTTTACTCATTTTCTGTAAACCTAGGTTACTAGTTTAGTATTTAAACAACTTTTAGGTAGCGTTTGTTTTGCAGTACTGGGACAGAGACTGAAAGACTGAGACACAGTATCATGTTTGTTGGCTCAGAGACTGGTACTAAAATTTCTGTCTCTGTCCCTAAAATTTCAATATTTCAGTACCTCCAAAATGTAGGGACACAGGAGACTGATATTTTTAGAAACAGAGACTGAAACTTTAATAACATTTTATACCTACTCTCATTTTAATTAATTAATTCTAATTTTATCCTTTGTGCAAATTAAATTAGAGTTTTATTCTTGTTTCAATTTTTGTCTCTCACTTATTTCAGTCTCTGTCTCTTAGTCTCTGTCTCTCAGTCTCAGTCTTTCAGTATCTGTCTCTCCACCAAACGCTATCTTAGAGACTTATTTTGTATCTCATGACATTTTAGATCTGAAATTTGTACCTTTTGGCAGCATGAGTCTCTAAACCCCATTGTTGGGGGTGAGGAGCTCTGTAGCGTCTCGATGAATTAATGCAATTATTTCTGTTTTCCATTCAAACATGCGTGTTCCTATCTAAGATGTTCATTCGCGCTTAATTATGGAGAAGGTGATGATCCGTGACACTCATCACCTTCCTCAATCCATGAACGTGTGTCTGACAACCACCTCCATTCTACATCAGATTGAATGAGTATCTCTTAGATTCCTTAATCAGAATCTTCGTGGTATAAGCTAGATTGATGGCGGCATTCATGAGAATCCGAAAAGTCTAAACCTTGTCTGTGGTATTCCGAGTAGGATTCTGGGATTGGATGGCTGTGACGAGCTTCAAACTTGTGAGTGTTGGGCGTGATGACAAACGCAAATGAATCAATGGATTCTATTCCGACATGATCGAGAACCAATAGCTGATTAGCCGTGCTGTGACAGAGCATTTGGACCATTTTCACTGAGAGGATGGGAAGTAGCCATTGACAACGGTGACACCCTACATAGAGCTTGCAATGGAAGGAACTTTGCACTTCTGCATGCGTGAGGGAAGAGGAATACAAGAGAAAAGCTAAAATTCAGAAGACAAAGCATCTCCAAAACTCCAACATATTCTCCATTACTGCAAAATAAGTATTAATTTCATACTCTTTTATTTTTCGTCATTCAAAATGATAATTATAATTGATATATCCTGACTAAGAATAATAAAATAACCATAGCTTGCTTCAAGCCAACAATCTCCGTGGGATCAACCCTTACTCACGTAAGGTATTACTTGGACGACCCAGTGCACTTGCTGGTTAGTTGTGCGAAGCTGTGTTAAATAGTCCAATAATATCGGCATACACAATTTCGTGCACCAAGTTTTTGGCGCCGTTGCCGGGAATTGTTCGAGTTTGAACAACTAAAGGTTTATTTTGTTGCTTAGATTAGGAATAATTTATTTCTTTTGTTATAGAGTCATCAAATCTGAGTCCTTTATTTTCTCTTTAAAAAATTTTTCAAAAAAAGAATATTACTTTTCCTTATTAATTTTTAATTTTCGTGAATTAGTGTCCTGTTCTAAGTTTGGTGTCAATTGCATATTTTATATTTTCCTTTTAATTTTTGAATTTGTGTTCTTTGATCTTTAAGTTGTTCTTGTTTATTTTTCTTGTTTGATTTTTAGTTTTTCTTGTTCTGTGCCTTTTCTTGTTTTTCTTGTCCTTTTCCAAAGCATTAGTCTTCCAAAAGGAATAATATAAATATACTTCTTCAAAACAAGTGTTACCTTTACTGCCCAATTGGCTAGAGCGTTGGTCTATGTTCTTGGTAATTGGGTATCTTCTTTTTAAAATCTTTTTCAAAAATAATTTTTCTTTGATTGAATCTTGTGCCAAACTTTAAGTTTGGTGTTTTATTGTTAATCTTTTTATAATTTTTGAAAATTTTATTGAAGTTTTCTAAAAATTTTAAGTTTGGTGTTCTTTCTTTTGTTCTTATTATTCTTGTGAATTTTCAAAGTGTTCTTGAGTCTTCTTTGTGTTTTGATCTTAAAATTTTTAAGTTTGGTGTTCTTTGGTGTTTTTCCTCCAAAATTTTCGAAAACAACGAGCATTAGATCTAAAAATTTTAAGTCTTGTGTCTTTTGTGTGTTTTTCTCTTTCATCACAAAATTCAAAATAAAAAATATCTTTTCTAACTATTTTTAAGCCATATTTTCGATTTTTTTTTATAAAAATTCAGATTTCAATTTCAAAATTTTTCAAATCTTATCCTTTTAAGATTTAAAAAATTTTTTTTATATCTTTTTCAAAACAAATCTATATCTTTTCCTTCTTAAAATCTTTTCAACTCATAAATATCTTTTTCAAATCATCACAATATCTTTTTCAAAACAAATTTATCTTTTTCAAATATCTTTTATATCTTTTTAATTTTCAATTACATCTTTTTCCTATCATATTTATCTTTTAAAATCATATCTTTTTCAAAATATCCTAACCACTTTTACTCTCCTCATTTTTTTTTCAAAAATTTTTAAAATAATTCTTTAAAAAAATTTTTATTTTTATTTCTTATTTTAGTTTTTCTTTTATTTTATTTTATTTCAAAAATTACCTTAAAAAAAATTAAATCCACATTACCTCCTTAATCCAACATGGACCTAGGTGGAAATGAACAGTCCAGAAGGACTCTGGGGTCATATGCTAATCCCACTACTGCTTCATATGGGAGTAGTATCTGTATACCCTCCATTGGAGTCAGTAGCTTTGAGTTGAATCCTCAGCTCATTATCATGGTGCAGCAAAGTTGCCAGTATTCCGGTCTTCCACAGGAAGAACCTACAGAGTTTCTGGCACAGTTTTTACAAATTGCTGACACAGTACATGATAAGGAAGTAGATCAGGATGTCTATAGATTATTACTGTTTCCATTTGCTGTAAAGGACCAAGCTAAGTGGTGGTTAAATAACCAACCTAAGGACAACATAAAGACATGGAAATAGCTGTCAGAAAAATTCCTGAATCACTATTTTCCTCCCAAAAGGATGACACAGCTAAGGCTAAGCACCCAAGGCTTCAAACAAGGAGATAATGAATCCCTTTATGATGCCTGGGAGAGATACAGAGAGATGCTAAGAAAATGCCCCTCTGAAATGTTTTCAGAGTGGGTGTAGTTAGACATCTTTTATTATGGGCTTACAAAGAAAGCTCATATTTCTCTAGACCACTCAGCTGGTAGATCTATCCACATGAGAAAGACAATTGAAGAAGCTCAAGAGCTCATTGATACAGTTGCCAGATATCAGCATCTGTAACTAAGCAGTGAACCTTCCATCAATGAAGAGGCTAAAACAGTAACTGCTGAACTCAGTCCTACAGAACAAGTTATTAAATTCAATCAGCAACTGAATTTTCTAACAAAACAGCTAGCCGAATTCAAAGAGATACTACAAGAAACAAGAATGGCTAATATGAATTTGGAAGTACAGTTGAAGCAAACAGAACAGCAGTTATCAAAACAAATAACAGAAGAGTGCCAAGTAGTTCAATTAAGAAGTGGAAAAATATTAAATACCTCACTTCAAGGAAGAAGCCAAGAAATGAGCAAACTACCCAAAATCCATCTGAGGACAGTAAGAGCCCAGAGAGGAATAATTCTGGCGCTCAAACGCCAGAAAATGAGTGGAAAGCTGGCGTTGAACGCCCACACCATGCTCAGTCCTGGCGTTCAACGCCAGAAACAAGCAAGGACTTGGCGTCGAACGCCCAAAGGAAGCACAGTTCTGGCGTTCAGACGTCAGGAACAGGTAAGGAGCTGGCGTCTAACGCCACTCCAGCTTCCACCCCTGGCATTCAAACGCCAGTGGGAGATCAGACACATACAAGTGCTGATAGCAACCCCCCTAAAAAGGCTTCTGAACCCACATCTGTAGGCAATAAACCTACAGCAACTAAGGTTGAGGAATATAAAGCCAAAATGCCTTATCCTCAGAAACTCTGCCAAGCGGAACAGGATAAGCAATTTGTCCGCTTTGCAGACTATCTCAGGACTCTTGAAATAAAGATTCCGTTTGCAGAAGCGCTTGAGCAAATACCCTCTTATGCTAAGTTCATGAAAGAGATCTTAAGTCATAAGAAGGATTGGAGGGAAGCTGAGAAAGTTTACCTCACTGAAGAATGCAGTGCAGTCATTCTGAAAAGCTTACCTGAGAAGCTTAAGGATCCGGGAAGTTTTATGATACCATGCACATTAGAAGGTACTTGTACCAAGCAAGCTCTATATGATCTTGGGGCAAGTATTAACCTAATACCTGCAGCTACTATCAAAAAGCTTAGGTTAACTGATGAAGTTAAACCAACCCGGATATGTCTCCAACTTGCTTATGGCTCCATTAAATACCCATCAGGCGTGATTGAAGACATGATTGTCAAGGTTGGGCCATTTGCCTTTCCCACTGACTTTGTGGTGCTGAAAATGGAGGAGCACAAGAGTGCAACTCTCATTCTAGGAAGACCTTTCCTAGCAACTGGCCGAACCCTTATTGACGTTCAAAAAGAGGAAGTAACCCTGAGAGTTAATGAGGATGAGTTCAGGTTGAATGTTGTCAAAGCTATGCAGCATCCAGACACCCCAAATGACTGCATGAGCATTGATATTATTGACTCTCTGGTAAAAGAGGTCAATATGACTGAGAGTCTCGAATCAGAGCTAGAGAACATCTTTAAAGATGTTCAGCCTAATCTGGAGGAATCAGAGAGAATAATAGAATCTCTGAAAATCCCCCCGGAAGAGGAGAAACCTCCTAAACCTGAGCTCAAACCATTACCACCATCCCTGAAATATGTATTTCTGGGAGAAGGTGACACCTTTCCTGTAATCATAAGCTCTACCTTAGAGCCACAGGAAGAGGAAGCACTAATTCAAGTGCTAAGGACACACAAGACTGCTCTTGGGTGGTCCATCAGTGATCTTAAGGGCATTAGCCCAGCCAGATGCATGCACAAGATCCTATTGGAGGGTGACGCTAAGCCAGTGTTTCAACCACAAAGGCGGCTGAATCCAGCCATGAAGGAGGTGGTGCAGAAGGAGGTCACTAAATTACTAGATGTTGGGATTATTTATCCTATTTCTGATAGCCCCTGGGTAAGCCCTGTCCAAGTCGTCCCTAAGAAAGGTGGCATGACAGTGGTCCATAATGACAAAAATGAACTGGTTTCTACAAGAACAGTTACAGGGTGGCGTATGTGTATTGATTATAGAACGCTCAATACAGCCACCAGAAAAGATCATTTTCCTTTACCATTCATAGAACAGATGCTAGAAAGACTAGCAGGTCATGAATACTACTGCTTCCTGGATGGATATTCAGGTTATAATCAAATTGCAGTAGATCCCCAGGATCAAGAGAAAACAGCATTCACATGCCCATCCGGAGTATTTGCATACAGAAGGATGCCATTTGGCCTGTGCAATGCACCTGCAACCTTTCAAAGGTGCATGCTCTCTATTTTCTCTGATATGGTGAAAAAATTTTTGGAAATCTTCATGGATGACTTTTCAGTATTTGGAGACTCATTCAGCTCCTGTCTTGACCATTTAGCACTTGTTCTAAAGAGGTGCCAAGAGACTAACTTGGTTTTAAACTGGGAAAATGTCACTTTATGGTGACTGAAGGAATTGTCCTTGGGCACAAAATTTCGAACAAGGGAATAGAGGTGGATCAAGCTAAGGTAGAGGTAATTGAAAAATTACCACCACCTGCCAATGTTAAGGCAATCAGAAGCTTTCTGGGGCATGCATGATTCTATAGGATGTTTATAAAAAATTTTTCAAAAATTGCCAAACCTCTGAGTAATCTGCTAGCTGCTGACACGCTATTTATCTTTGATAAGGAGTGTCTGCAGGCGTTTGAGACTCTAAAAGCTAAGCTGGTCACAGCACCAGTCATCTCTGCACCAGACTGGAGATTACCATTTGAATTAATGTGTGATGCCAGTGATCATACCATTGGTGTAGTATTGGGACAGAGGCATGACAAGCTTCTGCACGTCATTTATTATGCTAGCCACATTTTAAATGACGCACAGAAGAACTACACAACCACAGAAAAAGAGTTACTTGCAGTCGTTTACTGATGAGCGGATAATTTATACGTTTTTTGGCATTGTTTTTAGTATGTTTTTAGTATGTTTTAGTTAGTTTTTATTATATTTTTATTAGTTTTTAGTTAAAATTCACTTTTCTGGACTTTACTATGAGTTTGTGTGTTTTTCTATGATTTCAGGTATTTTCTGGCTGAAATTGAGGGACCTGAGCAAAAATCTGATTCAGAGGTTGAAAAGGATTGCAGATGCTGTTGGATTCTGACCTCCCTGCACTCGAAGTGGATTTTCTGGAGCTATAGAAGCCCAATTGGCACGCTCTCAACGGCTTTGGAAAGTAGACATCCTGGGCTTTCCAAAAATGTATAATAGTCTATACTTTGCCTGAGATTTGATGGCCCAAACCGGCATTCCAAATCAGCTCAAAACTGCCCGGCGTTAAATGCCGGAACTGGCACAAGAATGGGAGTTAAACGCCCAAACTGGCAAAAAAGCTGGCGTTTAACTCCAAGAAGAGTCTCTACACGAAAATGCTTCAATGCTCAGCCCAAGCACACACCAAGTGGGCCCGGAAGTGGATTTTTATGTCATTTACTCATTTCTGTAAACCCTAGGCTACTAGTTCTCTATAAGTAGGACCTTTTGTTATTGTATTTTCATCCTTGGATCTTTGATCATCTTTAGATCTTTGAATCTTTGGATCCTTGATCATTTTGAGTCTTTTGATCATGTATTGGGAGGCTGGCCATTCGGCCATGCCTAGACCTTGTTCTTATGTATTTTCAACGGTGGAGTTTCTACACACCATAGATTAAGGTGTGGAGCTCTGCTGTACCTCGAGTATTAATGCAATTACTATTGTTCTTCTATTCCATTCAGCTTGTTCTTATTCCAAGATATTCATTTGCACTCAAGAACTTGATGAATGTGATGATTATGTGATGCTCATCATCATTCTCCCTTATGAACGCGTGCCTGACAACCACTCCCGTTCTACAAGCAAACAAGGCTTGAATGTTTATCTCTTGGATTCTTTAATTGGAATCTTCGTGGTATAAGCTAGAATTGATGGCGGCATTCAAGAGAATCCGGAAGGTCTAAACCTTGTCTGTGGTATTCTGAGTAGGATTCAATGATTGAATGACTGTGACGAGCTTCAAACTCCTGAAGGCTGGGCGTTAGTGACAGACGCAAAAGAATCACTGGATTCTACTCCAACCTGATTGAGAACCGACAGATGAATAGCCGTGCCGTGACAGGGTGCGTTGAAAATTTTCACTGAGAGGACGGGATTGTAGCCACTGACAACGGTGATGCCCAACATACAGCTTGCCATAGAAAGGAGTAAGAAGGATTGGATGAAGACAGTAGGAAGGCAGAGAGACGGAAGGGACAAGCATCTCCATTCGCTTATCTGAAGTTCTCACCAATGAATTACATAAGTATCTCTATCTTTATGCTTTATTCATATATCATCCATAACCATTTGAATCTGCCTGACTAAGATTTACAAGGTGACCATAGCTTGCTTCATACCAACAATCTCCGTGGGATCGACCCTTACTCGCGTAAGGTTTATTACTTGGACGACCCAGTGCACTTGCTGATTAGTTGTGCGAAGTTGTGTTTATACCATGGTATTGAGCATCAAGTTTTTGGATTCATTACCGGGGATTATTTGAGTTGTGAAAAGTAGTGATCACAATTTCGTGCACCAAGTTTTTGGCGCCGTTGCCGGGGATTGTTGAGTTTGGACAACTGACGGTTCATCTTGTTGCTTAGATTAGGTATTTTTCAGAGTTCTTAAGAATGAATTCTAGTGTTTCAAGGTGATGTTCTTATCATCACCAAAGTTGATTGATTCTCATCAATTTAGCTCTTGAATGTAATGTCCTGCTGAAGCTTGGCTAGCCATGTCTAATTTCTTTAGCCTGAAGCTTTAGACTAACATTGCATGATTCCTGGAATTCTCATTAAGAATTTTGATACCTTTATTTTCTTTTCCACATAATTTTCGAAAAAAACCAAAAAAAAAAGTACAAAATCATAAAAACCAAAAATATTTTGTGTTGCTTTTTGAGTCTAGTGTCTCATTTTAAGTTTGGTGTCAATTGCATGTTTCTGTTCTTCTTGCATTCATTCATGTGTCTTAAGTGATCTTCAAGATGTTCTTGATGATTTCCTTGCTCTGATCTTTAAATTCTCTTGACTTGAGTGTTTTGTTGTTTCTCATATGCATTCTCATTGTGTTAGTGTCAGTAGTATACAAACTGCTAAGTTTGGTGTCTTGCATGCATTGTTATTTGATTTTAGTTGCATTTTGATTATTCCTCATTATTAAAAATCCAAAAATATTTTTAATTTGTGTCTTTTCAAGTCGATAATATAGAGAATTGAAGATTCAGAACATACAGTAGAGGAATTACACAGAAAAAGCTGGGCGTTCAAAACGCCCAGTGAAGAAGGGCAAACTGGCGTTTAAACGCCAGCCAGGGTGCCTGGCTGGGCGTTTAACGCCCAAAAGGGTAGAGCTTTGGGCGTTAAACACCAGAATGTGCACCATTCTAGGCGTTTAACGCCAGGATGGCACAAGAGGGAAGATTCTGTTTTTAATTCAAATTTTTTTCAAGTTTTCAAAATTTTTCAAAATAAAAAATTTTTCAAATCATATCTTTTCAATCAAATCTTTTTCAAAATCAATTTCTTTCCATTTTCAAAAATACTTACTATCAATTAATGATTTGATTCAACATTTCAAGTATGTTGCCTTTTCTGTTGAGAAAGGTTTAATGCTTGAATCATATCTTTTCTTGTTAGCCAAGTCATTAATTTTTAAAATCAAATCTTTTTAAAATTGTTTTTTAAAACCATAACTTTTCAATCATATCTTTCTAATCACATCTTTTTCAAAATAGTTTTCAATCATATCTTTTTTATTCCTAATTTCAAAATCTTTTTCAAAAATCACTTGATTTCTTTTCCACTCTTGGTTTTCGAAAATCAATTAGTGTTTTTTAAAATGTTTTTAAAATCTTTTACTTAATTTTCGAAAATCTCTTCCCCTCTTCTCACATCCTTCTATTTATGGACTAACACTATTCCTTGATGCACAATTCGAACTCCATCTTTCTTGATAAGTTCGAATTCTCTACTTCTTCCTTCTATTTTTCTTTTCCTCTGACACCTCAAGGAATCTCTATACTGTGACATAGAGGATTCCATACTTTCTTGTTTTTTTCTCTTTCATATGAGCAGGAGCAAAGACAAAAGCATTCTTGTTGAGGCTGACCCTGAACCTGAAAGGACCTTGAAGCGAAAGCTAAGAGAAGCTAAGGCACAACTCTCTGTAGAGGACCTAACAGAAATCTTCAAAGAAGAAGAACCCATGGCAGCCGAAAACAACAACAATGCCAACAATGCAAGGAAGGTGCTGGGTGACTTTACTGCACCTACTCCCGACTTCTATGGGAGAAGCATCTCTATCCCTGCCATTGGAGCAAACAACTTTGAGCTTAAGCCTCAATTAGTTTCTCTGATGCAACGGAATTGCAAGTTTCATGGACTTCCATTGGAAGATCCTCATCAGTTTTTAGCTGAACTCTTGGGAAAAGCTAGTCAATGCCTTCTTGGCAAAGTTCTTTCCACCTCAAAAATTGAGTAAGCTTAGAGTGGAAGTCCAAACCTTCAGACAGAAGAAAGAAGAATCCCTCTATGAATCTTCGGAAAGATACAAACAATTAATCAGAAAGTGTCCCTCTGATATGCTTTCTGAATGGAGCATCATAGGTATTTTCTATGATGGTCTGTCTGAACTGTCCAAGATGTCTTTGGATAGCTCTGCTGGAGGATCTCTTCATCTGAAGAAGACGCCTACAGAAGCTCAAGAACTCATTGAAATGGTTGCAAATAACCAATTCATGTACACTTCTGAAAGGAATCCTGTGAACAATGGGACAAATCAGAAGAAAGGAGTTCTTGAGATTGATACTCTGAATGCCATATTGGCTCAGAACAAAATATTGACTCAGCAAGTCAATTTGATTTCTCAAAGTCTGTTTGGAATGCAAAATGCACCAGACAGTACTAAGGATGCTTCATCTAAAGAAGAAGCTTATGATCCTGAGAACCCTTCAATGGAAGAGGTGAATTACATGGGAGAACCCTATGGAAACACCTATAATTCTTCATGGAGAAATCATCCAAATTTCTCATGGAAGGATCAACAGAGACCTCAACAAGGTTTCAACAACAATAATGGTGGAAGAAACAGGTTTAGCAATGGCAAGCCTTTTCCATCATCTTCTCAGCAACAGACAGAGAATTCTAAGCAGAACCACTCTGACGTAGCAACCATAGTCTCTGATCTAATCAAAACCATTCAAAGTTTCATGACTGAAACAAGGTCCTCCATTAGAAATTTGGAGGCACAAGTGGGACAGCTGAGCAAGAAAATTACTGAACTCCCTCCTAGTACTCTTCCAAGCAATACAGAAGAGAATCCAAAAGGAGAATGCAAGGCCATTAACATGGCCCACATGACCGAACTTGGAGAGGATGAAGAGGCAGTGAACGCCACTGAGGAAGACCTCAATGGGCGTCCACTGACCTCCAATGAGTTCCCTAATGAGGAACCATGGGAATCTGAGGCTCACATTGAGACCATAGAGATTCCATTGGATTTACTTCTGCCATTCATGAGCTCTGATGAGTATTCTTCCTCTGAAGAGGATGAGTATGTCACTGAAGAGCAAGTTGCTAAATACCTTGGAGCAATCATGAAGCTAAATGACAAGTTATTTGGTAATGAGACTTGGGAGGATGAACCCCCTTTGCTCACCAAAGAACTGGGTGACTTGTCTAGGTAGAGATTACCTCAAAAGAGACAAGATCCTGGGAAGTTTTCAATACCTTGTACCATAGGCACCATGACCTTTAAGAAGGCTCTGTGTGACTTAGGGTCAAGTGTAAACCTCATGCCTCTCTCTGTAATGGAGAAGCTAGGGATCTTTGAGGTACAAGCTGCAAGAATCTCACTAGAGATGGCAGACAATTCAAGAAAACAAGCTTATGGACTTATAGAGGATGTTTTGGTAAAGGTTGAAGACCATTACATCCCTGCTGATTTCATAGTCCTAGAGACTGGGAAGTGCATGGATGAATCCATCATCCTTGGCAGACCCTTCCTAGCCACAGCAAAGGCTGTGATTGATATGGACAGAGGAAAATTGATCATTCAAGTGAATGAAGAATCCTTTGTGTTTAAGGCTCAAGGATATCCCTCTGTCACCATGGAGAGGAAGCATGAAGAGCTTCTCTCAAAACAGAGTCAAACAGAGCCCCCACAGTCAAACTCTAAGTTTGGTGTTGGGAGGCCACAACCAACTTCTAAGTTTGGTGTTGAACCCCCACATTCAAACTCTAAGTTTGGTGTTGGGACGTTCCAACATTACTCTGAGTATCTTTGAGACTCCATGAGAGCCCACTGTCAAGCTACTGACATTAAAGAAGCGCTTGTTGGGAGGCAACCCAATGTTATATTTTATTTATTTTCCTTTGTTATTTTATGTTTTCTGTAGGTTGATGATCGTGAGAAGTCACAAAATCAATTGAAAAAGCAAAAACAGAATGAAAAACAGAAAGAAAAATAGCACACCCTGGAGGAGAACTTGCTGGCGTTTAAACACCAGTGAAGCTAGCAAATGGGCGTTTAACGCCCAGTCTGGCACCATTCTGGGGATTTAACGCCAGAAAGGGGCACCAGACTGGCGTTAAACGCCAGGAAAGGGCAAGAAGCTGGTGTTAAACACCAGAAATGGGCACCAACCCGGCGTTTAACGCCAGAATTGGCATAAAGAGCAATTTTGCTCGCCATTTGGTGTAGGGATGACTTTTCCTTGACACCTCAGGATCTGTGGACCCCACAGGATCCGCACCTACCCCACCACCCTCACTCTTCCCCAAAAAACCCTTCACCTATCAAATCCCATCTTTCTCTTCACCACTCACATCCATCCTTCATAAAAACCCCACCTACCTCACCATTCAAATTCAAACCACTTTCCCACCCAAACTCACCCTCCCATAGCCGAACCCTACCCCTCTCTTCACCCCTATATAAACCCATCTTCACTCCTTCATTTTTACACACCCTAAACACTACTTCTCCCCCCTTTGGCCGAATCGCAAAGCCACCTCCATCTCCTCTATTTCTTCTTCTTATACTCTCTTCTTTCTTCTTTTGCTCGAGGACGAGCAAACCTTTTAAGTTTGGTGTGGTAAAAGCATTGCTTTTTGTTTTTCCATAACCATTTATGGCATCCAAGGCCAGAGAAACCTCTAGAAAGAAGAAAGGGAAGGCAAAAGCTTTCACCTCCGAGTCATGGGAGATGGAGAGATTCATCTCAAAGGTGCATCAAGACCACTTCTATGAAGTTGTGGCCTTGAAGAAGGTGATCCCCGAGGTCCCTTTCAAACTCAAAAAGAGTGAATACCCGGAGATCCGACATGAGATCCGAAGAAGAGGTTGGGAAGTCCTTACCAACCCTATTCAACAAGTCGGAATCTTAATGGTTCAAAAGTTCTATGCCAATACATGGATCACCAAGAACCATGATCAAAGTGTGAACCCGGACCCAAAGAATTGGCTTACAATGGTGCGGGGGAAATACTTAGATTTTAGTCCGGAAAATGTAAGGTTGGCATTCAACTTGCCCATGATGCAAGGAGATGAACACCCTTACACTAGAAGGGTCAACTTTGATCAAAGGTTGGACCAAGTCCTCACAGACATTAGTGAAGAGGGCGCCCAATGGAAGAGAGATTCAAGAGGAAAGCCGGTTCAATTGAGAAGGCATGACCTTAAGCCCGTGGCTAGGGGATGGTTGGAGTTTATCCAACGCTCAATCATTCTCACTAGCAACCGGTCTGAAGTTACTCTAGACCGGGCCATCATGATTCATAGCATCATGATTAGAGAAGAAGTAGAAGTTCATGAGGTTATAGCCCAAGAACTTTATAAGGTGGTGGACAAGTCCTCTACCTTGGCGAGGTTAGTCCTTCAATTGAATGAGGACTACCTTGTGTTTAAGGCTCAAGGATCTTCTTCTGTAAACATGGAGAAGAAGCATGAAAAGCTTCATCCAATTCTCCCCATACAAAGTCAAACAGAGCCCTCACACTCAAACTCTAAGTTTGGTGTTGGGAGGCCATCATCAAGCTCTAAGTATCTGTGAAGCTCTGTAAGAGCTTACTGTCAAGCTATTGACATTAAAGAAGCACTTATTGGGAGGCAACCCAATCTTATTTATCTATGTTAATTACTTTTTCATTGCATTTTCCATTGTTAGTTTATGTTTTCTTTAGGATGATGATCATGTGAAGTCACAAAAACAGCTGTAGAATTAAAGCAGAATAAAAAACAGCATCGAAAATAGCACACCCTAGAGGACAGGCTTACTGGTGTTTAACGCCCAGTCTGGCAGCATTCTGGGTGTTAAACGCCAGAATTAGCAGACAGACTGGTGTTTAAATGCCAGAAAATGGTGTCTTTTATCTGGCTAACGTTAAACGCTAGAATTAGCAGACAGACTGGAGTTTAATGGTAGAAAAGGGTATCTGGCAGCATTCTGGGTGTTAAACGGCAGAAAGGGGCATCAGCCTGGCGTTTAACGCTAGAAAAGGCAGCAGACGAGCGTTTAACGCCAGCAAGGGCTGTCCAGGTGCGTTTAAATGCCAGAAAGGTGCAGGGACCAGAATATTTTGACACCTCAGGACCTATGGACCCCACAGGATCCCCACCTACCCTAACTCACTCTCTTTCCTCTTCACACCTTTCCATAACACTCTTCCCCAAACACTATTCACCTATCAAGTCCTACCCTCTTCCCTATAATCTCTTCACCACTCACATCCATCTACTATTCCATAAAAACCCATCATAAAACCACACCTACCTTACCATTCAAATTCAAAACACTTCCCTCCCAAACCCACCCCTTTTCACACGAATTCCCCCTCTCCCTTACCTTATAAATATCCCTCCTTACTCCTCTACTTTCACACATCACAAACACTTCATCACCCCCTTGACAGAACCATTGATCCCCTTCTATATCCTCTATTTCTTCTTTTTTACCTCCTTTTTTTCTTCTTTTGCTGGAGGACGAGCAAACCTTTTAAGTTTGGTGTGGAAAAAAGCTCTGCTTTTTGTTTTTCCATAACCATTAATGGCACCTAAGGCCGGAGAAACCTCTAGAAAGAGGAAAGAGAAGGTAGTTGCTTCTACCTCCGAGTCATGGGAGATGGAGAGATTCATCTCAAAGGTCCATCAAGACCACTTCTATGAAGTTGTGGCCAAGAAAAAAGGTGATCCCCGAGGTCCACTTCATGCTCAAAAAGAGTGAATATCTAGAGATCCGACGTGAGGATCGGAGAAGAGGATGGAAAGTTCTCACCAACCCCATCCAACAAGTCAGAATCTTAATGGTTCAAGAGTTTTATGCTAATGCATGGATCGCTAAGAACCATGATCAAAGTGTGAACCCGAACCCAAAGAATTGGCTCACAATGGTTCGGGGGAAATACTTGAATTTCAGTCCGGAAACTGTGAGGTTGGCATTCAACTTGCCAATGATGCAAGGAGATCATCATTCTTTCACTAGAAGGGTCAACTTTGATCAAAGGTTAGACCAAGTCCTCACGGATATCTGTGTGGAAGGAGCCCAATGGAAGAGAGACTCCAAAGGTAAGCTGGTTTAACTGAGAAGGCCTGACCTCAAACCCGTGGCTAGAGAATGGTTGGAGTTCATCCAACGCTCTATGTTTCCTACTAGCAACCGATCCGAAGTAACTGTGGATCGGGCTATCATGATCCATAGTATCATGATTGGAGAGGAAGTGGAAGTTCGTGAGATCGTACCTCTAGAAATATACTAGGTGGCTGACAAGCCCTCCAATTTGGCAACATTAGCCTTCCCTCATCTCATCTATGACCTATGCAATTCAGCCAGAATTGTCATAGAGGAAGACATCCTCATTGAAGCAGACAAACCCTTAACTAAAAAGAGGATAGAGCAAACAAGAGAGCCCACTCATGGACCTCAATAAGAGCATGAGGAAGTCCCTCATCAGGAAATCCCTGAGATGCCTCAAGGGATGCACTTCCCTCCACACAACTATTAGAAGCAATTCAACACCTCTTTAGAAGAATTGAGTTCCAACATAGAGGAACTGAGACTGGAGCACCAAGAGCACTCCATCATCCTCCATGAAATCAAAGAAGATCAAAGAGCCATGGGGGAGGATCAACAAAGGCAAGGAAAAGATATTGAGGAGCTAAAGCACTCCATAGGATCTTCAAGAGGAAGAACTAGCCGCCGAAACTAAGGTGGACCCGTTCTTTAATTTCCTTGTTCTTATTTTTCTGTTTTTCGTTTCATTTGCTTTATGTTTTGTCTGTGTTTGTGTCTTTATTAGATGATCATTAGTATTTAGAGTCTATGTCTTAAAGCTATGAATGTTCCATGAATCCTTCACCTTTCTTAAATGAAAAATGTTTCTATTTGCAAAAGAACAAGAAGTACATGAATTTTGAATTCTATCTTGAAAATAGTTTAATTATTTTGATGTGGTGGCAAATCTTTTTGTTTTCTGAATGAATGCTTGAACAGTGCATATTTTTTGATAGTGAAGTTTATGAATGTTAAAATTGTTGGCTCTTGAAAGAATAATGAAAAAAAGAGAAATATTATTGATAATCTGAAAAATCATAAAATTGATTCTTGAAGCAAGAAAAAGCAGTGAAAAACACAAAGCTTGCGAAAAAAATTGGCGAAAAATAAAGAAAAATAAAGAAAAAGAAAAAGCAAGCAGAAAAAGCCAGTAACCCTTTAAACTAAAAGGCAAGGGTAAAGAGGATCCAAGGCTTTGAGCATCAGTGGATAGGAGGGCCCAAAGGAATAAAATCCTGGCCTAAGTGGCTAAATCAAGTTGTCTCTAACCATGTGCTTGTGTCATGAAGGTCCAAGTGAAAAGCTTGAGACTGAGTGGTAAAATTCGTGATCCAAAACAAAAAGAGTGTGCTTAAGAACTCTGGGCACCTCTAACTGGGGACTCTAGCAAAGCTGAGTCACAATCTAAAAAGGTTCACCCAGTTATGTGTCCGTGGAATTTATGTATCCGGTGGTAATACTGGAAAACAAAATGCTAAGGGTCACGGCCAAGACTCATAAAGCAGTTGTGTTCAAGAATCAATATACTAAACTAGGAGAATCAATAACACTATCTGAATTCTGAGTTCCTATGGATGCCAATCATTCTGAACTTCAAAGGATAAAGTGAGATGCCAAAATTGTTCAGAAGCAAAAAGCTACTAGCCCCGCTCATCTAATTGGAACTAAGCTTCATTGATATTTTGAAATTCATTGTATTTTCTCTTCTTTTTATCCTATTTTGTTTTTAGTTGCTTGGGGACAATCAACAATTTAAGTTTGGTGTTGTGATGAGCGGATAATTTATACGCTTTTTGGCATTATCTTTAGGTAGTTTTTAGTATGTTTTAGTTACTTTTTATTATATTTTTATTAGTTTTTATGCAAAAATCACATTTCTGGACTTTACTATGAGTTTGTGTATTTTTCTGTAATTTCAGGTATTTTCTGGCTAATGTTGAGGGACCTGAGCAAAAATCTGATTCAGACGCTGAGAAAGGACTGCATATGCTGTTGGATTCTGACCTCCTTGCACTCAAATGCGTTTTTATAGAGCTACAGAAGTCTAATTGGAGCACTCTCAATTGGGCTGGAATGCTAACATCTTGGGCTTTCCAGCAATGTATAATAGTTCATACTTTGCCCGAGATTTGATGGCCCAAACTGGCGTTCAAACGCCAACCAGAGACCTTTCCTGGCGTAAAACGCCGAAACTGGCACCAGAACTGGAGTTAAACGCCCAAACTAGCATCCAAGCTGGTGTTTAACTCCAGAAAAGGCCTATGCACGTGTAAAGCTCAATTCTCAACCCAAGCACACACCAAGTGGGCCCCGAAAGTGGATTTCTGCACTATTTGCACCTAGTTACCTATTTTTTGTAATCCTTAGTAACTAGTCTAGTATAAATAGCACTTTTTACTATTGTATTGGAGGCTTATGCCGTTTTTCACATTTGGGAGGCTGGCCACTCGGCCATGCCTAGACCTTTTTCTCTTATGTATTTTCCAACGGTGGAGTTTCTACACGTCATAGATTAAGGTGCGGAGCTCTACTGTTCTTCATGAATTAATGCAAGCACTATTGTTTCTCTTTCAATTCACACTTTCTTCTTCTCTAAGATATACTCTCATACCTAATTCAGTTAAGTCAGAATGAAGGGGTGACCCGTGACAATCACCCACTATCTTCATACTCGCTTAGCCAAGATCCGCGTGCCTGACAACCACAAGCGGTCTACATGATGTTCAACGTAGTCATTGGACGACAGCCGGAGTATAGTCTCTTGGGTCTCTGATCCACGGATCTGACTTGTCTCTCCTGACAACAGAGCATTCGAATCCGTGAGATTAGAAACTTCGTGATAGAGGCTAGAACCAATTGGCAGCATTCCTGAGATCTGGAAAGTCTAAACCTTGTCTGTGGTATTTTGAGTAGGATCTGGGACGGGATGACTGTGACGAGCTTCAAACTCACAAATGTTGGGCGTAGTGACAATGTGCAAAAGGATAGAGAAATCCTATTTCGACATAAGTGAGAACCGACATATGATTGGCCGTGCGGTAGCTATGCCTGGTATTTTTCATCCGAGACGAGAAATATGACAATTGATTAGCCGTACAAAAACTGTAGCTGGACCATTTTCACTGAGAAGATGGATGGTAGCCATTGACAGGTGATCCACCAACATACAGCTTGCCATGGAAGGGAGCGCGCATGATTGGATGAAGATAATAGGAAAGCAGAGGTTCAGAAGCAACAAAGCATCTCCAAACGCTTATCTAAAATTCCCACCAATGAAGTACATAAGTACCTTTATTTTAATTTGCGTTTTATTTATCTTTCAATTATCAAAACTCATAACCAATTGAATCTGCCTGACTAAGATTTACAAGATGACCATAACTTTCTTCAAGCCGGTAATCTCCATGGGATCGACCCTTACTCGCGTAAGGTTTTATTACTTGGAGGACCCAGTGCACTTGTTGGTTAGTTGTATCGGAGTTGTGAAAAGTGTGAATCACAATTCCGTGCACCAGAAGGATCGGTGATAATTAATTATAGATGGTGAATTGTGAATTAAATTGAGTAATTAGGTGTAGAATTATTGAGGAAGGATGGACAGGTGATTGGTATTGACTATTGATTTTGGTTATAATTGAACTGAATTTTGGATTGAGAAATTTAGAAAGTTAGAGATTTTGTAAATTTTGGTAAAAGCTGATTTTTGACCAACTTTGGCAGGTCATAACTTCTTTTTCAGATTTCTAAATTTTGTAAAACTTATTTTGAATGAAAATTGGGTTTGTGAAGTCTACAACATTCAAAGAACGAACTAAAAATGATTTCTAACAAAAAAGTTATGCGCATTTGAAATTGGGTGTGTAAAAATGGTTTTCTGGAACTTAGAAGCTGTTTGCAAATTTTGGTAAGCATGCATGCACAGACATGCACAGGACGCGGACCCTAGGCTCTGCATAGACGTCCCGTGTACACGGACATGTGTGCGTGTATATGCAGGCAGGACTGCGCTACGTGGGGATGATTCCCTGCCAGGGGGCTCATGTACGGGGACAGGGCTCGCGTATGCGAGATGAGGAATTTTACACTTCCGCATACGCGAAACGTGGCATGCGTACGCGGAACCCCTATTTTCTAAAAATATTATTTTTAAATTTTAAACCATTTCTTTAGCTTTTCAAACCTCTTTAACACATGTTTAGAGTTCGTTAGCTAACTTTTCATGAACTATATTTTGTCGGTATAGAAATTTATCAAATATGTTCGTCGTGGGTATAGTCTAAGCCAACAAACTATAGCACATCAAACAAAGAAAGTGTGTGTCCACAATCTAATTCAATAACCGAGAGTATTAGTCTCGAGTCGTTCTCCCTAGGAGTTGTCCTAAGGTGCACATCATTGGCTAGGAGTCTCTTGGTGTTTGAGGTTGAGTATGAAGAATGTAAACAAGCTTGCATAAAAGTAATGAACAAATAGCAATGAAACTAAGGGACACAAGCAATTGTAATCAAGCAAGGGTGAATAACAATAAATCAATATAAAAGCTTTGGCTAGGGTTGGAAATTGGAAGTCCTATCATCATTATCTCTATCAATTGTGATATCAATTGGTTGTTGCTCCACTTAGTCAACCTCTAACTATGAAGGAAAGTCAAGTGAAAATAATCAACTTGAGTCCACAAGTCCTAGTAAAATTCTAGTGAGAGACTAGAGTTAGTGTCATTCAAGTCAACTAGCAATTTCCAATTATCAATCAACAAATGCTTTGATAATTCAAGTGTCTCCAATTATCCAACCCCTAAGCCAAGAGTGAAATTCTACTCCATAGCTAAAGTAAACATTTTCTCAAACAATTGGTGAGCAATAATGGAAGACATCATGAAATTGAGATAGGAAATTGAAGTAAAGATATCTATTGCAAACAATTAAAAACAGTCAACAATTAACAACAATTAACATGAAATTCCTCAATTCATTAATGGAAATCAAAGTAACAAAGTCTAGATCTAAGATCTACAATAGTAGAGTAACAAAAACACCAAAATGAGAGTAGAAGAAGAAGATCTACAATAAGAACAATGTAGAGTTGAATCAAATTTAGATCTCACCAAAGAATCTAAGTACAATTGAGATTGAGAAAGCCAAAAACCTAGAGAGAAGTTGGAGTTTCTCTCTCTAAAAGTGTAACTACTAAAAACTAACTCTCCAAAAATATCTCAATGTGTCAAAATATGTGTATCTCCTTCAACCATGGGCTCTTTTAATCTTTTTCCGCCAGAATTCCACTCAGAATTAGGCCAGAAGCTCCTCTGAAATCGCCAGCCACTAACGTGCAAAAAATTACCGAGTAAGAATTTATATTAGAAATCACGTTGCAAGTACAATTCTTAATCGATAAAATTTCGCGTATCAATTTAAAAAGGGTTGTCACAAAATTAAGAATAAAATACTGGGAATAGAATCCCCATGTCATCTCCCAACGAGTTGCTAAGAGAGTGCGAATTATTGATTAGGGGTTTCTTAGAAATTTGGAGTTTGGGGAATGGGCAAATAGATGATTGTAAATTAAAGAAGTAGAAATTAAGAAAAGGATTGATGTAATTAGAATACAAGCCTTGACCCGGAGAAGATTAATCGGAAGTTCTATTCTGGTTGGATTTTTTCAAGAATAATAGTGAGAGGTTGTTATTTTTTTACTTAGTTAACCCTCAACGAATGAAGGAAAGTCAAGTAATTGAGCTAACTCTTATTCACAAGTCCTAATCCTCTCCCTCGGGAAGGATTAGCGTTAGTGAATAGAGAGCCAGCCAACAACTTCCAATTACTATTTAACTCTTCAGTATTCCAACTCAAGGGTCTCCTATTAATCAACTCCAAAGTCAAGTTGAGAGCTTACTCCATTGACATGGATGTCATTTTCGCATGCATGTAAAGGGAGTAGGAAGAAGACATGCTAATAAAACTCAATTGAAAATAATCAACAAATAAAAAAATTAAATAGAAAAGAGTAAGAGAATAGGAAGCAAAATAGAATGATAAAACTTCAATGGAGGTAGTAACTCTTCTCAATATCCAACTCAAAAGCATAAAACTGCAAATCTATAGATCTATGAAGAACCCTAGAGGAAGTGGTTAATCTCTCTCTAAGATTCCAAAACTAAAAAAAATTTCGAATGTGTCAATGTGTCAATGTGTATTGAGTCTCTGCTGTCCCCTGGCTCTTGTCTGCGTTTATGGGCCGAAAACTGGGTCCAAACTCAGCCCAAAATTGCCCCAGCATTTTCTACAAATTTTGCACGTGGCGCATGTCACGCGTACGCGTCAAGCACGCGTGCGCGTCGATGGTCTTCTGCGCGTTCACGCGTATGCATCAGGTATGCATCCGCGTTTCTATGGAATGCGCCAAATTGCACGTACGCGCTAGGTACGTGTGCGTGCCGGTTCTTGCTGGTCAGCTCCTTGGTCTCTTGTGTTCCTTCTATTTTTGTAAGCTTTCTTTCCATCCTATAAGCCATTCCTGCCCTATAAATCCTGAAAACACTTAACACACGGATCACGGCATCGAATGGGATAAAGGGGAATTAATAATACATAATTTAAGGGCTTAGGAAGCAAGTCTTCAACCATAGAATAAAATTGGAAAGGATTTATAAAACCATGCAAATTGTATGAATAAGTATACAGAGAATCGATAAATACCACTCAATTTAGCACAAGATAAACCATAAAATAGCGGTTTATCAAGCACGTTTTCATTAAAGAGATCACGTGCGTGCGTCATGTGTACGCATAGATCACGCGTATGCGTCGATGGGCATTTGCAGTCTACGCGTGCGTGTCAAGCGTGCGTGCGCGTCGATTGAGAAGTCTACCTAGCTATGCGGAAGCGTCGACTTTTGTGCACCAATTCCAAATTCGGGCTCCCACGTGTGCGCGTAGGCTGCGCGTGCGAGCCGATGCCAATGCTTCAAAACTCCATTTTTCATGCTCCTTCCACTTATGCATGCTTCCTTTCCCTCTTCTATACCATTCTTGTCCCCTACAGGCTCTGAAATCAATTAACAAACAGATCACGACATCGAATGGTAATAAAGAGAGATCAAAATATAGCTTATTTAGAGCCTAAAAATCATGTTTTCAACCATTAAGCAAAACTAGGAAGGAAACACAAAACCATGCATTTTATGTGGATAAGTGTGAAGGAAGTTGATGAAATCCTCTAAATTACGCACAAAATATACCACGAAATAGTGGCGCATCAGCTTTTAAGCTTTAGAACAATGGTGAATAGGTTAAATGAGTTACGAGAATGTTGAGAAAGATTTGCGAAGTAATAACTAAGTAATGAGGTGATGGTAGTGCAAAATAAGAAATTGATAAGCATGACGATAATAATGATGAATTGCAATTGAATGAGAGATGGATTGATGATGATAATGACATTGAGAAATGATGAATTAAAATATATTCAGCGTAAGCATTTGAAATTATTTAGACATATCACCGGGTAAGAGGTAATGGCGTTGTCCACTTGCTCCGGGTATAAGTTGAGATTTTGGGTAAGAGGCAGTGGCATTGTCCACCTACTCTGGGTATATGTTGAGGTAACGGGTAAGATGCAGTAGCGTGGTCCACTTGCTTCGGATAAAGGTTCGGGACTCTGGGTAAGATGCAAAGGTTGGATTCTACCACCTTTGCTATGATTTGAGAATTGTAACACCACCTGGGTAGAGTCAAGGGTGAGGTTGTCCCTTTACTCCGGATACGCGGGTAAGATGCAAGGGTTGCAATTTTGTACCACTTGCTCCGTGTTTTGTGTTTTTGTCCAAGATTCGCTATCGGACATATCGAATTTGGCTATATAACCAACAGATGAGACTCATCGGCCATATGGCAGACATGCATCATGTGCACTTGTATGTTTTACTTGAGTGTGCATTGTTTTGGCTTGCCTAATTATTTAATTATAATTAACTACTATTTGTCCTATCTGTTGTACTTGCTATCTATATATGTATTTTTCTTGATTGTATTGTATGTATTTGCATATGAAAGACCCCTCATATGGTGGAGGCGTGATGAGGGTTGTTTCACTGGTAATTCGGGAGGTTTGAAGAAGACAGGAGATGAAGAGTTAGTTTAGAAATAGGAATTCTTTGGGTGGATTACCAAACTTTATGGTTTAGTATTGATTTTAAGTTTTATTCTGAGTGTCGGAGTTCTAGAAAATGCCTCTAGCTTTCCCGGGACTTTATATATTAACTATGCCGGCACCTTTACCATACTGAGAACTTCCGGTTCTCCTTTCCATACATGTATTATTGTTTTTAGATGCAGAAAATGATACACCACGTTGAGCTTGCCGGAGACTCTTGGCACGCGAAGATCTACCTTTGGGATTTTATACTTTGTGTTTTGTATATGTACATGTATATAGATTCTCCACTTGTATATATTTGCATTTTGTCCTGGAGGTTGACTTGGAGAAACAGGGTTTATATTCTGTATTTTCGTAAATACTTTTGGGGTTGTTGGTGCGCGAAATTGTGAACAATACTTTTTCACAACTCTCATAATCCCCGGTAATGGCTCCACAAACGTGGTAGCTCAATACCATGGCATTACACAACTTCGCACAACTAACCAGCAAGTGCACTGGGTCGTCCAAGTAATACCTTACGTGAGTAAGGGTCGATCCCACGGAGATTGTTAGCATTGAAGCAAGCTATGGTCATCTTGTAAATCTTAGTCAGGCAAACTCAAATGTATATGATGATGAACGAAATTAACATAAAAGATAAAGATAGTGATACTTATGTAATTCATTGGTAGGAACTTCAGATAAGCTCATGAAGATGCCTTCCCTTCCGTCTCTCTGCTTTCCTACTGCCTTCATCCAATCCTTCTTACTCCTTTCCATGGCAAGCTTGTGTAGGGTTTCACTGTTGTCAGCAGCTACCTCCCATCCTCTCATTGGAAATACGTTCCTGATGCTCTGTCACAGCATCGGCTATCCATCTGTCGGTTCTCAATCAGGCCGGAATAGAATCCAGTGATTCTTTTGCGTCTGTCACTAACGCCCCGCCCTCAGGAGTTTGAAGCACGTCACAGTCATTCAATCATTGAATCCTACTCAGAATACCACAGACAAGGTTAGACCTTCCGGATTCTCTTGAATGCCGCCATCAGTTCTTGCCTATACCACGAAGACTCTGATCTCACGGAATGGTTGGCTCGTTTGTCAGGCGAGCACTCGGTTGTCAGGCGATCAACCATGCATCGTGCAATCAGAAATCCAAGAGATATTCACTAAGCCTCAGATGCTTGTAGAACAAGAATGGTTGTCAGTCACCTTGTTCATGAGTGAGAATGGTGATGGGCGTCAATCATCACCTTCATCATGTTGAAGAACAAGTGATATCTTGGACAAAGAACAAGCGGAATTGAATGGAAGAACAATAGTAATTGCATTAATACTCGAGGTACAGCAGAGCTCCACACCTTAATCTATGGTGTGTAGAAACTCCACCGTTGAAAATACATAAGAACAAGGTCTAGGCATGGCCGAATGGCCAGCCTCCCAAAGTGATCAAAAGATCTAAAGAAAAAGGTTCCAAAGATCAGAAGATTCTCAATACAATAGTAAAAGGTCCTACTTATAGAAAACTAGTAGCCTCAGGTGTACAGAAATGAGTAAATGACATAAAAATCCACTTCCGGGCCCACTTGGTGTGTGCTTGGGCTGAGCAATGAAGCATTTTTCGTGTAAGACTCTTCTTGGAGTTAAACGCCAGCTTTGGTGCCAGTTTGGGCGTTTAACTCCCATTTGGGTGCCAGTTCCAGCGTTTAACGCTGGGATTTCTTGAGGTGACTTTGAACGCCGGTTTGGGCCATCAAATCTTGAGCAAAGTATGGACTATCATATATTGCTGGAAAGCCCAGGATGTCTACTTTCCAACGCCGTTGAGAGCGCGCCAATTGGGCTTCTGTAGCTCCAGAAAATCCACTTCGAGTGCAGGGAGGTCAGAATCCAACGGCATCTGCAGTCCTTTTCAGTCTCTGAATCAGATTTTTGCTCAGGTCCCTCAATTTCAGTCAGAAAATACCTGAAATCACAGAAAAACACACAAACTCATAGTAAAGTCCAGAAAAGTGAATTTTAACTAAAAACTAATAAAAATATACTAAAAACTAACTAAAAGATACTAAAATCATACTAAAAATAATGCCAAAAAGTGTATAAATTATCCGCTCATCACAACACCAAACTTAAATTGTTGCTTGTCCTCAAGCAACTGAAAATCAAAGAAGATAAAAAGAAGAGAATATGCAATGAATTCCAAAAACATCTATGAAGATCAGTATTAATTAGATGAGCGGGGCTTTTAGCTTTTTGCCTCTGAACAGTTTTGGCATCTCACTCTATCCTTTGAAATTCAGAATGATTGGCTTCTTTAGGAACTTAGAATCCAGATAGTGTTATTGATTCTCCTAGTAGAGTATGATGATTCTTGAACATAGCTATTTATTGAGTCTTGGCTGTGGCCCAAAGCACTCTGTCTTCCAGTATTACCACCGGATACATACATGCCACAGACACATAATTGGGTGAACCTTTTCAGATTGTGACTCAGCTTTGCTAAAGTCCCCAATTAGAGGTGTCCAGGGTTCTTAAGCACACTCTTATTGCCTTGGATCACAACTTTATTCTCTTTTTTTTTTCTTTCGGTTTTTTTTTTTTCGTTTGCTTCCTTCTCTTTTTTTTTTGTATTCACTGCTTTTTCTTGCTTCAAGAATCATTTTTAATGATTTTTCAGATCCTCAGTAACATGTCTCTTTCTCCATCATTCTTTCAAGAGCCAACATTCATGAACCACAAATTCAAAAGACATATGCACTGTTCAAGCATACATTCAGAGAACAAAAGTGTTGCCACCACATCAAAATAATTAAACTGTTATAAAATTCAAAATTCATGCAATTCTTTTTCTTTTTCAATTTAAGCACATTTTTATTCAAGAAAGGTGATGGATTCATAGGACATTCATAACTTTAAGGCATAGACACTAAGACACTAATGATCACAAGACACAAACATGGATAAACATAAGCATAAGAAAATCGAAAAAACAGAAGAACAAATAACAAGGAAATCAAAGAACGGGTCCACCTTAGTGATGGCGGCTCTTTCTTCCTCTTGAAGATCCTATGGGGTGTTTAAGCTCCTCAATGTCTCTTCCTTGTCTTTGTTGCTCCTCCCTCATGATTCTTTGGTCTTCTCTAATTTCATGAAGGATGATGGAGTGTTCTTGATGCTCCACCCTTAGTTGTCCCATGTTGGAACTCAATTCTCCTAGGGAGGTGTTTACTTGCTCCCAATAGTCTTGTGGAGGAAAGTGCATCCCTTGAGGAATCTCAGGGATCTCATGATGAGTGGGATCTCTTGTGTACTCCATCCTTTTCTTGGTGATGGGCTTGTCCTCATCAATGGGGGTGTCTCCCTCTATGTCAACTCCAACTGAATAACAGAGGTGACATATGAGATGAGGAAAGGCTAACCTTGCCAAGGTGGAGGTCTTGTCCGCCACCTTGTAGAGTTCTTGGGCTATAACCTCATGAACCTCTATTTCTTCTCCAATCATGATGCTATGGATCATGATAGCCCGGTCTATGGTGACTTCGGACCGGTTGCTAGTGGGAATGATTGAGCGTTGTATGAACTCTAACCATCCTCTAGCCACGGGCTTGAGGTCATGCCTTCTCAATTGAACCGGCTTTCCTCTTGAATCTTGCTTCCATTGTGCGCCCTCTTCACATATGATTGTGAAGACTTGGTCCAACCTTTGATCAAAGTTGACCCTTCTTGTATAAGGATGCTCATCTCCTTGCATCATAGGCAAGTTGAACGCCACCCTCACACTCTCCGGACTAAAATCCAAGTATTTCCCCCGAACCATTGTAAGATAATTCTTTGGATTCGGGTTCACACTTTGGTCATGGTTCTTGGTGATCCATGCATTGGCATAGAACTCTTGAACCATCAAGATTCCGACTTGTTGAATGGGGTTGGTAAGTACTTCCCAACCTCTTCTTCGGATCTCATGGCGGATCTCCGGATATTCACCCTTTTTGAGTGAAAAGGGGACTTCGGGGATCACCTTCTTCAAGGCCACAACTTCATAGAAGTGGTCTTGATGCACCCTTGAGAGGAATCTATCCATCTCCCATGACTCGGAGGTGGAAGCTTTTGCCTTCCCTTTCCTCTTTCTAGAGGTTTCTCCGGCCTTGGATGCCATAAATGGTTATGGAAAAACAAAAAGCAATGCTTTTACCACACCAAACTTAAAATGTTTGCTCGTCCTCGAGCAAAAGAAGAAAGAAGAGAGTAGAAGAAGAAGAAATGAAGAAGAGGGAGATGGTGGTGTTTTCGGCCAAAGAGGGGGAGAAGTGGTGTTTAGGTTGTGTGAAAATGAAGGGTTGAAGAAGGGTATATATAGGAGAGAGGGGGGTAATGGTTCGGCCATTATGGGTGGGTTTGGGAGGGAAAGTGGTTTGAATTTGAAGGGTGAGGTTGGTGGGGATTTATGAAGGATGGATGTGAGTGGTGAAGAGAAAGATGGGATTTGATAGGTGAAGGGTTTTTGGGGAAGAGGTGTTGAGGTGATTGGTGAATGGGGGAAGAAGAGAGAGAGTGATGGTGGGGTCCTGTGGGGTCCACAGATCCTGTGGTGTCAAGGAAAAGTCATCCCTGCACCAAATGGCATCAAAATCCACGTTTTGAGCCATTTCTGGCGTTAAACGCCGGGCTGGTGCCCATTCCTGGCGTTTAACGCCAGGTTCTAGCCCTTTTCTGGCGTTTAACGCCAGTCTGGTGCCCCTTTTTGGCGTTAAACGCCCAGAATGGTGCCAGACTGGGCGTTAAACGCCCAACTGCTAGGCTTACTGGCGTTTAAACGCCAGCAGCTTCTTCCTCCAGGGTGTGCTGTTTTTCTTCCTGTTTTTCATTTTGTTTTTGCTTTTTTTCATTGTTTTTGTGACTTCTTATGATCATCAACCTACAAAAAAGATAAAATAACAAAAGGAAATAGATAATTATAAAACATTGGGTTGCCTCCCAACAAGCGCTTCTTTAATGTCATTAGCTTGACAGAGGACTCTCATGGAGCCTCAGAAACACTCAGAACCGTGTTGGAACCTCCCAACACCAAACTTAGAGTTTGAATGTGGGGGTTCAACACCAAACTTAGAGTTTGGTTGTGGCCTCCCAACACCAAACTTAGAGTTTGACTGTGGGGGCTCTGCTTGGCTCTGTTTTGAGAGAAGCTCTTCATGCTTCCTCTCCATGATGACAGAGGGATATCCTTGAGCCTTAAACACAAAGGATTCTTCATTCACTTGAATGATCAACTCTCCTCTATCAACATCAATCACAGCCTTTGCTGTAGCTAGGAAGGGTCTGCCAAGGATGATGGATTCATCCATGCACTTCCCAGTCTCTAGGACTATGAAATCAGTAGGGATGTAATGGTCTTCAACTTTTACCAAAACACTCTCTACAAGTCCATGAGCTTGTTTTCTTGAATTGTCTGCCATCTCTAATGAGATTCTTGCAGCTTGTACCTCAAAGATCCCTAGCTTCTCCATTACAGAGAGAGGCATGAGGTTTACACTTGACCCTAAATCACACAAGGCCTTCTTAAAGGTCATGGTGCCTATGGTACAAGGTATAGAAAACTTCCCAGGATCTTGTCTCTTTTGAGGTAATTTCTGCCTAGACAAGTCATCCAGTTCTTTGGTGAGCAAGGGAGGTTCATCTTCCCAAGTCTCATTTCCAAACAACTTGTCATTTAGCTTCATGATTGCTCCAAGGTATTTAGCAACTTGCTCTTCAGTGACATACTCATCCTCTTCAGAGGAAGAATACTCATCAGAGCTCATGAAAGGCAGAAGTAAGTCCAATGGAATCTCTATGGTCTCATTTTGAGCCTCAGATTCCCATGGTTCCTCATTGGGGAACTCAGAGGAGGTTGGTGCACGCCCATTGAGGTCTTCCTCAGTGGCGTCCACCTCCTCTCTTTCCTCTCCATATTCGGCCATATTTATGGCTTTGCACTCTCCTTTTGGATTTTCTTCTGTATTACTTGGGAGAGTACTAGGAGGGAGTTCAGTAACTTTCTTGCTCAGCTGACCCACTTGTCCTTCCAAATTTCTGATGGAGGACCTTGTTTCATTCATGAAACTTTGGGTGGTTTTGATTAGATCAGAGACCATTGTTGCTAAGTCAGAGGTATTCTGCTTAGAACTCTCTGTCTGTTGCTGAGAAGATGATGGAAAAGGCTTGTTATTGCTAAACCTATTTCTTCCACCATTATTATTATTGAAACCTTGTTGAGGTCTCTCTTGATTCTTCCATGAGAGATTTGGGTGATTTCTCCATGAAGAATTATAGGTGTTTCCATAGGGTTCTCCTAGGTAGTTCACCTCTTCCATTGAAGGGTTCTCAGGATCATAAGCTTCTTCCTCAGATGAAGCTTCCTTAGTACTGCCAGGTGCATTTTGCATTCCAGACAGACTTTGAGAAATCAAATTGACTTGTTGAGTCAATATCTTGTTCTGAGCCAGTATGGCATTCAGAGTGTCAATCTCAAGAACTCCTTTCTTCTGACTAGTTCCATTGTTCACATGATTCCTTTCAGAAGTGTACATGAATTGGTTATTTGCAACCATTTCAATTAGCTCTTGAGCCTCTGTAGGCGTCTTCTTCAGATGAAGAGATCCTCCAGCAGAGCTATCCAAAGACATCTTGGATAGTTCAGAGAGACCATCATAGAAAATACCTATGATGCTCCATTCAGAAAGCATGTCTGAGGGACATCTTCTGATTAATTATTTGTATCTTTCCCAAGCTTCATAGAGGGATTCTCCATCCTTCTGTCTGAAGGTTTGGACTTCCACTCTAAGCTTACTCCATCTTTGAGGTGGAAAGAACTTTGCCAAGAAGGCATTGACTAGCTTTTCCCAAGAGTCCAGGCTTTCTTTAGGTTGAGAATCCAACCATATTCTAGCTCTGTCTCTTACAGCAAAAGGGAATAGCATCAGTCTATAGACCTCAGGGTCAACCCCATTAGTCTTGACTGTGTCACAGATTTGCAAGAATTCAGCTAAGAACTGATGAGGATCTTCCATTGGAAGTCCATGGAACTTGCAATTCTGTTGCATTAGAGAAACTAATTGAGGCTTAAGCTCAAAGTTATTTGCTCCAATGGCAGGGATAGAGATGCTTCTCCCATAAAAATCAGGAGTAGGTGCAGTGAAGTCACCCAGCACCTTCCTTGCATTGTTGGCATTGTTGTTGTTTTCGGCTGCCATGTGTTCTTCTCCTTTGAAGAATTCGGTCAGGTCCTCAACAGAGAGTTGTGCCTTGGCTTTTCTTAGCTTTCGCTTCAAGTTTTTCTCAGGTTCAGGGTCAGCTTCAACAAGAATGCCTTTGTCTCTGCTCCTGCTCATATGAAAGAGAAGAGAAAAAGAAAATGTGGAATCCTCTATGTTACAGTATAGAGATTCCTTGAAGTGTCAGAGGAAAAGAAAAATAGAAGAAAGAAGGTAGAAGAATTCGAACTTGATGAGATAGGGTTCGAATTGTGCATTAAGGAGGAGTAGTACTCCATAAATAGAAGGATGTGGGAAAGAGGGAAGAGGATTTTCGAAAATTAATTAGAAAGATGTTAAAAACATTTTAAAAATTGATTGACAATTTTCGAAAATTGAAAGTGGAAAAGAAATCAAGTGATTTTTGAAAAAGATTTTGAAATTAGAAATCAAAAAGATTTGATTGAAGACTATTTTGAAAGAGATGAGGTTAAGAAGATATGATTGGTTTTAAAAAAAATGTGATTGAGAAGATATGATTTGAAAACAATTTTAAAAGATATGTTTTGAAAACAATTTTAAAAGATTTGATTTTGAAAATTAATGACTTGCCTAACAAGAAAAGATATGATTCAAACATAAAACCTTCCTCAACAGAAAAGGCAAAAAATGTTCAATCAAATCATTAATTGTTAGTAAGTATCTTTGAAAAAGGAAAGAAATTGATTTTGAAAACATTTGATTGAAAAGATATGATTTGAAAAAGATTTGATTTTGAAAAACTTTGAAAACTTAAAAAAAAATTGATTTGAAAACAAAATCTTCCCCCTAGCACCATCCTGGCGTTAAACGCCCAGAATGGTATACATTCTGGCGTTTAACGCCCAAAATGCTACCTATTTGGGCGTTAAACGCCCAACCAGGTACCCTGGCTGGCGTTTAAACGCCAGTCTGCCTTCTTCACTGGGCATTTTTGAATGCTCAGCTTTTTCTGTATAATTCCTCTGCAGTAGGTTCTGAATCTTCAATTCTTTGTATCATTGGCTTGAAAAGACACAAAAAAAAAAAATTTTTTTTTGGATTTTTAATAATCAAAATGCAACAAGAATGAAATAACAATGCATGCTAGACACCAAACTTAGCAGTTTGTATACTACTGACACTATATGAGACACATAAACACTCAAGCCAAAAGAATTCAAAGATCAAAACAAAGAAATACATGCATGGATTCGAAAAATATAACAAAAACATGCATTTGACACCAAACTTAAGATGAGACACTAGACTCAAGCAAGAAACATCAAATATTTTTGGTTTTTATGGTTTTTGTGAATTTTTTTTTTTGTGTTTTTCGAAAATTAAGTGGGAAAAGATATCAAAATTCTTAATGAGAATTCCAGGAATCAGTGCAATGCTAGTCTAATACTCCGGTCCAGGAATTAGACATGGCTTCACAGCCAGCCAAGCTTTCAAAGAAAACTTCGGTCCAAAACACTAGACATGACCAGAGGTCAGCCAAGCCTTAGCAGGTCACTGCTCCAAAAGCAAAATTGATGAAAATTAACAAGCTCTTGTGGTGATAAGTTGAAACCTCGGTCCAATCAGATTAGACATGGCTTCTCAGCCAGCCAGATTTCAACAAATCATCATGAAACTCTAGAATTCATCTTCAAGAATTTCGAAAAAAAAATAAATACCTAATCTAAGCAACAAGATGAACCGTCAGTTGTCCAAACTAGAACAATCCCAGGCATTGTTACCAAAAGCTTGCTCAAAACTTGAACAATCCCCGGCAACGGCGCCAAAAACTTGGTGCGCGAAATTGTGAACAATACTTTTTCACAACTCTCATAATCCCCGGTAATGGCTCCACAAACGTGGTAGCTCAATACCATGGCATTACACAACTTCGCACAACTAACCAGCAAGTGCACTTGGTCGTCCAAGTAATACCTTACGTGAGTAAGGGTCGATCCCACGGAGATTGTTAGCATTGAAGCAAGCTATGGTCATCTTGTAAATCTTAGTCAGGCAAACTCAAATATATATGATGATGAACGAAATTAACATAAAAGATAAAGATAGTGATACTTATGTAATTCATTGGTAGGAACTTCAGATAAGCGCATGAAGATGCCTTCCCTTCCGTCTCTCTGCTTTCCTACTGCCTTCATCCAATCCTTCTTACTCCTTTCCATGGCAAGCTTGTGTAGGGTTTCACTGTTGTCAGCAGCTACCTCCCATCCTCTCATTGGAAATACGTTCCTGATGCTCTGTCACAGCATCGGCTATCCATCTGTCGGTTCTCAATCAGGCCGGAATAGAATCCAGTGATTCTTTTGCGTCTGTCACTAACGCCCCGCCCTCAGGAGTTTGAAGCACGTCACAGTCATTCAATCATTGAATCCTACTCAGAATACCACAGACAAGGTTAGACCTTCCGGATTCTCTTGAATGCCGCCATCAGTTCTTGCCTATACCACGAAGACTCTGATCTCACGGAATGGTTGGCTCGTTTGTCAGGCGAGCACTCGGTTGTCAGGCGATCAACCATGCATCGTGCAATCAAAAATCCAAGAGATATTCACTAAGCCTCAGATGCTTGTAGAACAAGAATGGTTGTCAGTCACCTTGTTCATGAGTGAGAATGGTGATGGGCGTCAATCATCACCTTCATCATGTTGAAGAACAAGTGATATCTTGGACAAAGAACAAGCGGAATTGAATGGAAGAACAATAGTAATTGCATTAATACTCGAGGTACAGCAGAGCTCCACACCTTAATCTATGGTGTGTAGAAACTCCACCGTTGAAAATACATAAAAACAAGGTCTAGGCATGGCCGAATGGCCAGCCTCCCAAAGTGATCAAAAGATCTAAAGAAAAAGGTTCCAAAGATCAGAAGATTATCAATACAATAGTAAAAGGTCCTACTTATAGAAAACTAGTAGCCTCAGGTGTACAGAAATGAGTAAATGACATAAAAATCCACTTCGGGCCCACTTGGTGTGTGCTTGGGCTGAGCAATGAAGCATTTTTCGTGTAGAGACTCTTCTTGGAGTTAAACGCCAGCTTTGGTGCCAGTTTGGGCGTTTAACTCCCATTTGGGTGCTAGTTCCAGCGTTTAACGCTGGGATTTCTTGAGGTGACTTTGAACGCCGGTTTGGGCCATCAAATCTTGGGCAAAGTATGGACTATCATATATTGCTGGAAAGCCCAGGATGTCTACTTTCCAACGCCGTTGAGAGCGGGCCAATTGGGCTTCTGTAGCTCCAGAAAATCCACTTCGAGTGCAGGGAGGTCAGAATCCAACAGCATCTGCAGTCCTTTTCAGTCTCTGAATCAGATTTTTGCTCAGGTCCCTCAATTTCAGTCAGAAAATACCTGAAATCACAGAAAAACACACAAACTCATAGTAAAGTCCAGAAAAGTGAATTTTAACTAAAAACTAATAAAAATATACTAAAAACTAACTAAAAGATACTAAAATCATACTAAAAATAATGCCAAAAAGTGTATAAATTATCCGCTCATCAGTTGTGTATATATATATATATATATATATATATATATATATATATATATATATATATATATATATTCTAGTCCGCCTTTGCTTCGCAGGTCGAGTTTTAGAGCTTGATTATGTATCTATCTTTTGAAACTTTGTTTATATACTTATCTATTTAGTTTTCTGTATAAGCCTTTTATCTAATCGCTTTTCGAGTGTGACGCGTTTTCGGTCTTGTTTGTTCATCCTTTCTTCCAAGGCTCCTAGATAAACTATTCTTCATATATATATATAATATCTTTACGTATTTTTGTTTTAGAGGTCGTAGCGCTTCACCACCTTTGATTTACGTCCTAGACATAAGACTTTGTGTGATAGAGTGTTACAAATCATGTGCTGCTTTCTACAGGTTTAGCACTAAATGCTGGAGGAGTGGTGTTTAGCGCTGAGTCTCTCGAGAAGAATAGTGTTGGACACGGTTTGGCGCTAAACGCCAATGTCGTGGTGTTTAGCGCCGTAATGCCAGAGAGTAAGTATAGATTATTATATATCGTTGGAAAACTATGGACGTTGGCTTTCCAATGTCGTTGTAATAACATCATTTGAACCTCTATAACTCAATTTATGCTCGTTGGATATGAGGAGGTCAAGGTTGACAGCATCCACGAATTCTCCTTGCACATGTCTTCGATTCTTGGTTCTCTTTGTTCTTTTTCTTCTCTTTTCCTAAAATTTTCCTACAAGAATAATGAAATCATGAAAATCAAAGAGTTAATAGAATAGCCTTGAAAATCATATAATTATGAAATAAAAGTCATAACTTTTCTATAATAAATACCAATGAAAGTTCTTAAGATGCTCATGCATTAGAGACCATTGGCAATCCAATCCACTGGTGGCCACAACTATTTTTTAACAATTGTTGATGACAAAAGCTGGTTCACATGGGCATTTTTCATGCAAAATAAAGATAAAGTAACATCTTTAATTTCTAATTTTGTAAATCTCATTGAAATTCAATTTCATAAGAAAATAAAATATATATGAACTGATAATGGTAGAAAGTTCATTATGTTGTCCTTTTATGAGTCTCAAGGAATTATTCATTAAACTTCTTGTATGAAAACTCCAAACAAAATGGCATTGTAAAGAGAAAACACCATGACATTCTTAACATGGCTAGGGCTTTCATTTTTGAAAGCAATTTACCACTTAAATCTTAGACTTATGCTGTTGCTCATGCCATCCATATTTTAAATAGAGTTCCCACAAATCCTCTACTTGCCAAGAGCCCATATCAAGTCTTGCTTGATGAATTGCCAAATATAAAGTATTTTAAGTTCTTTGGTTGCTTGGATTTTGCCTCAATGTTAGCCAATCACAGAACTAAGTTACAAACAAGAGCTTAAAAGGCTGTGTTCTTGGGTTTCAAGATGGGGACTAAAGGCTTCATCCTTCTGGATACAGCCACTAAAGAGATTTTTGTCTCAAAGGATGTTATTTTCTATGAACGTATTTGTCCATTTAATCTAGATCATGGTACTTCATATTATCACACATCCATTTATGACTCTAATTTCATTAGGCACACCATACCTACTATTCCTACACCTGCACCCACATTCTCTCATGCAATACCCAATTCACTACTTTCATCCCCTCATGCATGGCATTTAGTTACCTCACTTACACCTTCATCTAGTTCAAATTTTGTATCTCCTTCACCTATGCACCCATCTGAGAGTTCTCACCACAACCCACCACCACCACCCCACCAATTCAAGACACTCAAGAGGTTCTTAGAAGATCACATAGGATACGTTGACCACGTTCACACCTAGCTGATTTCCATTGTATACAGGTTGCTACTGTCCCTGATTTTTCTAACAGTGTCATTCTATTTTCTCCGAAATACTCTCTCTCACAAGTAATTTCATTGGATATTCTTTCTTCCGCACATAAAGCCCTCTCCTAGCCATTGATAACGTTGTCAAATAACTAATTTTAAGCAAGCTATATTGCACATGATTTCTGGAAGAAAGCAATTAAGGATGAACTTCAAGCTCTTGAGAAGAAGACATAGACTATCATTACTCTTCTAAAAGAGAAGGCGGCTGTTAGTTGCAAATAGGCCTTCAAGACCAAGTTGAAGGCTGATGGCTTTATAGAATGACACAAGGCATGGCTGGTTGCTAAAGGATACACCAAAATGGCTGGGTTTCAACTATTTTGGCAACTTTAGTCCGATTGTGAAAATGTCAACTTTTCGAGTTCTTTTGCTCTTGTTGCTCACAAGGGTTGGTTTCTTCACCAATTGGATGTCAACACAGCCTTTCTTCAGGGTGATCTTCCATAAACTGTCTATATAAAAGTGCCTCCGGGTCTCTCAGCTCCCCCGAATAGTGCGTGCAAGCTAGAGAATTCTCTCTATGGCCTTAAACAGGCTAGTCGTCAATGGAATCATAAACTATGTTCAGTTTTGAAGTCTTCTGGCTACCAACAATCCAGGGCTGACCATTCTTTCTTTATTAAGGGTTTTGCCGCAGCATTCACGATAATATTAGTGTATGTTGATGACCTTGTCCTTGTAGGTAATGATATGGAAGAAATCAATCAAATTAAGGCCTTGCTTGATGCTAAATTCAAGATTAAGGACATCGGATGTTTGAAATACTTTCTTGGCTTCGAAGTTGCCAATAGTAGGGAAGGAATCATGCTCTATCAACACAAATATGCCATTCATCTATTGGATGAATTAGGCTTGACTAACTCGAAACCAGCCACAACTCCTATGCGCTACACTCCTCACCTTTTAAAGTCTTCTAGTTCTCCCCTTTCAGATTTAACTCCCTATCATATGCTTATAAGGAAGCTGTTGTATTTAACAAACACTCGTCTGGACATTAGCTTCGCCATTAACAAGCTCAGTCAATACTTAGATTGTGTAACTAATACGTACTTCACAGCGGGATTGCACTGATGAGCAAAAATTGAAGCTCACGGATACCGGCAAGTGTATTGGATCATTTAAGTAATACCACAATGAGTGACTATGATGTTCACAAGGATTAAAAGATTGTGGTAAGAAACGTCTAATTAAATCTCTAATTAGATCCAATCAAACTTTGAAGAAAAAAAGAAATAGATAAGATGAAAGAATTAAATTGCAGAAAGTAACTGAAAATGGCTCAGCAAGTTAGGAAAGAATTTAATAATAGGAAATGTCAAGGGCTATGGAGATGTTTATCCTCTTAGAGAAATAAAACATTATTTACTTATCTTGAAGTTTGCAAAAGATCTGTCACGACAATTCTTTAGTAACTGATTTATAATTCCTTGGTTCCTCAGTTTCTCAAGCATTAATTAGTCGTCAATTAATTAATCAATAGATTAAGCACAAAAATGGATTTAGTTTTCTAATAAGATTTAAAAGTAGTCCTTAGGTCAAATTACATGTCACATATTCAAGCTAGTCCTATCCGATTAAATCTTTGAAAGAAAAACACAAATTTCAAAAGTTGTTCTAATCCAAATTATATGTCACTTATTCAAAATTAGAGTGATTGAAAATCATGCACGTGTTGCACACTAATTGAACCACTAATTCCTAGCTGAATTCAAAGAGTCGTGTGAAAGAGTTTTCAAGCTATAATTCAAATATCAAAATTTTCAATTATAATAAATAAATTCAAAAGAGATTAGCATACCTTTCAATACCACTAATCCGAATAAAAAATGAATAACTCAATCATGAAATAGATCAATGCAAAACTTCAAAATAAAATAAACATAAATTAATAACCCATAGAAAACATAAACAGAGCTCCTAATTCTTTGACAAATGATTAGTTATCCATATAAAAAAGAAAGAAAACAAGAAGAAAAAATTCTGCTGAGGAACTGGATGTCTGGATTTGGATCTTAAGATCCTCTTCCGGATTGATATCCTTTTTTGTGAACAAGGTTCACTTATTTATATCCTAAGTTCTAGAATTTAAATTAAAAAAATCCTAATCTTATCCTTCGGAAATATAAGATAGCTAACTACTTTAAATTCAAATCAAATCCTAACAACCAAATCTCTTATGTTTTTAGAGAGAATTAATAACTAATCTTCTAGAATCTTCAATATTTTGGATGTGATTAAGCTTCTAATGATGTGGATAACTAAGCTTTGGGCCTTAATTGTTGTTTCTTAAGAGTTCTAATTATATTTAAGTTGGGCTTATGTTAGAGAATATTGGACAAAAATCCCAAAATTCCATCTTCCGGGGAGGACACATGCCAGACATGTGTATGGGGTCTTTTGGAGGACTGCTAAGCGTGTGGAGAGGCCGTTGGGCATGTAGCACATCTGCCGAGCGTGCATGTTAAAGATAGAGGGGTGCTAATTCTTTGCATCAACAAGATGATGGTGGTACATGGCTCAAACTAAATGCCCACTATAGACATATGTATATCATTTTGAAGCTCCAGACATTAGCTTTCTAATGCAACTGAAACTGCCTCATTTAGACCTCCAAAGCTTTTGTTATGATCGCTTGAATGTGAAGAGGTCAGTGCTAAGAACTTGTACGTCGGGCGTATGTATTTTGGGCTCCAATTTTCTTTCCTTTGGACACGCTTTTGTTCTTTAGGCTACACTTTTGCTATACTTGTATTTTCTTATAAAAAAAGCTTTAATTCTTGCTTGTTTTTGAGCCAAAATCTCCTAAAAATATAAAAACACTATACCAACTCCAAATATTTGATTATCTATGAAATTGGATTAGAAAACATAAAAAATTTAATTAAAATCTAAGAAAAAATGAAAAAGAATTAAAAAAATCGCTTAAGATGACGTGTCATCATGCACATCTTGAGATACATCAAACAAGCTCAAGCAAATTATTTTTGTTAACCTTCTTCTTTTTTCAGATAGCGCTTTTTGTTTGTTGACTGTAATCCTTCTTTTAGTGATTTCCTCTATTGACCACACATCTTCTGGTTATTTTTCTTTTTTGGGACTTAGGTGTTATACAGAGTTCTGAAGAGCCTTTTCATCATTAAGGGTATGGATTCCTCTGATTGATTATCTCGCATTCTTTTGGGGGAATTTATATTGTTTCTCTCGAGAAGGAATTTGTTTATTCCTCTGCCACTTGCTTGGCAATCAATTCCACTTGCTTTTTTAAAATTTTTATGCAGATTTCTTGGCTCTTGAAGTTTGTTCTTGTTTCTTGCATTAAAGTAGAAGTGGTTCAGGACAATCTTTTTATTTATTCTCAAGAAAAAACTCAGTCATGGTTTGAGCTAATTTCTCTAAAGTAAGCTCAAGAGATTTTGGAATTGTATCTGACTTTCTTGCTGTTGGCATGGAATGTCGAGATATCCTTGTCCTTGATTCTCCCAAAAAAAATTTGGTAATTCCTCTATTTAGGGAAAGATGAGTAATTAGAGGTGTATCCCAAGTGCTTATACTGTGTTTGTTCCACTTGTTTTATGAGGAGAAAAAGTTGTTACATCATATGTTCATAGTTTGCTAGAATTTTCTCCACAATCTTTAACTTCATCATCCCTTGTATACACAAATAAGAAAAGATCAAACGTACCTTGTAGAATACAGAGGAGAAAGAGGGAATAAAGAAAATAAAAGAAAAGAAGAAAATGTATGAGAAAGAAAAGAAAATAAATAAATAACGAAAAATAAAGAAAAGAAAGTAATTATGATAAAGAACAAAAAGAATGTAAAAAGGAACGTAAAAGAGAAGAAAGAAAATTAAAAAAATAGAACCAAAGAAAAAGAACGTGAAATACAAGAAAACTAAAGAAGAAGAAATTTAAACTAACCAACGGAATGCAAAGAAAATAATAAAACACAATTTAAATTTTTTTAAACAGAATAAAGAAAAACAAGAATGTGGAATGAAAGAAAAGAAAGATGAAAAAAATAAGAAAGGGAAAATAATGTGAAAAAGAAAAGAAGAATAGAGAAAATAAAAGGAAAGAAAAAGAACGTATAATAAAAATAAAGACTAAGAGTGAAATAAAGAAAAGAGTGTAAACAATATCTAAGTTAGGAATTCAACTGACGTATGTTGTCAATCTCAATTAATCTCCAGCAACGGCGCCAAAAACTTAATGAGCAAAAATTGAAGTTCAAGTAATACCACAGTGAGTGTATATGGTTTCCACGAGGATTAAAGGATTAAGGCAAGAAATATCTAATTAAATCTCTAATTAGATCCAATCAAACATTGAAGAAAAGAAGAAACAGATAAGATGAAAGAATCAGGATTGCAAAATGTAACTAAAAAATGGCCTTAGAAAGTTAGGAAAGAATTCAATAATAGGGAGGCCGTCGGGCATGCGTTTTGGAGACTTGAGGGCCCGCCGGTCGTGGAGCACATCCACCGGGTGTGTAGCACATCTGCCCAACGTGCATGTTGAAGATGAAGGGGCGCTATTTTTTTGCGTCAGCAAGATGACGGTGGTTCACGACTCAAACTAAACGTCCACTATATGCATATTATTTTGAAGCTCTAGACATTAGCTTTCTAACGCAGTTGAAACTCCCTCATTTAAACCTCTATAACTCAAGTTATGACCGTTTGAATATGAAGAGGTCAGGGATGAGAGCTTGTACACCGGGCGTATGTGTTTTCGGCTCCAGTTTTCTTCCCTTTGGGCATGCTTTTGTTCATTAGGCTATGCTTTTGCTGTACTTGTATTTTTCTTATGAAAAAGCTTTAATTCTTGCTTGTTTTTTAGCCAAAAACTCTTGAAAATATAAAAATATTATGCCAACTCCAAATATTTTATTATTTATAAAATTCCATTAGAAAACATAAGAAATTTAATTAGAATCTAAGAAAAGAAATGAAAAAGAACTAAAAAAATCGCTTAAGATGACGTATATCTTGAGATACATCAAATAAGCTCCAACAAAAGATATTCTTATTTCTTCAAAATCAAACCTTCATCTCACCGGTTATTCTGACTCAAATTGAGGAACCTGTCCCGATATGCAGTGATCTGTGTCTGGGTTCTGCTTCTTTATAGGTCCTTCAATAGTTTCATGGAAAAATTGCAAATAGGTCACTATTGGCAAGATCTTCGGCTGAGGCAGAGTATAGAGCTTTAGCTCTGGCTATGTGTGAAGGCTGCTGGCTTTACATTCTTTGTGACTTCCAAGTAAAATTAGAGAAACCTATCACTCTCTTTTGTGACAACAAGTCGGCCATCCATATCGCATCCAACCCTGTGTTCTATGAGTGGATGAAACATATCAAAATAGACTGTCATACAGTACATGATCGTGTACAAAATGGTTCATTGAAGCTGTTGCCTATCCCCACATCTGAATAAATAGCTGACATTCTCACAAAGAGCTTGTCTCCAGGACTGTTTACTAAGTTCCTATGCAAGCTTGGCATGAATGACATTCATATACTAAGCTTGAGGGAGGCTATTAGTGGATGTTAGTTAGGAAATGTGCGACCCTAGCACAGTGGATTGAGAAATTTGTTGCAATTTGGTATTTAACTCTTGCTATTAGAATTAGTCACTTAACATCATGTACAGTTAGGTTAATTAGTATATATATACATGTAAAGTGTACAGTTATAGTGTGATTCATCACAATAAAAAATGAGAAGTTTTACTTTTCTTTCCAATCACATTTTCTTCTTTATGCTTCTCTCTCTTGTGTATAAAGCTTGTTTGATCATCTCTTGGACATACCCTTTCACATAAATTAAATATTCTAACACTTAAAAATATAAATTAGTAACTACTAAATAAAACTTTTACTCTTTTATAGTTTTATTTTTATTACAACAAAGATATGCACAATTCTTCTCGTGTCACAAAACACAGACCTTTAATAGTAGTCAAAATTAACCATATTAACTTGTCTTACAAATTGTTAAAGTATTTATTTTTTCTTTTGAAATATATATCGTTCTCCTCCTCTTCAAAAATTTCTTCTCGAATCTTGTGGTTGAAGAAGATATATGATAAAGATAAATACAAGAAAAGAGAACACAATTTCTTAAAAGAAGAGAAAATATAAATTTATATAGAAGAAATTTTCGGTTTGTCTTTTTTATTTTAGATAACTCAAATTTTTTGTTTTTTTTTTTTGTTTAACCAATATAAATCAAAAGTAAATAAAAGAAAAAGATAAAAGAGCAAGGAACAACATAGCACAAGCCAAGATAAGAGAGTAACACAATTAAAAGGGAATAGATAAATAATAAAAAAAGAAAGATAAGAAGGACAAACAATCATAAAGAGATGGAATGATGGAGACTTAGTGCCATTGTTTTTTTTTATTTTTTCAGAAATACAAATGTAGACACATAGATGAAGAGGATGTAACATGTTTTTACTCTATATTGGATCCCTTTCTCCTTTTTCTCAATAATAGTTGTTTCATTCTTCTTCCTTTTTGCTTCTATGCCAATTTATGCGAGACCAAATAGATTATTATTCCACCCAAGTTATATAATCTCAATTATAATGTGATCAACATATCAAAAAATATTAATATTATAGTTTTTTATGTTCTCTTTCTCTATTTTTTGTCTACTTTATTATATTTTTATTATTTTACAATACATTATCAACATGAAGTTTTGTTCAAATATGAACAAGAGAATAAGGTAATACATTTTAATTTTGTCAAAAAGCTTAAATTTGTGACTACTCTTAATATTTTAATAAAAGAAATACTTATAATTAATATTGGAAAGTGAAAGGATCTTGAAAATATCACTAAAAATTTTGAGTCTTGAATTATTATATTAATAGGTATATTTTGAAGACATCATTGTAATTATTCTTGTGAAGATTGGCCGTTGTATAGCTCGTCTGCCGGTGAATTACTGGAAGATTTTTTGTCAAGATGAGTTATACTTCCAAGATCAAGTTAGCGAGTGAGTAGTAAGCTTTGTCTATTTCAATATATCTTCAAACAGTTTCTTACCTCACTTTTATATTTAGGATGAGGTATATACAGTTATATTTTTCGAGCATTTTACTTAAATGAGGAATAATAATGTTTTAGAACGTTATGATATGTTTTGGTATTCGGTTGTTTAATAATCGATCTGTAGTGTTTATAGCCGAGTTATAATGTGTAACCGAGTTATAATGGTTATATTATAGTCCCAAACTTGGCCTGATGATGTTTTGATAAAGTAGGTTAACCTTTTTTGAGTTATAAATAGGTATGAAAACCTTAGTTCAACTTACTTTATCAAAATAAACAAAAATGGGAAATAAATGAAGTAAATGTTTTTGGAAAAAATTAAAAGTCTTGTCATAGATTCTATTGTTGCAGTTCCCAATGCATTCAAGGCCGTTGGTATTTAGGAGAAGTAACAGTTAGGGGTTTGTGATGGAACTGAATAGGTTCCATTAAATATGGTGTGGAGTTATTTGATATCCCAAATGGATTCATAAAGGCAACTTCTCTTTCTTTAAAATATGTTGAAAAAATAAGTGATAAAAACATGAGTAAAAAGGTGAGTTCTTAGTTGTTATTTTTGTCCTACCATTCCTTCTTCTTCTTCATTTTTCTTTATGAAAAAACCATGGTTGATAAAAAGAAGAAGGCAAAGAAAAAAGATGATGATGACGGTTTATACAAGTGGGTTAGTGAGGATGTAAAAATTCGTGGGTCTTTAGTTGTTGATAAGGATAGTGTGGGTGAGATAAAATTATCAAAAATAGTGAGGGAAAGTTCTAGAGTGAAGGTTTAGTTGCTGCCATTCAATAGGGCTGATCGTGTTTTTCATAGAAAAATTAATTTTGAACAATATCTTTATATGCATAGTTGTGTGCCTGAAAAACTTTGTGTGAAATTGCCATTCACTTGTTTTGAGCATGATGTTCTTAAACAATTAAATTGTGCCATTTTTGAGGTATTTTGAAATTTTAAATGGATATTTTGGAGATAAAAGTTTTAGTGGAGTTATTTTATTCTTTGTTTGAAGTTAAAGGGGTTTGAAAAAGGGTTTTAGTTAACCCCAGTAGTACTCCAAACTTTGCTATTTTCAAACTCTATAAGTCGTCCTTTAAAGACTTTAAGAAAAAAATTCTTAAAGTGAAATCAGTTGATAGGAATTTTCCTTTCTATTTGGACGAACATCTCAGTGAGAAGTTTTCTTTGTTTTGGTATTCACAACCACAACACATTTTGGTTCTAGAAGAGATAAGTCCTACAAATGAGTGTATAATAGGGTATCTGGTGGAGGAAGTTGATAGAGAAAATTTAACATCTGTGTTTGATCTACTTCAATGGGAAGAAGATAGAATATATGTGGTGAACTATCTCGGTAAGAGTTTATGAAATGTTTTTGGAGATAAAACAAGTGAATATTTTTTAGACTGTTTTTATTTGTTTTGCAGGTAGAAAGTATCCAAGTATTTTGACAGCGAGCTTAAAGCTCGTCTGAAGACCAAGAATGTTGAAAAATGAAGGTTCATCATCGAACCCTGGTAAGGTGGACAGAGAGGGGGAGGTGAATCAACCAGCCCCTAAGAGGAAGGGTGTTATTTTCAAAAAGAGAAAGGTTGACGTCATAAATTTATGTGATGATCTAGTTGAGAATGAGAGGGAAATTCCCTTGAAAGAGCTTATTGCTTTTGTGAGCAAGCAAGAAAGGTTGGATGGTTTTGCCGAGGATGGCGTTGGCTTCTCAATGTGGGATAAGAAATTTCCTTTTATGGTCATTGCTGATGAGGTATTGCAGGCGTCTTCTGACGTTTCTTTAATTGATGAGGTCGAAGATATTACCGTTGACCAATATCTTCAGGTATGAAACTGAGCTGTAGATGTTGGGTAGTTATGAGTTATATGTTATATAACTACTATTTTATTTACGTTCTAGAATTTCGTTTAGCTAGTATTGGTCGGAGCCAAGAAAGGAGACATAAGAAACTTTTGGATAAAAATGATAAATCGACAAGTTTGAAGGATGATCTAGAGTTGAAGAAGAGTGCAATTGATGATTTGAAAAAGAAATTGATCGAGAAAGAAGAAGATCTGAAATCAGTGAAGAACAGCCATGAAAAAGACTTAGAGCTACTGAAGAAAAAGGAAAGTGATCTTTCCAAGATGAATAATCAAGTGATTGAAGTGACTGTGAAGTTGAAAATTTTGGAAAATAGGAGAGAGACTGAAATTCTAGATGCCTTTGCTGAAGGGTTTGAGTGGGCAGTTACCAAGAAAAGTTATTGGCATCGGATAGTGATTTCTCAAGGATGAATCTGAGTAAGGTTGTACATGATGGAGTGTTAATAGATGATGATGAGGTTATTGAGGAAATGGATGAAAACTTGGCAGAATGATTGATGATTTATTGTTTGCATTTTGTTGTTATGTTTGTATCACTTTTTCCATGGAACTTGTGATAATTTAGAAATGATTGGGGCCAATTTTTTGGCTTTGTATTTATGTAATAGCTAGTTGTGATGTTTGCTTTTGTTTGATAGTATTTGGATATCGTTGAACTGTATGATATTTTGATGAAACTAATGAAAGAATTATGGATAATGGTCGGTTAATTGGTAATTTTGACTTTATTGCCAGGTATTGCACTATACCAATGTTTGTTTCCTATTACTTATAGGCTTTGTGATCTTAATGGTTCGGTGAGAATAGATATTGTTCATGCCCTGGGTCGAGCTGTATGATCCGGGCTGATTGAAGACAAGTCGACTGACCTCTTCAGATCAGAATTACCCGATCTCTTCATAAAGAGTTCGGCCAAATCGACTAAAGGGCCCAAACAGGCCCAAACTAAGGGACACAACCCAAATCCAAAAACGGCCAAGGCCTAGAAAGATAAGGGCGGTTTCCCTTGAAAATAAGATAGCTTCACCCAAAAGATAAGGTAAGATAACTATCTAATCTCTAGAAAGGTCACTCCACACTACTATAAATACACTGGAGCACTGATGAGCGGATAATTTATACGCTTTTTGGCATTGTTTTTATATATATTTTTAGTATGATTTAGTTAGTTTTTAGTATATTTTTATTAGTTTTTAAGCAAAATTCATATTTCTAGACTTTTACTATGAGTTTGTGTATTTTTCTGTGATTTCAGATATTTTCTGGCTGAAATTGAGGGACCTGAGTAAAAATCTGATTCAAAGGCTGACAAAGGACTGCAGATGCTGTTGGATTCTAACCTTCCTGCACTCGAAGTGGATTTTCTGGAGCTATAGAACTCCAAATGATGTGCTCCTAATTGCGTTAGACAGTAGACATCCAGGGCTTTCTAGCAATATACGATAGTCCATACTTTGAGCGAGTTTTAACGATGTAAATTGACGTCAAAACACCAGCTCTCTGCCCTTTTCTGGCATCAAAACGCCAGAACTGGAATAAAAGTTGGAGTCAAACGCCCAAACTGGCACCAAAGCTGGCGTTTAACTCCAGGAATAGCCTATGCACATGAAGGTTCCAATGCTCAGCCCAAGCACACACCAAGTGAGCCCCAGAAGTGGATTTCTGCACTACCTATCTTAGTTTACTCATTTTCTGTAAACCTAGGTTACTAGTTGAGTATAAAAATTACTTTTAGAGATTTATTTTGTACCTCATGACATTTTCACGTTTTACATTGTATCTCTACAGCATGAGTCTCTAAACCCCATACTTGGGGGTAAGGAGCTCTGCTGTGTCTCGATGGATTAATGCAATTACCACTGTTTTCTATTCAATCACGCTTGCTTCCATTCTAAGATATTCATTCGCACTTAAATATGATGAATGTGATGATCCATGACACTCATCACCATTCTCAACTTATGAATGCGTGCCTGACAACCACCTCCGTTCTATCTTAGATTGAATGTGTATCTCTTAGCCTCCATTTCGAAAGATCGGAGTCTTCGTGGTATAAGCTAGGATTATTGGCGGCCATTCCTGGGATCCGGAAAGTCTAAACCTTGTCTGTCGTATTCTGAGTAGGATCTGGGAAGGGATGACTATGACGAACTTCAAACTCGCAAGTGTTGGGCGTAGTGACAGACGCAAAATGATCACTGGATTCTATTCCAACATGATCGAGAACCGACAAATGATTAGCCGTGCGGTGACAGCGCACATGGACCATTTTCACTGAGAGGATGGGAAGTAGCCATTGACAATGGTCACACCCTACATACAGCTTGCCATGGAAGGAGCCTTGCGTGCGTGAAGAAGAAGACAGTAGGAAAGCAGAGATTCAGATGACAGAGCATCTCCAAAACTCCAACCTGTTCTCCATTATTGAATCACAAGTACCTTTTATTTCATGCTCTTTTATTACATTGCAAACAAAAACCCTTTTCATTATAAATCTCCTGACTAAGAGTTACAAGGTAACCATAGCTTGCTTCAAGCCGACAATATCCGTGGGATCGACCCTTACTCACGTAAGGTATTACTTGGACGACGTAGTGCACTTACTGGTTAGTTGTGCGGAATTACAAGTGTGATTGCAATTTCGTGCACCAAGCACCTAGGTATAACTCATACTCTGACTCTACAAAAGACCTGCTTAAAGCATGTGCTAACTTAAGCATCGGAGTCTCTTGCAGGTACCACCATCCTCCGGTGGCGAAGGATCAGCAGCACCATCAAGTCCAACAAGTCGGACACGTCAGCTCTGACCGCCACCGCAGATCTCATTTGAGATCGACCTACAGTTTCAGGTAACCCTCGGAACATTGGCGCCATTACCGGGGAACCTAGAAGTCATCCCATCATCATGGCGGACAACCTTGACAACGACCACGACTCTGATCTAGAAAATAGGACACCGCATAAGAACGCAGACACTACACCAAAAGATACTCCTCAACCAAACAAAGACAAGAATTCGCCAAGTACAGAAATCATGGAGGCACTTCAAGCTCAACAAGATCACCTCAAACAGCTTGAAAAAGAGGCCGAGCATCAACGGGAAGCCGAGAGGGACCTTCGGAGGGAAACTAGCTGACGTCGAGAGTTAGAGGACAAGCTCCTAAAGCTCGAAGCCAACCTTAAAACAAAAACCATCCAGCCTGATCCCGAAGACAGCTCCCACAAAGATCAAGATCCATTCACTAAAGAGATTATGAAAGCCAAAGTCCCAAAGGACTTCAAAGCTCCCGACATGACCCCGTACGACGGCACATTGGATCCAAGCCATCACCTCAGCAATTTCAGAAGTAGAATGTATCTCACCTACGCCTCGGACGCTATTCGATGCAAAGCCTTCCCAAGAACGCTAACAAAGATAGCAATTAAGTGGTTCGACACTTTGCCCCCCAGATCCATCACAAGTTTCGACGACCTGGCCAAAAAATTTCTTGCCCGATTTTCCATCCAGAAGGACAAAGCCAAACACGCCCCAAGCCTATTAGGGATCAAGCAAGGAGATCGGGAGAATCTTCGTAACTACATGGAGAGATTCAACAAAGCATGCCTGGACATACAAAGCCTACCAACGGAAGCAGCCATTATGGGTCTCATCAATGGCCTGCGAGAATGACCTTTTAGTCACTCCATATTAAAGAAACATCCAACATCGCTGAATGAAGTGCAAGAACGAGCTGAGAAGTACATCAACATGGAGGAAAACTCTTGACTAGGAGAGACCTCAAAATCTGGATTCTCCTACTCTTCTCGGGATAAGGATAAAGAGTCCAAGAAAAAAGAAGATCAATACGGTGAGAAGCCTAAAAAATACAATAACTACACCCCTTCGGGTGTCTCTTGTGGATGTTTACCGAGAAGTATGCCATACCGAGAAGATCCCACCACCTCGCCCACTCAAAAGCAAGAAAGGAGGAGAAAATCAGACAGAATACTGTGAATATCACTGAATCTATGGACATCCCACCAATGAGTGCTTCGACTTAAAAAATTTTATTGAGAAATTGGTAAGAGAAGGACGACTAGATCGGTATTTAGCCAACAAATTGGATGAGCCCCGAAAAAGAAGAAGGGACGAAGAGGTCGGACGAGGAGAACGACCACCTCGCACCCCGGAGAGGCACGTTCATATGATAAATGGAGGATTCGCAGGAGGGGGGATCTCAAAATCATCTTGCAAAAGGCACCTTAAAGAAGTATATCATGTCGAGGGAGGAGAAGGATCACCCGATCTCCCTACTATTACTTTTACCCAAGAAGACGCAGCAGGCATCATCCCGGGACATAATGATCCCATGGTTATTACTATCATATTTGCCAATGCTAATCTTCACCGCACACTGGTGGACCAAGGAAGCTCGGCAGATATCTTGTTTAAATCCGCCTTCGACAAACTCGGCCTACAAGAAAAAGAGCTTAGAGCATATCCGAATAGCTTGTTTGGACTAGGAGACACTTCAATCCAACCGCTTGGATATATCTCGCTACACATAATCAAGGACACTCAACATAGACTACATCATAGTCAACGTAAGCTCAGCCTACAACGTGCTGATAGGTCGGACAATATTGAATCAGCTTGCCGCAGTAGTTTCGACTCCACATCTATGCATAAAGTTCCCAACTCCAGAGGGGATCGCTACGATAAAAGGAGACCATAAAATAGCACGATGCTGTTACAACGAAAGGCTGAACCTCAGGGGCAAAGGAGAAGAAATCCACACCATCAAACTCGGGAGAGTCCGAGGTTGGGAAGAATTTCGTCCATAACCTAAGGGCGAGATTGAAGAAGTTCAGATCGGAGATGCCTTGGACAAAACAACAATTATTGGGGCACCCTTAAATGGAGACGTAAAGGAGCCTCTGATTCAGCTCTTAAGGAACAATGTCAACCTCTTCGCATAGAAGGCTGCAGACATGCCGGGCATAGACCCCAAACTGATGTGCCACAAGCTGGCAGTATACCCAGGATCTCAGCCAGTACAACAGAAACGTAGAAAACTCAGACCTGAAAGATCCCAATCTATGGAAGAACAGGTACAAGCTTTACTGGAGGCAGGATTCATAAGAGAAGTCAAATACCCACTATGGCTAGCTAATGTTGTCTTAGTGAAAAAATCAAATGGAAGTGGCAGATGTGCACCGACTACACCGATCTCAATAAATCCTGCCCAAAAGATCCCTATCCACTCCCTAGTATTGACACTCTAGTGGATGCCTCCTCCGGATGCAAATACCTCTCATTCATGGATGCTTATTCAGGATACAATCAAATCCCAATGTATCCACTCGATCAGGAAAAGACCTCATTCTTAACCCCAAAAGCAAACTAATTTTATGTGGTCATGCCATTCGGACTCAAAAACGCAAGAGCTACCTACCAAAGATTAATAAAAAAGTCTTCACAGACCATATCAGAAAACTCATGGAGGATATGTGGACGACATGTTGGTAAAAACACAAAGTGAGGAGACATTACTGGCCGACCTCGCCCAAGTGTTCTGAACCGTAAGAAGGCATGGCATGCGACTTAACCCTACAAAATGCACCTTTGCAGTAGAAGCTGACGAATTATTGGGTTTCATGTTAACACAACGAGGAATTAAGGCAAACCCAAAAAATGCCAGACCATACTGGACATGAAGAGTCCGACCTGCATTAAAGAGGTACAACAACTCAACGGAAGACTGGCAGCCTTGTCCAGATTTCTAGCCATATCGGCCATAAGATCTCTCCCCTTCTACGCCACTTTAAGGAAGGGAAAGAGGTTTGAATGGACACTAGAGTGCGAAGAAGCTTTCCAGGATCTTAAAAGGTTCCTGGGACAACCACCTATTCTAACTCGACCATGAGAAGGAGAACCACTTGTATTGTACCTGGCAGTAGGAAATCAGGCGATAGCCTCAGCACTAGTAAGAGAGGCTGAAAGTGGACAACAACCCATCTACTTCATCAGCAAAGCGCTACAAGGGTCCGAACTGAACTACCAAAAAATAGAAAAGTTCACATATGCTCTCATACTAACCTTTCGACGACTCCGCCTATATTTTCAATCTCATACCATCAAAGTTTGGACCAACCAGCCCATAAAAGGCATTCTACACAAGACAAATCTAGCTGGAAGAATTCGACAATGGGCAGTCGAGCTATCTGAGTTCGATCTTCAGTATGAAGCCCGGACCACCATCAAGTCATAGTATTTAGCCGACTTCATTGCTGAGTACACTGACACCTTAGGAACTCCTACAAAATGGAATCTTTATGTAGACGGCTCTTCAAACAAAACCGGGAGTGGTCCAGGTGTGATAATAGAAAATGATCAGGGAACCCAAATCAAACTCTCCCTAAAATTTGAGTTCCCTGCGTCAAACAACCAGTCCAAATACGAAGCATTACTAGCCGGTTTGAGGCTGGTTAAGGAGGTGGGAGTTGAAAAGTTTATCATTTTTAGCGATCCACAAGTAGTCACCTCACAAATAGAAGGAAGCTACCAAGCTAAAGATCCCACCATGAAAAAATACCTGGATGGATGACCTCCATAATCAACTACCTCAAATCGGAGACCCTCCCTACAGCTAAGAAGGAGGCAAAGAGACTAAGACGAGAAGCACAGTACTACACCATCATAAACGACACTCTATACAAAAGAGAGATCTCGACACCCCTATTAAAATGTGTGCCGACCTCCGACAGAAAAGAAGTCTTGGAAGAAATACACAGTGGCATATGTGACAACCATCTCGGAGCTCGAGCTCTCTTCAAAAAAGTACTCCAAGCCGGATTCTTCTGGCCGACTTTACAAAAAGAAGTAACAGAGTTCGTAAAGACATGTCCACCATGTCAGAAACATGCTAACTACCATATCATCCCACCAGAGGAACTCATTAGGTAACATCACCTTGGCCGTTCGCAAAGTGGGTTCCCCACTCCATCACCACAGACAATGGCACCCAATTTACAGATGCAAGTTTCAGGAAGTTGGTAGCTGACATGAAAATAAAGCTCCAATTCACATCCGTAGAACACCCCCAGGATAATGGACAAGCAGAAGCTGCCAATAAAGTAATACTAGCCGGGTTAAAACGGAGACTACAGGACGCAAAAAGAAGCTTGGGCTGAAGAGCTCCCGCAAGTCCTATGGGCATATCGAACAACTCCACACTCCACGATGAGGGAATCACCCTTTCGACTAGCTTACGAAACGGAGGCAATGATCTCAGTGGAAATCCAAGAAGGATCCCCTAGAACGATCTTCTACAACGAAGAGGCCAACTCCCAACTTCAAAGAGAAGAGCTCGACCTACTTCCAGAAATCCGGGAAAGAGCTCGAATCAGGGAGGAGGCGTTAAAACGCCCAATGGCCTCAAGATACAATCGAAAGGTAGTACAGTGAAGTTTTGCCAACAACGACATCATCCTAATCTGAAATGACATCGAAACAAGTCGACCAGGAGAGGGGAAGCTAGCAGCTAACTGGAAAGGACCCTACCGAGTCACAAAGGTACTAGGAAAAGGCTACTACAGGGAGTCCAAACCCGAGGGGTGAGAGCTACCAAGGTCATGGCATGCCTGCAACCTAAGAAGGTATTATAGTTAGGATCTTAGGCCAAGGTGCACTTTTTTTCCTGAAAAGGTTTTTCAACGAGGCACCAAACCAAGATCTAAAAGGGTAAGCACCCACATGTATATATTTTTATGCCTATATGTCTATTTTCTACTTGAATAAAACCTTTCAGATTCTCTACAAAATCTCACTACCAAGACGCATTAATCTGAACACAAAAATTCATCGCCCGATTACAAAGCTACAAGTCAGCAAGGTGAAAACCAAATTCACCGCCCGATCACGATGAAAATCGAATTCATCGTCCGATTTCAACAAAGGTCGGCAAGGTGAAAACCAAATTCACCGCCCGACTTCGACAAGGTCGGCCAAGTGAGAACCAAATTCACTACCCGATTTCTACAAAATCGGCAAGAAGAAAAAGCGATAAAAACAGATTAATGCAAAAAGTTATAAAAAGTAACCCACATAAAGGGATTACTAAAAATAACTTCGAACGGACCGACATGAAGAAGTCAGACCAATCGACACAAAAGCTACAAAAGTTATAAAATTAATCCATAGAAAGAGGCCTGACGAGGTTTGAGAAAAAATGGATTGCTAAAAAAACTTAAGATGGACCGACATGAAGAAGTCAGACCAGACTGATCAAAGCGACAAAAAGTTATAAAAAGTAATCCATAGGAAGAGGCCTGGCCAGCCCTGACTAAAAATGGATTACTATAAATAACTTAGAAGGGATCGACATGAAGAATTCGGCCCAAGCCAATTAAAGCTACAAAGTTATAAAAAGTAATCCATATAAAGAGACCCAGCGAGGTCCAACTAAAAATGGATTACTAAAAATAACTTGAGAACGACCGACATGAAAGAAATCAAATTAAACAGATTAAAGCGACAGAGTTATAAAAAGTAAATCCATAAAAAGATACCTGGCGAAGTCCAATTAAAAATGGATTACTAGAAATAACTCGAGAAGGTTTGACAAGAGAAGTCGACCAGCAGAAGGCGCGCGCTAGAAGGGTTTACAAATTGGTTTAACACGACTTCATCCAAATCGGTTTACAAGTGTTCTATGAGAATACTAAAAAGAATAGTCGAACAAAGCTAGCCTCAAAGGTCACTTCGACTAAAGCAGGATATAAAACAAACGCAAAGGCAATCAAAAAATAGGTCGGACGGTGGTGGACGAAATTGTGATCTCAATGGCGCCAACAACTTGGTACGCACAATTGTAATCTCAACTCTTTTTCACAACTTCGCACAACTAACCAGCAAATGCACTTGGTCGTCCAAGTAATAAACCTCACTTGAGTAAAGGTCGATCCCACGGAGATTGTCGGCTTGAAGCAAGCTATGGTCATCTTGTAAATCTCAGTCAGGCAGATTTAAATGGTTATGGAGTTTTGATAATTAAAAGGTAAATAAGCATAAAATAAAGATAGAGATACTTATGTAATTCATTGGTGGGAATTTCAGATAAGCATATGGAGATGTGTTGTTCCTTCTGAATCTCTGCTTTCATATTGCCTTCATCCAATCCTTCATACTCCTTTCCATGGCAAGCTGTATGTTGGGTGTCACCGTTGTCAATGGCTACTTCTCATCCTCTCAGTCAAAATGGTCATCTACAGTTTCTGTACGGCTAATCAACTGTCGGATTGCTCGTCTCGGATGAAAAATACCATGCACAGATACCGTATGGCTAATCAGCTGTTGGCTCTCGATCATGCAGGAATAGGATTTACTATCCTTTTGCGTCTGTCACCATGCCCTACAGTCGCGAGTTTGAAGCTGGTCACAGTCATCCCATCCCAGATCCTACTCGAAATACCACAGACAAGGTTTAGACTTTCCGGATCTCAAGAATGCTGCCAATTGATTCTAGCTTGTACCACGAAGATTCTAATCTCGAATTCAGATGCTCCATTGTCAGAGGGGAGTCGATGTAAATCGTTGATTAGAAACCCAAGAGATATACATTCAAGCTTGTTTTCATGTTGAACGGAAGTGGTTGTCAATCACGCGTTCATAAGTGAGAATGGTGATGAGTGTCACATAATCATCACATTCATCATGTTCTTGTGTGCAAATGAATATCTTAGAATAAGAGTAAGCATGAATTGAATAGAAGAATAATAGTACTTTTCATTAATACTCGAGGAACAGCAGAGCTCCACACCTTAATCTATGGTGTGTAGAAACTCCACCGTTGAAAATACATAAGCGAAAATAAGGTAGGCATGGCCGTGAGCCCAGCCCCCAATGTCTAAGGACTAACAATGATCCAAGATGTTCCAAAAGGTCATCCAGAGATATCTAATACATTAGTAAAAAGTTCTATTTATACTAAACTAGTTACTAGGGTTACAGAAATAAGTAAATGATGCAAAAATCCACTTCTGGGCCCATTTGGTGTGTGCTTGGGCTGAGCATTGAAGCTTTCACGTGTAGAGGTCTTCCTTGGAGTTAAACGCCAGTGTAACTTGTTTCTGGCGTTTGACTCTAGCTTGCAACTTGTTTCTAGTGTTTAACGCCAGAATAGGGCAGAAAGCTGACGTTGAACGCTAGTTTGCGTCGTCTAAACTCAGATAAAGTATGGACTTCTGTAGCTCCAAAAAATCCATTTCGAGTGCAGGGAGGTCAGAATCCAACAGTATCAGCAGTCCTTTTTTAGCCTCTGAATCAGATTTTTGCTCAGGTCCCTCAATTTCAGCCAGAAAATACCTGAAATCATAGAAAAACACACAAATTCATAGTAAAGTCCAGAAATGTGAATTTTGCTTAAAAACTAATAATTATATACTAAAAACTAACTAAATCGTACTAAAAACTATCTAAAAACAATGTCAAAAAGCGTATAAATTATCCGCTCATCACAACACCAAACTTAAATTGTTGCTTGTCCCAAGCAACTGAAAATAAAATAGGATAAAAAAAGAGAATATACAATGAATCTCACAATATCAATGAAACTTAGTCCCAATTAGATGAGCGGGGCTAGTAGCTTTTTGCTTCTGAATAGTTTTGGCATCTCACTTTATCCTTTGAAATTCAGAATGATTGGCATCTATTGGAACTCAGAATTTTGATAGTGTTATTGATTCTCCTAGTTCAGTATGTTGATTCTTGAACATAGCTACTTTATGAGTCTTGGCCGTGGCCCTAAGCACTTTGTTTTCCAGTATTACCACCGGATACATAAATGCCACAGACACATAACTGGGTGAACCTTTTCAGATTGTGACTCAGCTTTGCTAAAGTCCCCAATTAGAGGTGTCCAGAGCTCTTAAGAACACTCTTTTTGCTTTGGATCACGACTTTAACCACTCAGTCTCAAGCTTTTCACTTGGACCTTTATGCCACAAGCACATGGTTAGGGACAGCTTGATTTAGCCGCTTAGGCCTGGATTTTATTTCCTTGGGCCCTCCTATCCATTAATGCTCAAAGCCTTGGATCCTTTTTACCCTTGCCTTTTGGTTTAAAGGGCTATTAGCTTTTTCTGCTTTTTTTTCTTTCTTTTAATTTTCTCTCTTTTTTTGCCACTTTCTTCTTCTTTTTTTCGCAAGCTTTCTTATTCACTGCTTTTTCTTGCTTCAAGAATCAATTTCATGATTTTTCAGATTATCAATAACATTTCTCTTTGTTCATCATTCTTTCAAGAGCCAACAATTTTAACATTCATAAACAACAAGATAAAAAATATGCACTGTTCAAGTATTCATTCAGAAAACAAAAAGTATTGCCACCACATCAAAATAATTAAACTAATTTCAAGATAAAATTTGAAATCCAAGTAATTAAGCACATTTTTCATTTAAGAGAGGTGAAGGATTCATGGAATTATTCATAGCTTTAAGACATAGACACTGGACACTAATGATCATGTAGTGAAGACACAAACATAGACAAACATAAAGCTCAAAAACGAAAACAGAAAAATAAATAGACAAGGAGATTAATGAATGAGTCCACCTTAGTGAGGGTGGCGTCTTCCTCTTGAAGAACCAATGGTGCCCTTGAGCTCCTCTATGTCTCTTCCTTGCCTTTGTTGCTCCTCCCCCATAGCTCTTTGATCTTCTCTAATCTCATTGAGAATGATGGAGTGCTCTTGGTGCTCCACCCTTAGTTTGTCCATATTGTAACTCAAGCCTTCCAAAGAGGTGTTGAGTTGCTCCCAATAGTTGTGTGGAGGAAATTGCATCCCTTGAGACATCTTAAGGATTTCTTGATGAGGATCTTCCTCATTCTCCTGTTGAGGTCCATGAGTGGGCTCTCTTGTTTGCTCCATCCTCTTTTTAGTGATGGGTTTGTTCTCTTCAATGAGGATGTCTCCTTCTATGTCAATCCCAGCCAAGTTTCATAGGTGACAAATGAGATGAGAAAAGGCAAACCTTGCCAAGGTGGATGACTTGTCAGCCACCTTGTAGAGTTCTAGAGGTATGATCTCATGAACTTCCACTTCCTCCCCAATCATGATACTATGGATCATGATGGCCCGATCCACAGTCACTTCAGATCAGTTGCTAGTAGGAATGATGGAGCGTTGGATGAACTCCAACCATCCTCTAGCCACAGGCTTAAGGTCCGGTCTTTTCAGTTGAATCGGATTGCCTCTTGAGTCTCTTTTTCATTAAGCTCCTTCCACACATATGTCCATGAGGACTTGGTCTAACCTTTGATCAAAGTTGACCCTTCTAGTGTAGGGGCATGCGTTTTCTTGCATCATTGGCAAGTGGAACGCCAACCTTACATTTTTCGGACTGAAATCTAAGTATTTCCCCTGAACCATTGTAAGCCAATTCTTTGGATTCGGGTTCATACTTTGATCATGGTTCCTAGTGATCCATGCATTGGCATAGAACTCTTGAACCATTAAGATTTTGACTTGTTGAATGGGGTTGGTAAGAACTTCCCAACCTCTTCTTCGGATTTCATGTTGGATCTCCAGATACTCATTTTTCTTGAGCATGAAAGGGACCTCAGAGATCACCTTCTTCTTGGCCACAACTTCATAGAAGTGGTCTTAATGGACCTTTAAGATGAATCTCTCCATCTCCTATGACTCGGAGGTGGAAGCTTTTGCCTTCCCTTTCCACTTTCTAGAGGTTTCTCCGGCCTTAGGTGCCATAAATGGTTATAGAAAAACAAAAAGCAATGCTTTTACCACACCAAAATTAAACACCAGCTTGTATTCCTTTCCTGGCATTAAACGCCAGGCTGCAACCTATTTTTGGCGTTTAACGCCAACTTGTTGCTTCTTTCTCGCGTTTAACGCCAGTCTGGTGCTTCTTTCTGGCGTTTAATGCCCAGAATGGTGCCAGACTGGGTGTTAAACGTCCATTTTGCTACCTTTACTGGCGTTTAAATGCCAGTAAGTTTCTCCTCCAGGGTGTGCTATTTTTAATGCTATTTTTATTTTTCTTTAATTTTTTGCAATTGTTTTTGTGACTCCACATGATCATCAACCTAAAAAAGAAAATAACATAGATAAATAAAACTGGGTTGTCTCCCAATAAGCGCTTCTTTAATGTCAATAGCTTGACAGTGAGCTCTCATGGAGCTTCACAGATGTTCAGAGCATTATTGGGGCCTCCCAACACCAAACTTAGAGTTTAATGTGGGGGTTCAACACCAAACTTAGAGTTTGACTATAGGGGCTTTGTTTGACTCTGCATTAAGAGAAGCTTTCCTTGCTTCCTCTCCATGGTTACAGAGGGAGAACCTTGAGTTTTAAACACAAGGTAGTCCTCATTAAATTGAAGGATCAACTCTCCTCTGTCCACATCAATCACAGCTTTTGCTGTGGCTAGGAAGGGTCTTCCAAGGATGATGGATTCATCCTCATCTTTCCCAGTGTCTAGGATTATGAAATCAGCAAGGATGTAAAGGCCTTTGACCTTTACTAGCATGTCCTCTACCTGTCCATAAGACTTTTTCATGGATTTGTTTGCCATCTCTAATGAGAATTTGGCAGCCTATACCTCAAAGATTCCCAGTTTCTCTATTACAGAGAGTGGCATTAAGTTTATGCCTGACCCCAGGTCACACAGAGCCTTCTCAAAGGTCATGGTGCCTATGGTACATGGAATTAAGAATTTACCAGGATCCTATTTCTTTTGAGGTAATTGCTGCCTAACCAAGTCATTCAGTTCATTAGTGAGCAGGTGGGGGTTCATCCACCCAAGTCTTATTACCAAATAACTTGGAATTCAGCTTCATGATTGCTCCAAGGTACTTAGTAACTTGCTCTTCAGTAATATCTTCATCTTTCTCAGAGGAAGAATATTCATCAGAGCTGATGAATGGCAGAAGTAGGTTCAATGGAATCTCTATGGTCTCTAGATGAGCCTCAGATTCCTTAGGTTCCTCAAATGGGAACTCCTTTTGTCCAGAGGACGTCCCATGAGGTCTTCCTCATTGGGATTCACGTCCTTCTCCTCCTTTCCAGGTTCGGCCACACCAAGTAAGGTTATGGCCTTACACTTTCTTTTTGGATTCTCTTCTATATTGCTTGGAGAGTACTAGGAGAAGTTTTAGTGACTCTTTTACTCAGTTTGCCCACTTGTGCCTCCAAATTTCTAATGTAGGACCTTATTTCATTCATAAAACTTAGAGTGGCCTTAAATAGATCAGAGACTATGTTAGCTAAGCTAGAGGGGCTCTGCTCAGAATTCTATGTCTGTTACTGAGAGGGTGATGGAAAAGGCTTGCTATTGCTAAACATGTTTCTTCCACCATTATTAAAGCCTTATTGAGGCTTTTGTTGATCCTTCCATGAGAAATTTAGATGATTTCTCCATGAGGGATTATAGGTATTTCCATAGGCTTCACCCATGTAACTCACCTCTGCCATTGCAGGGTTCTCAAGATCATAAGCTTCTTCTTCAGAAGATGCCTCTTTAGTACTGTTGGATGCATTTTGCAATCCATTCAGACTCTGAGAAATCATATTGACTTGCTGAGTCAACATTTTGTTCTGAGCCAATATGGCATTTAGAGCATCAATTTCAAGAACTCCCTTCCTCTGAGGTATCCCATTACTCACATGATTCCTTTCAGAAATATACATGAACTGGTTATTTGCAACCATTTCAATGAGTTCCTGAGCTTCTGCAGGCGTTTTCTTCAGGTGAATAGATCCACATGCAGAATGGTCCAATGACATCTTAGATAATTCAGATAGACCATCATATAATATATCCAGGATGGTCCATTCTGAGAGCATGTCAGAAGGACACTTTTTGGTCAGTTGCTTGTATCTTTCCCAAGCTTCATAGAGGGATTCACCTTCTTTTCTGCTTGAAGGTTTGAACATCCACTCTAAGCTTGCTTAGCTTTTGAGGAGGAAAGAATTTGGCTAAGAAAGCCGTAATCAGCTTATCCCAAGAGTTCAGGCTATCTTTAGGCTGAGAGTCCAACCATGTTCTAGCTCTGTCTCTACAGTAAAAAGGAAAAGCATAATCTTGTAGACCTCGGGATCAACTCCGTTGGTCTTAATAGTATAACAGATCTGCAAGAATTCAGTTAAGAACTGAAAAGTATCTTCTGATGGAAGTCCATAAAACTTGCAATTTTGTTACATCAGAGAAACTAATTAAGGCTTTAGCTCAAAATTGTTTGCTCCAATGGCAGGGATTGAGATGCTTCTTCCATGAGGAAGTTGGAATTTGGTGCAGTAAAGTCACCAAGCATCTTCCTTGCACCTCCACCATTGTTATTGGGTTCGGCCATCTCTACTTTTTTTTCAAAAATTTCAGTAAAGTCCTCTTCAGAGTGTTGTGTTTTAGCTTCTCTTAGCTTCCTCTTCAGAGTCCTTTTAGGTTCTGGATCAGCTTCAACAAGAATGTTCTTATCCTTGCTCCTGCTCATGTGAAAAAGAAGAGAAATCCTCTATGTCACAGTATAGATATTCCTTTATGTGAGTAGAAGAATAAGAATGAAAGAAGAAGAAGAAAAATTCGAACACAGAGAAGGGAGGGGCTCAAATTTTGAGAAGAGAAGTGTTAGTAAATAAATAAAATAAATAGAAAGAGAGAGAGGGAAATTCAAAAATTAGAAGAAAAGAAAAGAAAAATATTTTTGTTTTTATTTTAAAATTTAGTTAGAATTCGAAAATTAAGAGAAGAAATAAAATTAAAATTAAAATTTGAAACAATTAGTTAATTAAAAGAATTTTTGAAAAAGGGTGAAGAATTTTCGAAAATTAGAGAGAGAAAGTTAGTTAGGTGATTTTGAAAAAGATAAGAATTTTAAGATCAAACAAAAAGTTAAGTGGTTAATTGAAAAAAAGATTTGAAAATCAATTTTGAAAAGATCACAAGTTAGAAAAGATTTTGAAATTGATTTTGAAAAAGATATGATATGAAAAATATATGTTTGAAAAGATATGATTGAAAAGATATGATTAAAAAGATATGATTGACATTTATTTTGAAAAAGATTTGAAAAAGAAATTTAGAAAGATTTTATTTTGAAAATTAAAGTTGATTACTTGACTAACAAGAAACTAAAAGATATGATTCTAGAATTTAAAGATTGAACCTTTCTCAACAAGAAAGTAACAAACTTCAAATTTTTGAATCAATCACATTAATTGTTAGTAAAGTATTTGAAAATTATGAAATAAAATTAAGAAAAAGATTTTGAAAATCAATTTTTAAAATTTTCGAAAATAATAAGAAAAATGAAAAAGATTTGATTTTTGAAAAAGATTTTGAAAAGATAGGATTTTTAAAATTGAAATCTTGACTTGACTAACAAGAAACAACTTATTTTAAAAAATTTTGACTAAGTCAACCCAAAGATTTCGAAATTTATGAGAGAAATAAGGGAAATATATTTTTTTATATTTGAATTTTTATGAGGAAAGAGAAAAACCACAAAAGACTCAAAACATGAAAATTTTGGATCAAAACCAATTATGCATGCAGGAACACTTTGAATGTCAAGATGAACACCAAGAACACTTTGAAGATCATGATGAACATCAAGAACTTATTTTTGAAAAATTTTTAAGAAAAGAAAAACATGCAAGACATGAAACTTAGAAATTTTTAATGGTTAGACACTAACAAAACAAGAATGCATATGAAAAACAAGAAAAGATACAAAAACAAGAAAATATGAAGATCAAACAAGAAGACTTGTTAAGAACAACTTGAAGATCATGAAGAATGCAATGCATGAATTTTTCGAAAAATGCACAAATTTAAAAAAAATGCAATTGACACCAAACTTAAAATTTGACACTAGACTCAAACAAGAAACACAAAATTTTTTGTTTTTATGATTTTATAATTTTTTTGGATTTTTTGAAAATTATTTTTTTGAAAAAGAACGAAAAAAAAAAGAAGAAAAATTTTGAAATATTTTTGAAAACTTTTTGAAAATAAAATAGAAGTTGAAACAAGAAGAAAATTACCTAATCTGAGCAACAAGATGAACCGTCAGTTGTCCAAACTCGAACAATCCCCCGCAACGGCGCCAAAAACTTGGTGCACGAAATTGTGATCTCAATGGCGCCAACAACTTGGTACGCACAATTGTAATCTCAACTCTTTTTCACAACTTCGCACAACTAACCAGCAAGTGCACTGGGTCATCCACGTAATAAACCTTATGTGAGTAAGGGTCGATCCCACGGAGATTGTCGGCTTGAAGCAAGCTATGGTCATCTTGTAAATCTCAGTCAGGCAGATTCAAATGGTTATGGAGTTTTGATAATTAAAAGGTAAATAAGCATAAAATAAAGATAGATATACTTATGTAATTCATTGGTGGGAATTTCAGATAAGCGTATTGACAAACGGATTTTCTATCGATAAAGAATTTCACAAATAAGTTTGCGTTATAATTATAGTTTCTAAACCAACAGAGAATCCTTTCGTACAAAAGTTTTGTTTGTCACTTAAGCAAACCCAATAAAAATAAATAACCGAAGTATTCAAACCTCGGGTCGTCTTCTCAAGGAATTGCAGGGAAGTATGATTTATTATTGGTTATAGAAAAAGATATATTTTATTTTGGGTTTTTGAAAGGTTGAATGAGAAAAATAGATTGCAGGGAATTAAATCAATAGCAAAAAAAAGCTCTTGCCAAAGTATGAAAACTGGAAGTCCTATCCTAGTTATCCTTATCAATGGTGATGAGAATTATATTTTTGCTCCCACTAAGTCAACCTCTAACTATGAAGGTAAGTCAAGTGGCTAAATCAATTTAACACCTAAAGTCCTAGTCAACTCTTGAGGAAAGACTAGAGTTATAGGAATCTAAATCAATCAGCAAAGATATCAATTATCAATCACAATGAGTTTGACAAATCAAGAGTTACTAATTAATCAACTAAAGCCAAGGATGTAGAAAGCTAAATTTGGCAAACTAAAATAAAATAATAGAATGAATAAAAGTTTGAGAAAAATTGGAATAAAGGAACATTGAACCTATGATGAAGAAGAAATAAATCCTAATCCTAATAGAAATCCTAATCCTAAATCCTAAGAGAGAGGAAAGAGCCTCTATCTCTCTCTCTTTAAAACTACATCTAAATTATGAAAAGTGAAAAATGAATCGTCTCCCTTCATTCCTCCACTTTGTAGCCTTTAATATGTGTTTTTTGGGCTTGAAGCTGGGCCGGAAATAGCCCAGAAATCGCTGGGACCAAATTCAAACACGTGCAGGTCGCTGGAATTTCTGCAGAACGACGCGTCCGTGTAATTCACGTGTGCGTGTCATTTTGCTGTACGGCCACTATGGTGAATTATATATCAAATCGAAGCCCCGGACGTTAGCTTTCCAACGCAACTAGAACTGCATCATTTGGATCTATGTAGCTTAAGTTATGGTCATTTTAGTGCGAGAGAGTCAGGCTGACAGCTTTGCAGTTCCTTCAATTTCTTGTATTCCTTCTACTTTTGCATGCTTCCTTTCCACATCTAAGCCATTCCTGCCCTGTAAACTCTGAAATCACTTAACACACATATCAAGGCATCGAATGGTAATAAGAGAGATTTAAACATAGCAAATTTAAAGTCCAAAAAAAGCATGTTTTCAATCATAGCACAAAATCCGGAAGGAAAATGTAAACTCATGCAATTAGTATGAATAAGTGTATGAAAGATTGATAAAATCCACTCAATTAAGCACTAGATAAACCATAAAATAGGGGTTTATCACGTATGGAGATGCGTTGTTCCTTCTGAATCTCTGCTTTTCTATTGCCTTCATCCAATCCTTCATACTCCTTTCCATGGCAAGCTGTATGTTGGGTGTCACCGTTGTCAATGGCTACTTTCCGTCCTCTCAGTGAAAATGGTCCTCTACGGTTTTTGTACGGCTAATCAACTGTCGGATTGCTCATCTCGGATGAAAAATACCATGCACAGATATCGTATGGCTAATCAGCTGTTGGTTCTCGATCGTGCAGGAATAGGATTTACTATCCTTTTGCGTCTGTCACCACACCCTAAAGTCGCGAGTTTGAAGCTCGTCACAGTCATCCCATCCCAAATCCTACTCAGAATACCACAAACAAGGTTTAGACTTTTCGGATCTCAAGAATGCTGCCAATTGATTCTAGCTTGTACCACGGAGATTCTAATCTTGGATTCAGATGCTCCATTGTCAAAGGGGAGTCGATGTGAATCATTGATTAGAAACCCAAGAGATATACATTCAAGCTTGTTTTCATGTAAAATGGAAGTGGTTGTCAATCACGCGTTCATAAGTGAGAATGGTGATGAGTGTCACATAATCATCACATTCATCATGTTCTTGTGTGAAAATGAATATCTTAGAATAAGAGTAAGCATGAATTGAATAGAAGAACAATAGTACTTTGTATTAATACTCGAAGAACAGCAGAGCTCCACACCTTAATCTATGGTGTGTAGAAACTCCACCGTTGAAAATACATAAGTGAAAATAGGGTAGGCTTGGCCGTGAGCCCAGCCCCCAATGTCTAAGGACTAACAATGATCCAAGATGTTCTAAAAGGTCATCCAGAGATATCTAATACAATAGTAAAAAGTTCTATTTATACTAAACTAGTTACTAGGGTTACAGAAATAAGTAAATGATGCAGAAATCCACTTTCAAGCCCACTTGGTGTGTGCTTGGGCTGAGCATTGAAGCTTTCACGTGTAGAGGTCTTCCTTGGAGTTAAACGCCAGTTTGTAACTTGTTTCTGGCGTTTGACTCTAGCTTGCAACTTGTTTTTGGTGTTTAACGCCAGAATAGGGCAGAAAGCTGGCGTTAATGCCAGTTTGTGTCGTCTAAACTCCGACAAAGTATGGACTATTATATATTTCTGGAAAGCCCTGGATGTCGACTTTCCAACGCAATTGAGAGCGCGCCATTTGGACTTCTATAGCTGATGCACGAAAACTTGTCTCTCAACAAATTTCTTTTCGGCAAGTTTACCAAATTGTCGTCAAGTAAAAACTCACAATAGAGTGAGGTCGAATCCCACAGGGATTGATTGGTCAAGCAACTTTAGTTGGAAGAGTGTGCTAGTTGAGCTAAACAAAAATGTAGTTGAGATTTGTAGGAAATTAAATGGCAGAAAAGTAAATTGCAGAAAATAAAGTGCAGAATCTTAAATGGGGATATGGGGATATGAACATGGAAATAAATGGCATAAAGTAAAGAGAAAGGGTAAGATCAGAGATGGGGAATTCATTGGACTTAGGAGATGTTGCATTCTCCGGATCAAGTTCATTCTCATCTCTTCCTCAATCAATGCATTCATTGATCTCCTTGGCAATCTTAAGTGATTGGATCCCAATTCCTTGGCAATCCAATCTCTCTAAGCTTGAAAAATTGCCCAATTTCTTGATTTAATTGCTCATGGGAAGAGATGAAGTATGGTCACTGATTATACCATATGTATTTCCAAAGCAAAGTGTTGGGAGGATTACATGTCACTATATCCGCCTAAACCCCAATTTGGTCCAACATGAGAAAGCATTTCTAGCATGATCTCCTCATCCCTTTTCCAAGGCTCAGAGGAGATCCAATTATGAAGAGTTTCTTTTCCAAGACAACTAATCAATTAGATTAAAATCGAAAGCTTTCTAGTAAATCAAGAGAAAAGAAAGAGGAAGAAGAATGAAAACTATAATTGATCCATCAAATTACAACAGAGCTCCCTAACCAAATGAAAGGGGTTTAGTTGTTCATAGCTCTGGAAATGGAAATGAAAAATGGTAGAATAGAATAGATGCTTCCCAAACTAGAAAATGCAAAAAGTAAATATACAGAGTGTAGTTCTCCCAAAAGTGCCAAGCTCCTCTATAGTTCAAAACTATTCCTATATATACTACTCTTCTTTATCTTCTAGTGAGTTCTTCAAGTCTTGGATATGGGCCTTTGATCATGAGTTGAAGCAGTTACAATCTTCAGTGGGCTCAGCTTTGTTTGCAGAAAAATGTGAGTTAGGAATGGGCGTTAGTTAGGACGTTAGTAGCATTAACGTTAAGTGAGGATGTGGGTTCAAGAACGTTAGTGACAATCACCTTGTTCACTAACTTTCCAACCCAAAATGATCAACGTTAACTTCAACGTTAGTGGCACTAACGTGACCACTAACGTTGCCTCTTGGTCCTTCGCAAACGTTATTGGGAATCACATTTTTCAATAACGTTGCCTTGTGCCCCCTTTCCCTACGTTAGAGTTCACATTAGTATAACTAACGTGACTCTTAACATGGGCATGCCTAAGCTTCGAGAGCGTTAGTGACACTTACCTTTGTCACTAATGCTCCAAACGCCCTTCCTTCCCATGTTAGAGTTCACGTTAATTAGATTAACGTGGCCACTAACGTGGTAATGATTGCCATCTCCAATGTTAGCGACAAAAGGTGAGTGTCACTAACGTTGGCTTATCATGCTTAGCTCCACGTTATCTCTCACGTTAGTGGTCTTAACGTGACCACTAACGTCGGCACTCTTGGATTGGTCCAACGTTAGTGACAAAGGTGAGTGTCACTAACGTTGGTGATTGGTTCTTCATCCCACGTTAGAGTTCGCGTTAATTGGATTAACGTGACTCTTAACGTGGCTTCATTGTGCCTTTGTGGAACGTTAGTGGCAATCATTTTTACCACTAACGTTGGAGCTCCTTTTCCTCCTCTACGTTAGCTACCACGTTAATGTAATTAACGTGGCAACTAACGTGGGCTATGATGGCTTCGAGGGCGTTATTGGCGATCACTTTTTCCATTAACACTACAATCTTGTTCCCATTCCACGTTAGTGGTCATGTTAATTAGATTAACGTGGCTACTGATGAGCGGATAATTTATATGCTTTTTGGCATTGTTTTTAGTATGTTTTTAGTATATTTTAGTTAGTTTTTATTATATTTTTATTAGTTTTTATTTAAAATTCACTTTTCTGGACTTTACTATGAGTTTGTGTGTTTTTCTGTGATTTCATGTATTTTCTGACTGAAATTGAGGGACCTGAGCAAAAATCTGATTCAGAGGCTGAAAAAGGACTGCAGATGCTATTGGATTCTGACCTCCCTATATTCAAAGTAGATTTTCTGGAGCTAAAGAAACCCAATTGGCGCTCTCTCAATTGAGTTGAAAAGTAGACATCCAGGGCTTTCTAGCAATATATAATAGTCCATACTTTGCCCGAGATTTGATGGCCCAAACCGGCGTTCCAAATCAGCTTCAGAATTCCTGGCGTTTAACGCCAGAACTGGCACAGAAGTGGGAGTTAAACGCCCAAACTGGCACAAAAGCTGGCGTTTAACTCCAAGAAGAGTCTCTACACATGAAAGCTTCAATGCTCAGCCCAAGCGCACACCAAGTGGGCCCGGAAGTGGATTTTTATGTCATTTACTCATTTCTGTAAACCCTAAGCTACTAGTTCTCTATAAATAAGACCTTTTGCTATTGTATTTTCATCTGGGTAGCTATCTTCGAGTAGTCTTATGCTATCTTAGATCATGGGGCTGGCCTCTCGGCCATGCCTAGACCTTGTTCTTATGTATTTTCAACGGTGGAGTTTCTACACACCATAGATTAAGGTGTGGAGCTCTGCTGTACCTCGAGTATTAATGCAATTACTATTGTTCTTCCATTCAATTCAGCTTATTCTTGTTCTAAGATATTCATTTGCACCCAAGAACATGATGAATGTGATGATTATGTGACGTTCATCATCATTCTCACTTATGAACGCGTGCCTGACAACCACCTCCGTTCTACATGCAAACAAGGCTTGAATGTATATCCCTTGGATTCCTTAATCAGAATCTTCGTGGTATAAGCTAGAATTGATGGCGGCATTCTTAAGAATCCGGAAGGTCTAAACCTTGTCTGTGGTATTCTGAGTAGGATTCAGGGATTGAATTACTGTGACGAGCTTCAAACTCGCGATTGTGGGGCGTTAGTGACAGACGCAAAAGAATCAATGGATTCTATTCTGACATGATCGAGAACCGACAGATGAATAGCCGTGCTGTGATAGAGCGGGTTGAACATTTTCACTGAGAGAACGGGACTGTAGCCATTAACAACGGTGATGCCCAACATACAGCTTGCCATGGAAAGGAGTAAGAAGGATTGGATGAAGACAGTAGGAAAGCAGAGAGACGGAAGGGACAAAGCATCTCCATACGCTTATCTGAAATTCTCACCAACGAATTACATAAGTATCTCTATCTTTATTTTATGTTTTATTCATCTTTTAATTATCCATCCTCCATAACCATTTGAATCCGCCTGACTGAGATTTACAAGATGACCATAGCTTGCTTCATACCAACAATCTCCGTGGGATCGACCCTTATTCGCGTAAGGTTTATTACTTGGACGACCCAGTGCACTTGCTGGTTAGTTGTGCGAAGTTGTGATAAAGAGTTGAGATTGCAATTGAGCGTACCATGTTGATGGCGCCATTGATGATCACAATTTCGTGCACCAAGTTTTTGGCGCCGTTGCCGGGGATTATTCGAGTTTGGACAACTAACGGTTCATCTTGTTGCATAGATTAGGTATTTTTCTTCAGAATTTTTAAGAATGAATTCTAGAGTTTCAAGGTGATGTTTTCATCATCACCAAAGCTGATTGATTCTCATCAATTTAGCTCTTGAATGCAATGTCCTGCTGAAGCTTCGCTAGCCATGTCTAATCTTTTTAGACTAAAGCTTTAGACTAATATTGCATGATTCCTGGAATTCTTATTAAAATTTTGAATCTCTTTATTTTATTTTCCATATAATTTTCGAAAAAATAAAAAAATTATAAAATCTTAAAACCAAAAAAATAATTTTATGTTTCTTGTTTGAGTCTAGTGTCTAATTTTAAGTTTGGTGTCCATTGCATGTTTTTAGTCTTCTAATTTTCGAAAATTACAAGCATTATGTTCTTCATTTGATCTTCAAGTTGTTCTTGATGATTTCCTTGCTCTGATCTTTAAATTCTCTTGTCTTGAGTGTTTTGTTGTTTCTCATATGCATTCTCAATTTGTTAGTGTCAATAGTATACAAACTTCTAAGTTTGGTGTCTTGCATGCATTGTTTATTTGATTTTAGTTGCATCATTAAAAAATTCAAAAAAAAAATTTTTAATTTGTGTCTTTTCAAGTCAATAATACATAGAATTGAAGATTCAAAACATGCAGCAGAGGAATTACACAAAAAAAGCTGGGCGTTCAAAACGCCCAGTGAAGAAGGAAAACTGGCGTTTAAACGCCAGCCAGTGTACCTGGCTGGGCGTTTAACGCCCAAAAAGGTAGAGTTTTGGGCGTTAAACGCCAGAATGGATACTATTCTGGGCGTTTAAAGCCAGGATGGCACAAGAGGGAAGATTTTGTTTTTAATTCAGATTTTTTTTCAAGTTTTCATAATTTTTCAAAATCAAATCTTTTTCAAATCATATCTTTTCAATCATATATTTTCAAAATGAATTTCTTTCCATTTTCAAAAATACTTGCTAACAATTAATGATTTTATTCAAACATTTCAAGTATGTTGTCTTTTTTGTTGAGAAAGGTTTAATGTCTGAATCATATCTTTTAAAATTTCTTGTTAGCCAAGTCATTAATTTTAAAAATAAAATCTTTTTAAATTGTTTTTCAATCATATCTTCTTAATCACATCTTTTTTAAAATAGTTTTCAATCATATCCTTTTGATTTCTAATTTCAAAATTTTTTTCAAAAATCACTTTATTTCTTTCCCAACTTTAATTTTCGAAAATCATTCTTCAGTTTTTCAAAATTTCTTCAAAATCTTTTAATTTATTTTCGAAAATTCTTCCCCTCTTCTCACATCCTTCTATTTAAGGACTAACACTCCTTGACTATCAACAATTCGAACTCTATCTCTCTTGATAAGTTCGAATTCTTCTTCTTCTACCTCCTCCTTCTATTCTTCTTTCCCTCTGACATCTCAAGGAATCTCTATACTGTGACATAGAGGATTCCATATTTTCTTGTTCTCTTCTCTTTTATATGAGCAAGAGCAAAGACAAAAGCATTCTTGTTGAGGCTGACCCTGAACCTGAAAGGACCTTAAAGCGGAAGCTAAGAGAAGCTAAAGCACTACTCTCTGTAGAGGACCTAACAGAAATCTTCAAACAAGAAGAAGACATGGCAGCCGAAAACAACAACAATGCCAGCAATGCAAGGAAGGTACTGGGTGAATTTACTGCACCTAATCCCGACTTCTATGGGAGAAGCATCTCTATCCCTGCCATTGGAGCAAACAACTTTGAGTTTAAGCCTCAATTAGTTTCTCTAATGCAACAGAACTGCAAGTTCCATGGACTTCCACTGGAAGATCCTCATCAGTTTTTAGCTGAATTCTTGCAAATCTGTGACACTATCAAGACCAATGGGATTGACCCTGAGGTCTACAGACTTATGCTATTTCTTTTTGCTGTAAGAGACAGAGCTAGGATATGGTTGGACTCACAACCTAAAGAAAGCCTGAACTCTTGGGAAAAAGCTAGTCAATGCCTTCTTGGCAAAGTTCTTCAAAAATTGAGTAACTTAGAGTGGAAGTCCAAACCTTCAGACAGAAGGAAGGTGAATCCCTCTATGAAGCTTGGGAAAGATACAAACAATTGATCAGAAAGTGTCCCTCTGACATGCTTTCTAAATGGAGCATCATAGGTATCTTCTATGATGGTCCATCTGAACTGTCCAAGATGTCATTGGATAGCTCTGCTGGAGGATCTCTTCATCTGAAGAAGACGCCTGCAGAAGCTCAAGAACTCATTGAAATGGTTGCAAATAACCAATTCATGTACACTTCTGAAAGGAATCCTGTGAACAATGGGACGAATCAGAAGAAAGGAGTTCTTGAGATTGATACTCTGAATGTCATATTGGCTCAGAACAAAATATTGACTCAGCAAGTCAATATGATTTCTCAAAGTCTGTCTGGAATGCAAGCTGCACCAGGCAGTACTAAGGACGCTTCATCTAAAGAAGAAGCTTATGATCTTGAGAACCCATCAATGGAAGAAGTGAATTACATGGGAGAACCCTATGGAAACACCTATAATCCTTCATGGAGAAATCATCCAAATCTCTCATTGAATGATCAACAGAGACCTCAACAAAGTTTCAACAACAATAATGGTGGAAGAAACAGGTTTAGCAATGGCAAGCTTTTTCCATCATCTTCTCAACAACAGACAGAGAATTCTAAGCAGAGCCACTCTGACTTAGCAACCATGGTCTCTGATCTAATCAAAACCACTCAAAGTTTCATGACTGAAACAAGGTCTTCCATTAGAAACTTGGAGGCACAAGTGGGTCAGCTGAGTAAGAAAGTTACTGAACTCCCTCCTAGTACTCTTCCAAGCAATACAGAAGTGAATCCAAAAGGATAGTGTAAGGCCATCAACATGGCTGAAATTGGAGAGGAGGAAGAGGCAGTGATCGCCACTGAGGAAGACCTCAATAGACGTCCACTGGTCTCCAATGAGTTCCCTAATGAGGAACCATGGGAATCTGAGGCTCACACTGAGACTATAGAGATTCCATTGGAATTACTTCTGCCATTCATGAGCTCTGATGAGTATTCTTCCTCTGAAGAGGACGAAGATGTCACTGAAGAGCAAGTTGCTAAGTACCTTGGAGCAATCATGAAGCTAAATGACAAGTTATTTGGTAATGAGACTTGGGAGGATGAACCCCCTTTGCTCACCAAAGAACTGGATGACTTGACTAGGTAGAGATTACCTCAAAAGAGATGGGACCCTGGAAAGTTCTCAATACCTTGAACATTAGGCACCATGACCTTCGAGAAGGCTCTGTGTGACCTAGGGTCAAGCATAAACCTCATGCCTCTCTCTGTAATGGAGAAGCTAGGGATCTTTGAGGTACAAGCTGCAAGAATCTCACTAGAGATGGCAGACAATTCAAGAAAACAAGCTTATGGACTTGTAGAGGATGTTCTGGTAAAGATTGAAGACCATTACATCCCTGCTGATTTCATAGTCCTAAAGACTGGGAAGTGCATGGATGAATCCATCATCCTTGGCAGACCCTTCTTAGCCACAGCAAAGGCTGCGATTGATATTGACAGAGGAGAATTGATCATTCAAGTGAATGAAGAATCCTTTGTGTTTAAGGCTCAAGGATATCCCTCTATAACCATGGAGAGGAAGCATGAAGAGCTTCTCTCAAAACAAAGTCAAACAGAGCCCCCACAGTCAAACTCTAAGTTTGGTGTTGGGAGGCCACAACCAAATTCTAAGTTTGGTGTTGAACTCCCACATTCAAACTTTAAGTTTGGTGTTGGGAGGTTCCAACATTGCTCTGAACATCTGTGAGGCTCCATGAGAGCCCACTGTCAAGCTACTGACATTAAAGAAGCACTTGTTGGGAGGCAATCCAATGTTATATTTATCTATTTTCCATTGTTATTTTATGTTTTCTATAGGTTGATGATCATGAGAAGTCACAAAAATAATTGAAAAAGCAAAAACAGAATGAAAAACAGAAAGAAAAACAGCACACTCTGGAGGAAAAGCTTGCTGGCGTTTAAACGCCAGTAAGGGCAGCAAATGGGCGTTTAACGCCCAGTCTGGCACCATTCTGGGCATTTAACGCCAGAAAGGGGCACCAGACTGGCGTTTAACGCCAGAAAAGGGCAGCAGCCCGGTGTTTAACGCCAGGATTAGCAGAAAGGGCGTTTTACACGCCACTTGGTGCAGGGATGAGCTATCCTTGACACCTCAGGATCTGTGGACCCCACAGGATCCCCACCTACCCCACTACTCTCTCTCTTCTTCACCCATTCACCAATCACCTCAATACCTCTTCTCCAAAAACCCCTCACCTATCAAATCCCACCATTCTCTTCACCACTCACATCCATCCTTCATAAAACCCCACCTACCTCACCATTCAAATTCAAACCACTTTCCCTCCCAAACCCACCCAGAATGGCCGAACCATACCCCCCCTCTCCACCCCTATATAAACCCATCTTCACCCCCTCATTTTCACACAACCTAAACACTACTTCTCCCCCTTGGCCGAAACACAAAGCCCCCCTCCATCTCCTCTATTTCTTCTTCTTCTACTCTCTTCTTTCTTCTTTTGCTCGAGGACGAGCAAACCTTCTAAGTTTGGTGTGGTAAAAGCATTGCTTTTTGTTTTTCCATAACCATTTATGACACCTAAGGCCGGAGAAACCTCTAGAAAGAGGAAAGAGAAGGCAAAAGCCTCCACCTCTGAGTCATGGGAGATGGAGAGATTCATCTCAAGGGTGCATCAAGACCACTTCTATGAAGTTGTGGCCAAGAAGAAGGTGATCCCCGAGGTCCCTTTTCAAACTCAAAAAAGGTCAACTTTAATCAAAGGTTGGACCAAGTCCTCATAGATATCTGTGTGGAAGGAGCTCAATGCAAACAGGAGATCCCACTCATAGACATGAGCATGAGGAAATTCCTCATCATGAAATCCTTGAGATGCCTCAAGGGATGCACTTTCCTCCACAAAACTATTGGGAGCAAATTAACACCTCCCTAGGAGAATTAAGTTCCAACATGGGACAACTAAGGGTGGAGCACCAAGAACATTCCATCCTCCTCCATGAAATTAGAGAAGATCAAAGAATCATGAGAGAGGAGCAACAAAGGCAAGGAAGAGACATTGAGGAGCTCAAGCACTCCATAAGATCTTCAAGAGGAAGAACAAGTCGCCATCACTAAGGTGGACCCGTTCTTTAATCTCCTTGTTCTTTATTTTTCTGTTTTTCGAAAATTATGCTTTATGTTTTATTTATGTTTGTGTCTTATGATCATTAGTGTCTTAGTGTCTATGCCTTAAAGTTATGAATGTCCTATGAATCCATCACCTTTCTTGAATGAAAAATGTTCTTAATTGAAAAAGAGAAGAATTGCATGAATTTCGAATTTTATAACAGATTAATTATTTTGATGTGGTGGCAATACTTTTTGATTTCTGAATGTATGCTTGAACAGTGCATATGTCTTTTGAATTTGTTGATTCATGAATGTTAAAATTGTTGGCTCTTGAAAGAATGATGAAAAAGGAGACATGTTACTGAGGATCTGAAAAATCATAAAAAAATGATTCTTGAAGCAAGAAAAAGCAATGAATTCAAAAAAAAAGAAAAAGAAAGAGCAAGCAGAAAAAGCCAATAGCCCTTTAAACCAAAAGGCAAGGGTAAAAATAAAAAGGATCCAAGGCTTTGAGCATCAGTGGATAGGAGGGCCCACAGGAATAGTATCTTGGCCTAAGCGGCTAAACCAAGCTGTCCCTAACCATGTGCTTGTGGCGTGAAGGTGTCAAGTGAAAACTTGAGACTGAGCGGTTAAAGTCGTGATCCAAAGCAAAAAGAGTGTGCTTAAGAACCCTGGACACCTCTAATTGGGGACTCTAGTAAAGCTGAGTCACAATCTGAAAAGGTTCACCCAGTTATGTGTCTGTGGCATGGATGTATCCGGTAGTAATACTAGAAAACAGAGTGCTTTGGGCCATGGCCAAGACTCATAAAGTAGCTGTGTTCAAGAATCATCATACTTAACTAAGAGAACCAATAACACTATCCGGATTCTGAGTTCCTATAGATGCCAATCATTCTGAACCTCAAAGGATAAAGTGAGATGCCAAAACTGTTCAGAGGCAAAAAGCTACAAGTCTTGCTCATCTAATTGGAGCTAAGTTTCATTGATAGTTCGGAGTTTATAGTATATTCTCTTCTTTTTATCCTATTTGATTTTCAGTTGCTTAGGAACAAGCAACAATTTAAGTTTGGTGTTGTGATGAGCGGATAATTTATACGCTTTTTGGCATTGTTTTTAGTATGTTTTAGTTAGTTTTTATTATATTTTTAGTAGTTTTTATTTAAAATTCACTTTTCTGGACTTTACTATGAGTTTGTGTGTTTTTCTGTGATTTCAAGTATTTTCTGGCTGAAATTGAGGGACATGAGCAAAAATCTGATTTAGAGGCTGAAAAAGGACTGCAGATGCTGTTGGATTCTGACCTCCCTGCATTCGAAGTGACTTTTCTGAAGCTACAGAAGTCCAATTGGCGCGCTCTCAATTGATTTGGAAAGTAGACATCCAGGGCTTTCTAGCAATATATAATAGTCCATACTTTGCCCGAGATTTGATGGCCCAAACAGGCGTTCCAAATCAGCTTTAGAATTCCCGGCGTTTAACGCCGGAACTGGCACAGAAGTGGGAGTTAAAGGCCCAAACTAGCACAAAAGCTGGCGTTTAACTCCAAGAAGAGTCTCTACACATGGAAGCTTCAATGCTCAGCCCAAGAACACACCAAGTGGGCCCAGAAGTGGATTTTTATGTCATTTACTCTTTTCTGTAAACCCTAAGCTACTAGTTCTCTATAAATAAGACCTTTTGCTATTGTATTTTCATCTGGGTAGCTATCTTCGAGTAGTCTTATGCTATCTTAGATCATGGGGCTGGCCTCTCGGCCATGCCTAGACCTTGTTCTTATGTATTTTCAACGGTGGAGTTTCTACACACCATAGATTAAGGTGTGGAGCTCTGCTGTACCTCGAGTATTAATACAATTACTATTGTTCTTCCATTCTATTCAGCTTATTCTTGTTCTAAGATATTCATTTGCATCCAAGAACATGATGAATGTGATGATTATGTGACCCTCATCATCATTCTCACTTATGAACGCGTGCCTGACAACCACCTCCGTTCTACATGCAAACAAGGCTTGAATGTATATCTCTTGGATTCCTTAATCAGAATCTTCATGGTATAAGCTAGAATTGATGGCGGCATTCTTGAGAATCCGAAAGGTCTAAACCTTGTCTGTGGTATTCTAAGTAGGATTCAGGGATTGAATGACTGTGACGAGCTTCAAACTCGCGATTGTGGGCCGTTAGTGACAGACGCAAAAGAATCAATGGATTCTATTCCGACATGATCGAGAACCGACAGATGAATAGCCGTGCTGTGACAGAGCGCGTTGAACATTTTCATTGAGAGGACGGGACTGTAGCCATTGACAACGGTGATGCCCAACATACAGCTTGCCATGGAAAGGAGTAAGAAGGATTGGATGAAGACAGTAGAAAAGTAGAGAGACGGAAGGGATAAAGCATCTCCATACGCTTATCTAAAATTCTCACCAATGAATTACATAAGTATCTCTATCTTTATTTTATGTTTTATTCATCTTTTAATTATCAATCCTCCATAACCATTTGAATCCGCCTGATTGAGATTTACAAGATGACCATAGCTTGCTTCATACCAACAATCTCCGTGGGATCGACCCTTACTCGCGTAAGGTTTATTACTTGGATGACCCAGTGCACTTGCTGGTTAGTTGTGCGAAGTTGTGATAAAGAGTTGAGATTGCAATTGAGCGTACCATGTTGATGGTGCCATTGATGATCACAATTTCGTGCACCAGCTACTAACGTAGCTCCTTCTTGCTTCCTTTGTCCTGAAATCAAGCAATTAAGGTGCATCAAAGCTCTGTTCCAAGTCATGAGATTATGCATCATCAATTATATCATACAATTCCTGCCTAATCCTTATGAAATCATGTAAAGTTCACAATAATTGCTTGAATCAAGGTGTAAGTGTATTTTCATCCAAAACTTGCTTATTTACTAAGAAAATGCATGAAACTACCCTAAAACAGTAAAGAAAAGGTCAGTGAAACTGGCCAAGATGCCCTGGCATCACAACACCAAACTTAAAGCTTGCTTGTCCCTAAGCAAGTACTAAAACACAGGAATGATGAATGAAAGAGCAAGATAACCAATTCATTGATATAGAAGTCAAATTCCTGGTTTATGGGGTTTCATGCATAGCAACTTAGGTTCATTCCTTCATTGGTTTTCAGGCCTTTATCATGCCCTTGAACACTTTCTTGATTGTATCCCTTGAGAATTCTTATTATTTATCCTCCCTTTCTTACCAGGGTTTATTGCATTCTTCTTAGGCTAAGTGCTCTGTAAGAGGGCGACTCTTTATGATAAGCTTTCAGCCAACACTCCCAAACCAGTTGGTTCAAGGTGCTAGGTGTTAAGACACCCCTAAGGACTTACTCCTCGAGCCTCTTTCCCCCATACATACACACCACAGGCACATGGTTTGTTGTTTTTCTTCCTTGAGACCTTGGTGTCCAGCACCTCTTTGGGTTACTAAGTGCTCTGTAGCAAAAGTTACTCTTGATAGTGGACTTTCAGCTGATAATTTCGGATTAGTTAACCCAAGTTACCAAGTGATAAGACACCCCTAAGAGCTTATTCATCCAAGCATATCCCTTGCACAGGAACACCACAGACACATGCCTCAATATTCAACCCTTGGTGCCTAGCCTTATTTCTTATTGTTTTTCTTTCCTTTTCAACTCTTATTGCTCTTTCTCTTTTCTTATTAAGATCTTTTTTTTTTTGTTAGTCTCATAGGATGTGTTCCAAGGATGTGGTTTAGAGCATATAGTTGCCTATATACCTTGTGGATGAACCAACTTAGCTGATCAATGACCATACCACAAACTTAAGAATTTACTTCACAAGATAACTCCACTCTTGTTTTTCATAACATCTTCTTTTTTATTGACTTAAGGGAACAAGCATACATATAAGCAAGATGAAAATGAAAGCTAGGGCCTAGACCAATACACTTATATGTAACTAGGGAGAGAACAAGCAGAATATGGATATCCCTAAGAACAATATTCACTCATACTTTCAATTAGAGCACTATAACTGAGAGATAGTTCAATACAACCTCCTGATGTCTTCCTTAGATGATGATGTATGGTTCCTTCCTGAGATTGATTGACTTCCTGTAAAACCATTGGAAGTTGCTTATTTCCCCAAGCACTTAGAAAGTAGTTAGCATGCATGTATGCCTGTGAATTTTTTAACTTAATTTGGTGTGTAAACACCAAACTTGGCTCTTTGCCTAATGCAATAAATTGAATACAATGCAGAAACCTCATGTGCTTTTATTCAGAATGCATTAAAAATTAAACATTCGTCAAGTAGTTTCTCTATTTGTTAGAGCAGATGCTTTATCAATGAAGGGTTACAACGCACTCTTCAGGGCGAGTCTTTTGGTGGAACACCAAACTTAGAGTTTCATATTCACCCTTGGAAGGTTTTAGTGTGCAACACCAAACTTAGCTCCTCACAATATGAAGAATTCTACTTGAGTCCTTTATTGAGATAATAATGAAAATAGACTACCTCAGGTTGGGTTGCCTCCCAACAGAGTGCTTTTTTAGCGTCGCTAGCTCGACGGTGGTTTCTCTAGTTGAGATTATACTTCTGTTTGGGGTCTTCCCCCATGCTACCCAAGTAGTGCTTGAGTCTTTGCCCATTCACAGTGAATGTCCTCTTTGAGCTTTCTTTCATGATTTCTATGTATCCATAAGGTGAGACTTTTGTGACTAGAAAGGGCCTGGACCATCTTGATTTGAGTTTCCCAGGAAAGAGTTTCAGTTTGGAGTTGTAGAGAAGCACATGTTGTCCTTCTTCGAAACTTCTTGGTGCCAGGTTGAGATCATGTCTCCTTTTTGCTTTTTTCTTATAGATCTTGGTGTTTTCATAGGCTTGAGACCTAAATTCTTCCAGTTCTTGCAGCTGCAAGATCCTCTTTTCACCAGCAGCAGTACTGTCCAGGTTTAGTATCTTGAGAGCCCAAAAGGCTTTGTGCTCTAGTTCAAATGGTAAGTGACAGGCCTTTCCATACACCAGTTGATATGGGGACATCCCAATTGGTGTTTTGAAGGCTGTTCTGTATGCCCAAAGAGCATCATCTAGTTTCTTTGCCTAGTCCTTTCTTGATGCCCCCACAGTCTTTTCCAAGATCCTTTTTAACTCTCTGTTGGATATCTCAGTTTGCCCACTTGTTTGGGGATGATAAGGTGTGGCAACCTTATCCTTCACCCCATACCTTAGGAGTAGGGTCTCCAATGGTCTATTGCAAAAATGACTCCCTCCGTCACTGATGAGGGCTCGTGGGACAACCCGACTTCTTCTCAAAGAGCTCGGCCAAGTCACAGGAAAGCCCAAATAAAGGGCCCAAATAGAGGAACACTCCCAAATCCAAGGACAGTCCAAGCCCGTAGAGATAAAAGCGGTTCCCTTGAAGATAAGAGGACCCCAATCAAAGATAAGATAAAGATAAGATAAGATAACTAACTTATCTCATCTAAAGAGGTCACTCTACACCATTATAAATACACTAAAGCACCCAGGTATAACTCATACTCTGATTCTACTCAATACCTGCTTAATACCCTTGCTAACTTAAGCATCGGAGTCCCTTGCATGTACCCCCATCCTCCGGGGACGAAGGATCAGCATCATCACCAAGTCGGACACAACACCCTTGACCATCACAGAAGATCTCGTCCGAGATCGACCTACAGTTTCAGGTAACCCTCGGAACTCGTACAAACTCTCGGGAGTCTATATAGAGAGTGGGCCAGTAGAAGCTACATTAGAGGACCCTTGTGGCTAGTCGCTCACCTCCAAAATGTCCTCCATACTGTGATCTATGGCAGTGCCATAGGATCTTCCGCGCCTCTTCTCTAGGTACACATCTACGGATTATTCCGTCTGCACACCTCTTAAAGAGATATGGTTCATCCCACAAGTAGTACTTTGCATCAGAAACCAATTTTTTGTTTACTGCCTACTGTACTCTTTGGGTATAAACCTCACAGCTTTATAGTTCGCAATGTTCGCAAACCATGGTGCTTCCTGAATGGCAAACAATTGCTCATCCGCAAAGGTTTCAGAGATCTCACTAGGAGGGAGGGATGCTCCTGCTACTGGTTCTATCCGGGACAGATGGTCAGCTACTTGGTTTTCTGTCCCTTTTCTGTCTCTTATTTCTATATCAAACTCTTGCAGAAGCAACACCCATCTTATGAGTCTGGGTTTTGAATCCTGTTTTGTGAGGAGATATTTTAGAGCAGCATGGTCAGTGTACACAATCACTTTTGATCCTACTAAATAAGATTTGAACTTGTCAATGGCATAAACCACTGCAAGCAACTCTTTTTTTGTGGTTGTGTAATTCTTCTGCGCGTCATTCAAAACACGGCTAGCATAATAAATGACATGCAGAAGCTTGTCATGCCTCTGCCCCAATACTGCACTAATGGCATGGTCACTAGCATCACACATTAGTTCAAATGGTAATGTCCAGTCTGGTGCAAAAATAACTAGTGATGTGACCAGCTTAGCTTTTAGAGTCTCAAACGCCTGCAGACACTCTGTGTCAAAGATAAATGGCATATCAGCAGCTAACAGATTGTTCAGAGGTTTTGCAATTTTTGAAAAATCCTTTATAAACCTCCTATTGAATCTTGCATGCCCTAGAAAGCTTCTGATTGCCTTAATATTGGTAGGTGGTGGTAATTTTTCAATTACCTCTATCTTAGCTTGATCCACCTCTATTTCTTTGTTCGAAATTTTGTGCCCAAGGACAATTCCTTCAGTCAGCATAAAGTGACATTTCTCCCAGTTTAAAACCAGGTTAGTCTCTTGGCACCTTTTCAGAACAAGTGCTAGATGATCAAGACAGGAGCTGAATGAGTCTCCAAATACTGAGAAGTCATCCATGAAGACTTCCAGAAATTTCTCTACCATATCAGAGAAGATAGAGAGCATGCACCTCTGAAAGGTTGCAGGTGCATTACACAGACCAAATGGCATCCTTCTGTATGCAAATACTCCAGATAGACATGTGAATGTTGTTTTCTCTTGGTCCTAAGGATCCACTGCAATTTGGTTGTAACCTGAGTAGCCATCCAAAAAGCAGTAGTATTCATGACCTGCTAGTCTCTCTAGCATTTGGACTATGAATGGTAAAGGAAAATGATCCTTTCTGGTGGCTGTGTTGAGCCTTCTGTAGTCAATACACATATGCCACCCTGTAACTATTCTTGTAGGAACCAGTTCATTCTTTTCATTATGAACCACTGTCATGCCTCCCTTTTTGGGGACAACTTAGACAGGGCTCACCCAGGGGCTATCAGAAATAGGATAAATAATCCCAGCTTCTAGTAATTTAGTGATCTCTTTCTGCACTACCTCCTTCATGGCTGGATTCAGCCGTCTCTGTGGTTGAACCACTGGCTTGGCATCATCCTCCAATAGGATCTTGTGCATGCATCTGGCTAGGATAATGCCCTTAAGATTACTTATGGACCACCCAAGAGCTGTCTTGTGTGTCCTTAGCACCTGAATTAGTGTTTCCTCTTCCTGTGGCTCTAAAGCAGAGCTTATGATCACTGAAAAAGTGTCATCTTCTCCCAGAAATGCATATTTTAGGGATGGTGGTAGTGGTTTGAACTCAGGTTTAGAAGGCTTCTCCTCTTTATGAGGAGTTATCAGAGGTTCTTTTGTTTTCTCTGGTTCCTCCAGATCAGGCTGAACATCTTTAAAAATTTTCTCTAGCTCTGATTCGAGACTCTCAGTCATATTGACCTCTTCTACCAGGGAGTCAATAATGTTAATGCTCATACAGTCTTTTGATGTGTTTGGATGCTGCATAGCTTTGACAGCATTCAACTTAAACTCATCCTCATTGACTCTCAAGGTCACCTCCCTTTTTTGGATGTCAATGAGAGTTTGTCCAGTTGCTAGGAAAGGTCTTCTTAGAATGAGAGTTGCACTCTTGTGCTCCTTCATTTTCAGCACTAGAAAGTTAGTAGGAAATGCAAATGGCCTAACCTTGACAATCATGTCCTCAATTACGCCTGATGGAGTTTTAATGGAGCCATCAGCAAGTTGGAGACATATTCGGGTTGGTTTGACTTCTTCAGTCAAACCAAGCTTTCTGATAGTGGATGCAGGTATTAGGTTGATACTTGCCCCAAGGTCGCATAAAGCTGTCTTGGTACAAGCACCCTCTAATTTGCATGGTATCATAAAGCTTTCCTGGTAAGCTTTTTAAAATGACTGCACTGTATTCTTCAATGAGGAAAACTTTTTCATTTTCTCTCCAATCCTTCTTATGACTTAAGATCTCTTTCATGAACTTAGCATAAGAGGGTATTTGCTCAAGTGCCTCTGCAAACAGAATCTTTATTTCAAGAGTCCTGAGATAGTCTGCAAAGTGAGAAAATTGTTTATCCTATTTCGCTTGGCAGAGTTTCTGAGGATAAGGCATTTTGGCTTTATATTCTTCAACCTTAGTTGCTGTAGGTTTATTTCCTACAGAGGTGGTTGGAGATGCTTGCTTAAGGGGGTTGTTATCAGCACCTGCAAGTGTCTGATCCCTTATTGGCATTTGAACGCCAGGATTGGGGGCTGGATGGGCATTTAACGCCAATTTTCCACCCTTTTCTAGCGTTTGGACTCCAGAATTAGCCATCCACTGGGCATTTAACACCAATTTTGCACCCTTTTCTGGCGTTTGAACGCAAGAATCATTCTTTTCTGGGCTCTTACTGTCCTCAGAGGGATTTTGGACAGTGGCTTGGTCATCCTCTGTCAGTTGTTCCTTTCTTGGCTTCCTGCTACTTTGAGTTGAGGCATTCAATGTCTTTTCACTCCTCAAATGAACAGGTTGGCACTATTCTGTTATTTGTTTAGATAATTGTTGTCTTATCTGATCTAATTGTGCTTCCAAATTCTTGTTAGCATTTCGAATGTCTTGTAGCATCTCTTTAAATTTTGCTAACTATTTTGTTAGAGCAAGTAATTGCTGATTGAGTTCAGCAACTTGTTCTGGAGGACTAAGTTCAGTGGATACTGCTTTAGCCTCTTCTTTCATGGAGGACTCACTACTTAAGTACATATGCTGATTTCTAGCAACTGTATCAATGAGCTCTTGAGCCTCCTCAATTGTCTTTCTCGTGTGTATAGATCCTCCAGCTGAGTGGTCTAGAGATATCTAGGCTTTTTCTATAAGCCCGTAGTAGAAGATATCTAACTGCACCCATTCTGAAAATATTTCAGAGGGGCATTTCCTTAGCATCTCTCTGTACCTCTCCTAAGCATCATAAAGAGATTCATTATCCTCTTGTTTAAAGCCTTGGATGTCCAGCCTTAACTGTGTTATCCTTTTTAGAGGAAAATATTGATTCAGGTATTTGTCTGATAACTGTTTCCATGTTCTTATGCTTGCTGTGGGTTGGTTATTTAACCACCTCTTAGGTTGATCTTTTACAGCAAATGGAAACAGTAGTAATCTGTAGACATCCTGATCTACTTTCTTATCACGTATTGTGTCAGCAATTTGTAAGAACTGTGCCAGAAACTCAGTAGGTTCTTCTTGTGGAAGACCAGAATACTAGCAATTTTGCTGTACCAGATAATGAGCTGGGGGTTTAGCTCAAAGTTACTGGCTTTGATGGGGGGTATATAGATACTACCCCCATATGAAGTAGTAGTGGGGTTAGTATATAACCCCAGAGTCCTTCTGGACTGTTCATTTCCACTTAAGTCCATGATGGAAAAAGGGAGATGATGAGACTTGTAAATAAAAATTTTATTCTTTGTTTTTTTATATATACTGAAAATAAAATAAAATAAAATAGGATAATTAAAAAAATTGAATATAAGTTCGAAAAATGAAGAGAGAGAAAGTGGTTAGGAAGTTTTGAAAAAGATATTTCCTAAAAAGATATTTTGAAAATTAATACTTGCAAGATAATAAATAAAAGAAAAGATTTGAAAAAGATATCATTTAAAATTTTAAAGATTGAAACTTTTTTAACAAGAAAACACCAAACTTAAAATTTTTCAATCAAACTAATAAAATGGGACAAGTGATTCGAAAATTTAAAAAAAGAAAAAGGATTTTGAAAAATTTTATAAAATATTTTCGAAAAATATAAAAAGAAATTTGAAAAAGAATTTATTTTGAAAAAGATTTAAAAAAGATAAGAAATTTTTGAAGTTGAAATCTTGACTTGACTAACAAGAAACTACCAAATTTTAAAAATTTTTGACTAAGTCAATCTAATGAGTTCGAAAATGATGAGTAAATAAAGGAAGAGATATTTTTTAATTTAATGAGAAAAGAGAAAAATAATAAAATGACACCAAACTTAGAATTTTTATATCAAAACAGAGAAAACAAATAAGAAAACTTTGAATGTCAAGATGAACACCAAGAAAAAATTTTGAAAATTTTTAAGGAAAGAAGGACACAAAGGTCACCAAACTTAAAAACTTTTATACTTTGGACACTAATAATTCGAAAGTGCACAAGAAAAGCAAGGAAAGACACAAAACAAGAAAAACTGAAGATCAAATAAGGAACACGAAAGTTCGAAAATATGAATAATAAGAAGAGCATATAATTCGAAAAAAAATGAAGGAAAATAAAAACATGCAATTGACACCAAACTTAAAACATGAAACTAGACTCAAACAGAAGACTCTAAACCAACAAAAATAAATTATTCCTAATCTAAGCAACAAGATGAACCGTCAGTTGTCCAAACTCGAACAATCTCCGGCAACGGTGCCGAAAACTTGGTGCACGGAATTGTGATTCACACTTTTCACAACTCCGCACAACTAACCAGCAAGTACACTGGGTCGTCCAAGTAAAACCTTACGTGAGTAAGGGTCGACCCCACAGAGATTGCCGGCTTGAAGTAAGCTATGGTTATCCTGTAACTCTTAGTCAGGAGATTATTGATAAAAAGAGTTTTATTTGTAAAAAGTAAAAGAACGTGAAATAAATGATGCTTTTTATTCAGTAGTAGGGAACAGGTTGAAGTTTCGGAGATGCTTTGCCCTCTGAATTTCTACTTTCTTACTGTCTTCTTCTCCAAACACGCGTGGCTCCTTCTATGGCAAGCTATGTGTTGGTAGATCACCGTTGTCAATGTCTACCATCCGTCCTCTCAGTGAAAATGGTCCAGCTATGGGTCCCGTAGGGCTAATCATCTGTCGGTTCTCACTTGTGTTACAATAGGATACATTTATCATTTTGCACACTGTCACTGCGCCCAACATTCGCGAGTTTGAAGCTCGTCACAATCATCCCTTCCCAGATCCTACTCGAAATACCACAGACAATGTTTAGACTTTCCGGATCTCAGGAATGTTGCCAATTGTTTCCAGCCTTTACCATGATGGTTCTGATCTCATGTATTTGAATGCTCTATTGTCAAGAGAAGCAGTCGAACTCGTGGATCAGGAACCCAAGTGATACGCACTCAAGCTGTCGCCCAATAACTACGTTGAGCTCAAATAGAACGGAAGTGGTTGTCAAGCACACGTTCATAAATTTGAGAATGATGATGAGTGTCACGAATCATCACATTCATCACATTGAGGTATGAGTGAGTATCTTAGAATAGAAGCATACGTATTTGGATGGAAAATAGTGGTAATTGCATTAATCTATTGAAACACAGCAGAGCTCCTCACCCCCACGTATGGGGTTTAGAGACTTATACCGTAGAAGATACAATATGAAATGTGAAAAATGTCATAAGTCCCTAAATGAATCTCTAAAAGTAATTTTTATACTAAACTAGTAACCAAGGTTTACAAAAAATGAGTAACTAAGTGCAGATAGTGCAGAAATCCACTTTCGGGGTCCACTTGGTGAGTGTTTGGGCTAAGCTTTGAAGCTTTCACGTGCATAGGCCATTCTTGGAGTTAAACGCCAGCTTTGGTGCCAATTTGGCCATTTAACTCCAGTTTTGGTGCCAGTTCTGGCGTTTGAGAGCGCGCCAATTGGGCTTCTGTAGCTCCAGAAAATCTATTTCGAGTGTAGGAGGGTCAGAATCCAAGAGCATCTGCAGTCCTTTTTCAGCCTCTGAATAAGATTTTTGCTCAGGTCCCTCAATTTCAGCCAAAAATGTGATTTTTGAATAAAAATTAACAAAAAGTGAATAAAATATGCTAAAAACTATATGAAAACACTACCAAAAAGCGTATAAAATATCCGCTCATCAATGTCAAGCTAGGTAGTGCCCGAGCTCATCTTTTGGGAAAAGCGTCCTTTTGTATTGACTTGGGGTTTTGCCTTTATCTATTATTGTAACTGTTTTCCTGGCTTCCTTTTCAGAAATGGTGAAATCTTCAGATAATATGAAGTATTTTCGAAAGGCCAAGAAGGCGGTGGCTGCCCAGAATCTGTCAAACAAGACGTTGGGGGAGGGTTCTTCGGACCAATTGCTTCCCAAGAAGCCACAAGCTAAGTCCCAGGGTCCGAGGAAGATCATTTCGACACCACGAATTTGGACAGTTCCCTCTGACCCTCTTCAAACGACTTCGGTTGCTGCTTCCTCCCATACTGCTGGTCCCCCTCCAAAAAAGCAAAAGACTGTAGGGACTTACAGCCTGGATGACAAGGAGTTTGATGGTGTGGCCTTTGCCATGAAGTTGATTGCTCCTCACGGCCAGGTTTTGACTGACGACGTGTCGATCCTTCATCATCTTGACTTCATAACAAGCAATAGTATTCGGATGGCCAACCTTGGTGCGGCCTTCTCCCGAGTTGTCCAGGAGTCCCCAATTCGTGCGACCAAGGCATTTTTGGAGGATGCCAAGTCTGAGTTTGACAGAATTAAGGCTTTGAAAGACGAGCTAGATGCTAAGATGGCTATATTGGAGCTTGATGTTGAGAAGGAGAAGGAGCATGCTACTGTGGCGGAGGCAGCTACTAACCTGGCAGAGGAGACTGCCAAAAAGTATAAGGAGAGCTATACTCGGACCTACGGCGAGTTGCTAGAAACTAATGAGAGGCTTTAATCTGCCCAAGATGATTATGCCAAGCTTCAGGGACATATGGTGAGTAGTATGACCGACATGTATGAGATCCTTAAGGCTCAGGTCTGAGTTCTTGCTCCCGAGGCCAATCTCTCCTTATTCAGTATGGATAATGTGGTGGAGGATGGCAAGATTGTGCCTGCCCCAGATGATGATGATAAGGGTCCTCCCCTTGTGCCACCGGCCAAGGCTTCTGCAACTTCAGCCTCTTCAAATCCTTCTGCCGAGGTGGTCCCTCCTAGGCCCGAGCCTGACGTGGAGATTTTAAACGGGCCAAATGGAGTTGTCACTGCCACCTCGATCTCGACCATACTTCCTCCTCCTCCTAAGGATGTTGCTACTGGGGTGAACTTGGATCCCCTATAACTTGTTGTGTCTTTGTTTTGCTTGTTTATTGGTATAGTTCGACTTGTGGACTTTGGACTCGTTTAGTTTTTTGTAAGTCTCTGTGGCTGACTTTTGACATTTGGTTGCTTTTTAGCAACTTTTATTTTAAAAAACAAACACTTAAAACTCCTGGGCTGCCCTTTAGGCAGCCTTTGAGTCTTTAATGCTTTAATTTGAAGGATGCCTTTTACTGATACGTCAGTTAAACCTTTAATGTTTGGAGGTGTTCTTTCATTACTTTTTACCCTTGCAATCCTTATGGATTTTATAGAGGTTTGGTACTTCCCAGTCCGACCTCCTTTGAGTGGTAATGTGGGTTTTCTACCCTTGCCTTTTGGATCATGCCTTGCTTTGAGTTTGTGTTGTCAACCCTCTACTTTGGCGAAGTTATCCTTGCGGCTTGGCATCCGGGCTTTTAGTAACTTGTCCGATAACTTTTTAGTGTTCTTTACATAGAACCTTTTTGGTTTCGAACAACTTTTGTAGCCCTGTTTTGAGATCGTGCCTTCTTTGAGTGGAGTTATACCCCCTTTTAGCTAAGCACTTTTGAGCCTTAAGTTGTTTTTCAACCTTTTTGGCTTTTTACTTGTTCTTTTCTCGAGGTTGTACTTGTTTCTTTGGGTTGCGCTTCTTCTTAGCTGACTTCGACCTGTATGGCTTTGTTACCTGAGCTCTTAGTCATATTCCAACAACCTTTTTAGGTAATGTTCCGAGGGGAACCTTTTCTTTATAGTTTGCTTGGACGACTTTTTAGATCCGTTTCGAGATCGTGCTCTTGCTTTACGTAGAATCCTTTTCAAGACTTTATGCCCTTTTAGCTGAGCACCTCGGGCCCTGGTTTTTTAACCTTTATTTGGCCTTTGCAGGCTATTTTTGTCCCTTTTCCAATGATCCTTTCATTGGTCCAACTTCTCTGTTGGTCCTTCTTAAGTTATTTTTAGTAATCTTATTTTTAGTTAGACCTCGTCAGGTCACTTTTTATGGGTTATTTTTTATAACTTCTTGCATTAACTTGCTTCTATCGTTTCATGATGAGCGGATAATTTATACGCTTTTTGGCATTATTTTTAGGTAGTTTTTAGTAGGATCTAGCTACTTTTAGGGATGTTTTCATTAGTTTTTATGCTAAATTCACATTTCTGGACTTTACTATGAGTTTGTGTGTTTTTCTCTGATTTCAGGTATTTTCTTGCTAGAATTGAGGGACCTGAGCAAAACTCTGATAAAAGGCTGACAAAGGACTGCTGATGTTGTTGGATTCTGACCTCCCTGCACTCAAAGGGATCGATCAAATCAATACTTTTTTATAGTCTTGACAGAAGGGCTAATGTTATCGTAATAGATTACCCAGCACGAGGTTGAACTAGATCCCGCACAGCAAGGAACGAAGTCAAGTCCGCTTTCCGGGCCGGGATCGATAGATAAGTGGAAGTCATAAAAAAGAGATCTTTCTCTTCGCACCTAAGATCAAGAGGAAGCTCATTGACTATTGGGATAACTTGAATATGACTATGTTAAGGTTTCAGATAATCGCCTCCCATTAGTGATTTCATACTAGTTGAAGGACCCACGAGCCTTCTCATTGAATCCAAGAAACTCCTTGCCCCCTCAAATCCTACCCTTCCCGCAGTACTAGCAACCCGGTCCGCTTCGAGATCAGTTCAATCAGCGGCTAAGTCCGCTTAAGTACTAACTTCCACTCCGCGGTATTGAATAATTTTCCATAGTAGTTTAGAGAATACATTAGCGTGCATCTAACTGACACAACAGATTGGGAACTAGTTGCACTTAGTTGGGGACCAATGAATACAAGCACTAGCTACCCGATATACAATGTTAATGAATATCAGTTCCATTCTTTACAGTAGTTGATTGGACAGAAAACAGATAATACCAGAATTTGGATTCATGGGAATTCAGGCAGTGGTCATTCTAATTGGTTTGGTGTATTGCACAACATAATTCAATTAGAGAATTTCTGTCGCACTACGTGCAAAGTGTACGTGTTTAAATGTGAATGGTATGATCTAAGTTTGTGACAAGAAACACGAAAGCACAAGGACTACGATATCACTGAAGTTAATGTAACCAAGAAATATAGCCACTACGATCTTTTTATTCTACCTCAAAATGCACGACATGTATACTATTTGCCTTATCCGAGTTCATGCAAGTCTAGTTGGTTGGTTGTGGTTAAGACTAAGCCAAGAGGCCGCATCAAGTCTTATGGGATAGAGGGTCAGGAACCTTACCAGATTGATGACCCAACTCCTTCGAAAATGGTGGTTAATACCAGTGATCCAATCACTCTTAGGTCAGCTATTATGGATGATGGTATTATTGACTTTGGAATAGATGACGACGCACTGCCACCAGAGGATGATGATCTTCAAGAAGAAGACAGGGTCGATGGCGATGAAGAAGAGGAAGACGAGTTCGATGATCAGGAAATTACTTTGGAAGAAGAGGATGGTGAACCAGAGGAAGAAGATGATAAATCTAAAAAGCATTGCTTCAGATATTTCAATTACCATCATTTCGTATTTTTAATTTGTATATTTGATATTTCACATTAGATTTAAAGCATTGTTTCAATTATTAATTATCATGGTACATTATAGATGGACGGAAAAAGATCATTAAAAAAATTTACCGTCGGAATTACCATTGTAATATACTAATGTAACAGCTCAACCAAATTTCCAAGAACAAATTAAAGAAAAATATTTCCATCGGCATTACTATAGGATTAATTCGCCGGTAAGACGGCGCAAAGGCGTATGCTTTGGCACCAACGTTACCGCCAGAAAATTTTCGACAGTAATTTGTTACAGATTTTGTTTTCTTGATAACCATATTCCGTCGCAAAATCTGACACAATTACCATCGGACGAATAAAATCCAACGATAATTTGTTACTGGCGAGGTTTTATCCGACAGTAAAAAGTGCATCGTCAGATTTTATTTATTTTTCTGACAGTACATTCGACGGTACTCAACGTTTTTCTTGTAGTGGTCATTAGTAATTTATATTTTATCAAATTATTATCTCATATGATCTTTTGAGGTAAATTTGGTTGATGACTATATACCAGTTCAGTGGGAGTTAGTATAATTTTGCCGGTCTTGTGTGTTAATAACATTCCTCTTTTATATTAGGAATTCGAATACATTGAGATAATTCTACAAGTACATTTAGATTATCGGAAAAAGAATTATGTTGTAAGACCTTAAAAGGATTTGATATATAGGATTGCAAGGTTATAATCCCTTTAACTCTACGAGAGACAAATACATTCTCATTAAGTATCTCAAGAATGTTATAAAATTTAAAGTGTACGAGGTTTTTTATGTTTTAACAGTAATTTGATATATACTAAATTTATACACTTACGATTATTTTGTATATTATTAGTATTTATGGCAGATATTTAAATGAGTTAAATAATGGATCACCAAATAGTAGTCAAACAAGTTTATTATAACAAAACATTACATGTTCATATATATAAAGTCAAAAAATAAAGTTAGAGATCATTTATTATTTTTTTAGATGTCAAAACAATTTTGATCCATTACATGTATATTTGTATGCTCATTAGAAGAGTTCTTTTTTTTGCACTCAATTTGGAAGAACTCTTTAAAAATGTGTTGAGAAAAAACTTATTACTCTTTTCACTAAAATACTTGAATATAAAATATTTTTTGAGGACATCCAATTTGGTGACTATAAAATACTTGTTACAAATTGTGAAAATAGATTTAAAAGACCATTTGAGTTATTTTTTGACGATGTGTCAGTAGTTTAATATTTTAAATTGTTAAATAAAAGAGTTCAAAGTGTTTAAGTATCTATTGAGCATATTAGCACAAATTCCACAAATGCATGCATATTTGTTTAGTAAGAATAAACACCCAATGTCTTTCATGTGAATCTTATTCAAGTGGGTGTCATATCATTTTACGATATATTATTTCAGTGGGAATACATATTTCTCATTTGGATGCTCATATGGTTTAGACAAATTTATGATATAGATATTTCTACAGAAATAAAATATTTAATTTTGTTTTCACTTTGACTTATGATTTCATAAAATTTATTAAAATAGGAATAATTAAATAGACATGTATGAGATTATTTTCACATGTAACTTTTAAATTACTCATCCAAATTTAATCTATGTTATTAAGTATATTAGTATAATGTCATCATGGTTCAGTTGCGACTCTAATTTATTTATGAGTAATACATATAATTGATCATAATCACATTAACTACTTCATATTATATGACTTATATAAATGATCTTATTTATTGTTATAAATACTAAATAGAATAAATTATTATTATTATTTTGATTTGAGTTTAAATGTTTTACAACAAAATATTCTATTTTACTTAGGTCTTCAAGGTTTAATGAAAATTACTAGCTAAATATAAATAGAGTTTCAGAATTTTAGTTAGTTCTAATATACCAAAATCACTTTGTAATTCTTATTCTATTAGAGAGTTGTTACTCAAGTTAGAATAAAAATTTCGTAGATTTTAGTTCAATTATACTATGTATACATAATACATAGATAATTCCGTTAGTAACCGAAAATGTATGTAGATGTAGTGAAGACAATTTTTTTTACTTATTTAGCATTGATTTTAAATAGGCAATTGCTATGGTCTCTAAAGAATAATACTTAACTTATTTAAAAAAAGTTAAAAGTTAATATTTAATTAAAAAAATTATAACAATAAATCATTTTTAAATATTTAAGATGACATATTATTTTTCTGTTAAGAAATAGGTATAAATGGGCACTAGACGAGAGACAGAGTAGCTAGCAACGTTGCTTTCAGAGTGCTTCAAATGGCGGAGAAGAACCAATCCCACAAAGAGAATCACAGACCAGAAACACACAGAAGACAGTTCAATTAGAGTGAGAAAGAAAGAGAGACATACCCAGAACCACATTGACCGCCATTAAAAGCGCTTCCCCCTTTTTTTAAGTCTTAGCATCACTTACAAGTTACAAATAATCATATACTCCCAAACACGCCATAGTCCCTCATGCTTCCCTTTTAGCACTACAAGGCTTCAAAAAAATCTCAAAACCCAAACAACAACGCTAGGTTCTCGAGTTTCCCACCATTATCAACAATAGACCCGGTTCGGGTTTTTCAGTTCCTTACGGTTCATTTCGGTTTGTTTCTCTTTCTCAGTTCATGGAGCACGCCGCACTAGACTCCATCCAATTCAACGAGCAAATCCAGGGGCTAATGGCTCCGGCGCCGGAATCCACCAACTCCTTCACGGCGCTCCTCGAGCTACCTCCGCCGCAGGCCGTCAAGCTACTCCACTCGCCGGATAAGGCTCCCACCGGTTCCGAAAAACCGCCCTGCCACGCCAGCATCCTGAAACCCTACCCCTCCATCATGAGCATCATCGACGGAACCCGCAAGCTCACGTTCCCTTCCAACACCGCCCTAATCGAGCGCGCTGCGAGGTTCTCCGTGTTCGCCGGAGAGGGACCGCTGGCTCCACCGGTGGCGGAGGTAAAAAACGAGCCGCGGGAAACCGATTCCAACCCGAGCTCGACTCAGTGCGATCCTGCGGTTGAGAACAAGGGCGCGAAGAGGAAGGAGCGAGAGAAGAAGGTAGTTCCGAAAACGCTCTAATCGATAAAACCGTTCCGATAAATTAGGGTTTCTGATTTTTTGAGCTAATTTAGGGGGCGAATTCGGTGGTTATGTGAAAAAAACGCAGGTTAAGGCGAGGTCGAAGAAGAGCAAGAGTGTCGCTGCCGCTGAAAGTTCCGGCGACGGCGAGAAGCTTCCGTACGTTCACGTTCGCGTTCGTCGAGGTCAAGCCACTGATAGCCATAGCTTAGCAGAGAGGGTAAACGTAATCTGTTTCTTTAATTATAGTCATTAAATTAAATTTTGCCTTAGCAAAAAGGTTTAGTAATGATAGTTTTTTATTTTAAAAATTAATTACTTGTACTTTTACTTTTGCAAGTTATATTTATTAATTTTATATTTATTTATAATTTTTATTTAAATTAATTGATTTGGTTTCAGGCAAGGAGAGAGAAGATAAATGCTCGGATGAAACTTTTGCAAGAGCTGGTCCCGGGTTGCAACAAGGTCGGTCCATTCCCCCTTTTACTCTTTAACCACTCTAGTTGTTGCAATAAATAAATACTAGAAGTATTAATTAATAATTAATTTGAACTTTTTTTTGGGTTTTCTGTTTTATGATTATGTTATGATTTTCTGTCTAATTTGTCTCCGAAAAAGTGCAATTGTCTCTGGTTACGGGGTTTAAGAAAGGAAAGCACGAATCGGATTTTGTTCGTTGTCACCTTTTAGCCTCAAGAAAAAGAAAGTGTATGCTTTTACCTCAAAAATAAATAAAAAATAAAAATGAAGCTACGCCGGCAAGTTCCACCAAGTCAGATATACGGGTGTCTTTTTTGAAAGTGGTCGTCTTTCCCAACAACGTCGTCGTCTCAACTTCTTGCACGCTTCTTCTTTAACGATATCGTCATCGTGGTTGTTGTCTTCTTTTTCTTTTATTTTTTTTATTTAATTTCTTTTTTTTTTCTTTAGTCGCTTTTGTTATCATGATAGTCATCTTTCTTTACAAAAATTTTAATTAACGTACATAAATTTTGATGTATAATACAAAAATTTTAATACATAACATAAATTTTTAAAAGATTACATATTTAAAATATTAATATTTAATTAATAAAATATACACATAACATAAATATATAATACAAAAAATTTGGTATATAATACAAAAAATTTTAGTGTATTTTAATATACAGTACAAAAATTTTTAAAAATTATATGTCCAAAATATTAATATCTAATAAATTTTTGTGATTTCTAATAAAAATTTTTATGGTAAAAAAAAGTAGAAAAAAAGAAAAACAATGAGGCATGTGTATGTTTTTTTTGTTGAACTTAGTTAGGAAAAGACTTGTACATGGCAACGGAAAAAAAACCGCTCATTACTATTATTTACTAATGGCATTTGCGTATTTTAACCCTTCTTTATCTTATTTGCGTATTTACTAGTGGCCTTTTCTTTCATTATTGGATTAAATTAATTACAACTTACAACTTAGAGTTTCTGAAGGTTAAATTTGTCGTTCCAACTTGATCTTCTGTTTTAGGCTTTAGCCTTTTAGCATGTTTGGAATGAAGAAACGAAGTCACTCTTACCCAAGCTATTTTAATAATTAATTTTACCATACAGAAGCAAATTTTACTATATAGTCCAAATAATACATAGGATGTATAAATTGTTTATGTAAATTTTTTAACATAAACGTTTAAAATTGTTTGACTCAACCTGTCAACCACCTATTATATCAAGAGTCATACAAACATAGTTGATTATGTAAATAAATAATCATCAAGATTTTAATTTTTAAAATTTCCAAGCATACCTTTATGATATATCCAGTTAATGTTGCATGGAGTTGGAGGTAACTAATAGAAAAATTTCTCCATCGTCCATTTGGTTTCGTCCCAGTAATTTATTTCTTACTTTGGATTTTAGACGTTAATTGTGAAAGAACCTGTTCTTAACCTAGACAAAATTTCACATCAAGACAAGGATGTTACCCTAAAATTGAAGTATCGTGACTTTTTATTTTTCTACAAATTAAATTTCTTTTTTAGGAAAGGACAAAAGATATACGCTACATGAGGTGTAACAGGACAGTTGGGGTAATCCTCATTGGTTTCTTTCCTCAACCTTCTGGCTTATAGAAGAGACAGGAGGGTCGCGGTGTGGGGGCGAGAAGAGAGGTTTCTAGCTGGATTTCTGGCTTCAAGTGAGAGACACATAGTTGGGTGTGTTGAAAGTTTGGGACTCTAAGGGTGTGTTTGGAAATGCTTAACTTAAACTTATTTCAATAATTTTTATTTGTATAACCGATTTTTAAAATAATTGATTATGTGATAATCAATTTATGTTTGAATTATAATCTTTTTTAAAATATTTCTTTCTCTTATAAGCTGTTTTTTAGCTTAAATTTTAGTTTTGATTATAATATGTTTAAAAGATTTTACCCAAACATGATTATTTTCTTGCAAAAGACTCTTTTTTTGGTGAAAATAAGTCTTACGTTGATGGTTTCCAAACACACCCTATGATATGTATCCATGGGTCCCCTAAAGGGAAGTTTAAATGTTAAACCAGCTTGTGATGGTGATGGTTCCATCATCTCACCGGGTTTGGTATCCATCAATCATTTAGGTGATTAAGAAAATGGGATGAGGAAAGAATGCATGCCTTTGGTAGTGCATCTACCCAACGGAGGGACCTAACTGGCTTTTAACATTGTACTTGATCAAAATCAGTTCCACCTAAAATTAATAGATACCTCTATCTACAAAATTTAAGTTTGTACTATGGGTTGTTGTGATAATGATATTTTCAAGTAGGGCCTTGAATTATCCTATCTTGCAAGTCTGTATTGGGACACTGGATAATTTATCAGATGGCAACATTGATGTATTGGGGTTGCAAAATATAATTTTAACATTAGAATCATGGTTAATTCCTCCCCAAGATTTTGCACTCTTAAATGATTTTCGCCCATCATTACACGTGTCTCTTCTTTTCATTTGTTTCTGTATCTTTAGACCTTATAATCAGGATTTAGTTTGAATGTAGCTTATCTGAATCATGATGCAGAAAACAGATCATTCTGCTTTGCAGCAATGAGAAAAACTAGTGTGTATTAACCAAAATATATAAATCTAGTTGCTGAATGTTTCTCAACATTTGAAAAGAATCTAATTGGGACACTTAAATACAATTATCCCTTTGTATTACTAATTCATGTGTTACTTTTTATCACGTTTGCATCAAGACTATAATGTTTTATTCTCTCTTTGATCCATTAAGTTGAAATTAGCTGAGATGACAAAGTTTGCTTAACAGATATCAGGCACAGCATTGGTTCTGGATGAAATCATCAACCATGTCCAATCTCTACAGCGACAAGTGGAGGTCAGATTCTGATGTAGGAAATTGTTTTGGCACAAAATGAGAATTGAGAAGTGGCTGTTAGCAATCTGGTTCTTAGTCTAACTGGATAATGCAACAATCTTTGTCAATGTTTGATCTACCAAGTGAACTGTAAACGTAAACATATATAAAATTATTGCGAAGAACTGTGGATCTTTCTATTGGAACACTCTGCAGTTTTATTGACTTATCCCCATCAAACTTTTTCTCATTCTGATTTACTTATGATCTCGTTTCAGTTTTTATCAATGAAACTAGCAGCAGTTAACCCAAGAATTCATTTCAACCTTGACAGCATAATGCCTAATGAAGTAAGTATTTATGAAATGATTTTATTTTCCCCATTTTCTATTCTGCTGAAAAAGAATTTAAGTATGTTTCTTTGTGGAGTAATCTGAACTATCTTAACATGGCTTACTTTGGGCTCCAGAAGGGAGATTCCATCTATTATTCCTTGAAAAAATATTTAAGTATTATTTCTCAGTAAAACACAAATGCTTGCACTCAATTATCTAGATCCATTATAGTCGCTAAGTGAAATTTCTCAGGGGAATTTTACCAAAGGACCATTGCATTTGCTCCTCCATTCCATAAATTGATGGTAAATGTCATTGAAAATAATGCTTGAATGTGTTCAGTTGGAGTTGGCATAGGTTTTGTCATTTTTTAGATGAAGCAACCGGTCCACTTCGGCCAATTCAGATTTTATTTACTTTCCAACTGCTGATAAAATTTTGTTTGCCAACTTAAAGGGGGCATCTCTAATGGACAGTAGCATTCCTAACATGGTTTCACCCCTCATGTGGCCGGAAATCCCAAACAATGGAAATAGAGAACAATATCAGCAACCATGGCAATTTGATGCATTCCAGCAACCAGTTTGGGGAAGGGAAGAAGAAAACACCAATTTCATGACTCCAGAAAACTCAATGTTGAGTTATGATTCATCAGCTAATTCAGGTAGATACGGGTTAAGCTTCTATTTCACCGGCATCTTCTGAAACAGCACATTAAATTTTTCTCCAATTTAAACTCATCGCTTTTCCTACCAAAATACTACATTGGTTTCCTTAATAGGGATTGCAGCTGTCTTTGCATTAATGAAGATCACAAACAAATCTGGGAGGGGATGCTAATGAATAAGATAGCGCATTCAAGCAGTTATCGAACAAACTAGAAAACTCTTAAATTTATTCAAATTAATACATTTGCATCGCTTAGACAAGTACATGGCTGTTATTAAATGTGTCATGAGAGCATGGGAATTCTAAATCTGATTTTCTTTATATTTATTTTTTGTTAAATTACCTTTGAATTTAACAACTAGATTGTGATACAGTACCTCTGCAATCGAATCAGTTGAAGATGGAGCTCTGAAGGGAGTACAGAAGTGGTGTGACTAGTAGCAAATAGCCTAGTATTGTATATATCAATATAGTATTAGCAGTTAGCAGTGATTTGAGGAGCCTCATCATTTGCAGAGTTTCCTTGTCTTCTATTTTGTCAGTCAGTTGGAAACTTGGAATTTCTTCAGCCAGCAAGGAAGAAGAATTGGTATGCTATTTTTATATAAAATATTGGTGTTACTACTTACTATGTATACCTACAGTGGGCATTCAATCAATGAGGTGATTGAGTCTGAGTGATTCAAATTGTAAGATCATTTCCTTGAACGCCACTGTAACTTAACTATCATTGAAGTTTGTTGCTTTGTCCTTTAAGTGCTCCGAAGAGGGTTTGTTCTTCTGTGAAGATTTTTTCATGAACAAGTTACTCCAATTCTATTGTGATCCGTTGTTCCCAACAATGGTGTAGCACCAACTTGCTAGGTTTTATTTTGATTCTGCACCGATTTTGCATTGTCATATGGAAGACTATATAATATTTAATTATGAAACTATTGATGATTCATTCAAAATGCGATGGATCATTCGGAAACACAGCACTTAGGCAATGATCTAAAATTATCAAATGTCCCATTAAAACGCTGTATCAAAACAGAGAAGGAAAAGTTGAAAAAATGCAGCGGGAAAGACCGTAGCAAATCTGAGTTGTACCAGAAATCTAAAGGCTATATTTTCTGTTTCTCTTGTTTTTATTCCGTAAATAGGAAAAACTTCAAAAACTAAGCCATAAATAAAAATTGTTTTTTCATGAAGTTGAATTTTATCTATTTATAATATATTAATAGAGAATTCAAGGTAGTCCCAAAATTATTTTTAAATTTTTTATTTCACTCTATGTTATTATATAAGATTTTTCTTCTAAGTAGCATAATCTTCTATTTTTATAATATACCATATTTTTTTTTATTGTATTTTTATTTCTTCATAATAACCCATATTTGTATAATGTCATATGATTCTTTTTTTAATATTATTTCTCTTTATTAGTTATAGTTGAGTTATTAGTTATAAAATTAGCGTTTAATCTTAACTTTTCATATTCTATTACTCTTTATTTTTATATAGGTTATATTATTGTTTTCAATGTTAATGTTAAGAGTATATACCCATTTTGGGCCTCTAAGAATTTCAGATTGAACATTTTAGTTCCCAACTAAAATTAATTACTCGATTGGTCCCTAACAATTAATTCCGTTAGTCACTTAGGTCCTTTACTCCGTTAATTCTAACGGAGCACAAAATAGTTTCTGACAACTCTAACAGGAGACAAAATGGTCCCTGATCTTCTCTGTTTGAAAACGACACTGTTCTCTCTCAATTTCCATCATATATCGCATAACACTAACAGTCTAATACTGTAACTTCAAACTACACAATGCACACTCTATAAATTTAATGTTCACAAGAAAAAAAATTCTCAACTTGTTCTCAACCAATTCATACTCAGGAAACTAATGCATATGTCTCTGAACTAGTTGTCGTCTTCGATGGATCCCATGAATCCAAACAGCAAGTCTGATTTGTTAAGATTCGTCGTCGTCGTTGCCATCTCCCTCCTCCTATGCCCTAACATCTCCATGACCACATTGTTCACCACTCTGATCGCTTCCTTCAGTTTCTTCTCCGAACCAATGTTCAGTCATCGCTTCAGTTTCCATATGAGCGGCAACGACGACATTGCTCGTTGTAATAGCTTGGATGTGAGGTCGAAGCTGTCTGCCAACTTGGACTTCGGAAAAGAAGGAATGGTGCACTCGGTGTCTATTTCAAATGAGAATTTGCATATGATGTCGAAGGAGAATCTTTTCATAATGTCCTAATGTCTAATAATCTATATTGCTTGCTGGAGAGTGGAGAAAGGCGTGCCCTTGGAGTAGTTGTGGAACTTGGTCTTGAGTATGTCGTGGACGTTGTCGGGGTTGGAGGTGATGTTATCAAAGACGTAGAAGTGGATGCTTTTGGTGGGTGAAGTGCAGAAGAGGTGGATGTACCAGTCACAAAGATTTAGGAAGTGTGTGGTCTATGACATGTTGAGGTAGGTGCGACACGTGTGACAATTACACCATGGATTAATCTTGGAGTTAAAGAGGAGGAAGAAAAAGATGGAAAAGAAGACTGTGAAGGTGAAAAAGGAGAGTATGAATGTTAGGGTCATGCGAGATATGATAAAAATTGGGGAAAAACATTGTCATTTTCGAATAAAGGGGTCAAGGATCATTTTGTCCCTTGTTAGAATTGTTAGAGATCATTTTATCCCATGTTAGAGTTTTCAGGGACCATTTTGTCTTCCGTTAGAGTTGACGGAGCCAAGGACCTAAGGCTACATTTGTTTCTAAGAACAGGACAAGATAAGATACTGATGGACAAAGACACAAAATTTTGTATTCTTGTATTCTGTTTTGTGATAAACTAGAATAAATTATGAAAATTCAATTTATTCTCATTTTTTTATTCAAAAAATTTGAGATGAAAAATATAACAATAAAAAATATAATTATGAAAAATTAACAAGAATAATGAAAGAAAAAATAAAAAATAAGTTGTATCTCTTGTTAGTGTCTTAGTGTCCTTCCTGTCAAGATGGACACAAAATACACTAATTTAGTATCTCTGGACACATTGTCTCTGTCCATGTCTCCTCTGCCAAACACGATTTTGTGTCTCAGTGTCCCTGTCTTAGTGTCCCTGTCTCTGTAAACAAACGCAGCCTAAGTGACTGACGGAATTAATTGTTAGAGACCAATCGAGTAATTAATTTTAGTTGGGGACTAAAATGTCTGGTTTGAAATTCTTTGAGGACCAAAATAGGTATATACTCTAATATTAATTATTTTAATTGATATAAATTTAATTAAAATCTAATTCCTTCTCTCCTTTCATACTCATTACCTCTTCTTATCTTTACTATATAAATCAATATTTATTTCATTTTTTTCCTCTTCTTATGTTTACTATATAAATCAATATTTATTTCATATTTTTTTTTATCTCCTCTCACATAATTTCATATCTGTTTCTCTTTCTCTTTCTCTTTTTCACTCTCCACTCTTGCTAATTTTTTGCATAACTAGAATTTGGTTGATGACCATAATTTTTATTTTTATTTTTTTAAATTATTAAACGTATGTACTAGATGATTGTATGATTGTGTTCATTAATTTTTTTCATTTTTTGTGTAATTGTATTAATTAGTTATATAGTGCCTTTATCGTCTACAATCTACATATCACTTCTTTTTTCTTTCAACGATTTATATTTTTAATATCATTTAGTTGAAACAATGTTGTTAAAAATACATGTTATTATGATTCATAAAAAATAAAATTTAAAAATCAAATATTATTTTTAATTATCAAAATATTAATAATATTCATACTTATATTTTCTCTAATAATTTTATCATTGTATTATAGTATTTAAATATAACCTAGAAAAAGATAAAAAAAAACAATAAACAAAAGTAACTATTTAAAAATAAAAAAATAATGATATGAAGTAAGGTGAATAAACTCAATAGATTGTTTCTATTACTTATAGTACAATTTTTGTATAATTTTATTAATTTTATAATTTTTAAATTTTGAATTAATTTTTATTATTTTAAATTATTATTTATCACCAACCGTCATAAAAGTTAATAGTTGGGCTACACATTTAAGCCTTATTGTATCTAAGTCTAACAAAGCAGGCCTAACACCAAAAGAACCCACTCTCATTAAAGAGTGTGGTTACATGCGCCAGAAACCTCAAATGTTACCACTCCTTTTCGCGCTCTAATATGAAAAATTATTCGTTACTCAAACTCAAAATTGCAACAAAGAAATTTCAAATTTCTCCCAAAATCTCTCAAATTCTCTGCGAAAACTACTGCAGAATTTGGTGGTGCATTTGAATTCATCAACAAAAAACACACAAAAATAAGAACAAAGATTTCGCAAGGTACTGAGTAAACTATTGTTATTATATTCAGTTAATTTCTCGTAAATCTCACATTTCTACTAGTTCGATTTAATGTTTAGTGGATCAAGTTCGTTCATTTAGTAGATCGTGTTTCTCTGATTCTATTTTTTCTTATTTTTCTCCATAACTAGGACATCAAATAAAACTGTGTTGTTAGCTTATTGGTTATGATAGATAATTTGATTCATCTCTTAGTTTAATTGAGTTCATTTGCATGCAGAAATGAATTGAATGTGTTTTTCTTGCTAATTGAATATTTTTGACTTTTTGTTCAAATCTGAACTAAATTCGGTTCATTTGTGAATTAATTGAGGTTCACTTGATACTGTTGTTAAGTATTGACAATTTTTTATTCCTTACAGAAAAAATGAAAAAGATGACCATCTCAAAAAAAGAGAAGCGGCATTACAATGTAAGCATATATACACATTAAATCAACTCTATTTTATATTATAAATATATCATAATATAATGTTTCAAATCCTAGCAGAAAACTTACGATTTGAGATGCTTAACAAGATCGATAGCTAGGGTGTTCGCCGAATTAAGTGAAGAAAAGAAAGCTATCGTTGAAGAAATGGAATTCGGTGCACTGAGATATATCCCAGAATTAAATATCTCGCACAAGCTCTTGAGGAAATTGATTCTTTGCTTTGATCTCTATCATGGATCCTTGGACACTTGCTATGGCAAAATCTACATAACCCATGACAAGATAGGATGCACTGGGCCTAAATTTAGGCGGTATTATACTTTTCATCTTTTACATTTGTATTTTTTCTATTTTATCTTTTTGTTGTTTTTATATTAATTTGTTTATATTAAAATATTTCGGTTCATTCATTTAGTAGTGGCAAAAATTTTTGTTCATTTTCGGTTAATTCCTTAGTTTATTTGAGATTAATTTGGATATAGAAAATGAATTCGATGTGTTCTTGTTGATGATTGAGTCTTTTTGATTGCTTGTTCAAATCTGAATTGATTTGTTCATATTAAAATATTGTAAGGGATAATTTTTCTGAAAAAGTTGCGTATAGCAAACTGAATGAGCAACAAAAGGAGATTGTTGATAGCTTCAAAGGTGTTACTTTGGCGTTTGACAAAATCTGTGATGGATATGAGTGTTGAAGGGGAGGGAAACTTGCTGAAATTCAAAATGACTTTCATCGTCTTCATCCAGAAATGCTTCTTGTTGCTGACAATAGTAAGCACAATTTCTCCGGTCCATAAACCACCTGTCCTTTATGTGGAGACAATCTGACAATGGAATTGAGCATCTCATGTGCTGAGCTTCCTGATCAAGGGGATCAAAGCCCAGAGAGCATGACACAAACTTTTAGTTGATGATTGCGTCTTTGTGTTAATGATAATATATTTTTATGAAATGAAGTTCCCTAATCCAGAAGCAGATGATGCTCCCGAGCCACCATGGGTGGAGTACTGGATACGGAGGAGAGTGGTCAACCGGATTGTCTTTGAGACAAATTATGAAATGGTAAATAAAAAAATTATTTTCCTTGAAATTTTGATTCAGGTACTTTTTAAGAACTGTGAAAAGAGCATAATTGGGGGGGGGGGGGATAGAAGAAAAGAAGGGAAAAACAAAGGAAAAGAAGAAGAAAGAAAAAAAGAAACTTGTCATCTTACATTTGTCTTCGAAAGAAGAAACTTCTTTTGAATATGAGTATACTTCTTTCCATCACTTATCAGAAACTATCTATTTATTTAAAGTTTTATATTATTATTTTACCAAAATTTTTTGTATGTGTTGTAGAGAAGAAAAAGAAATGGAGAAAACACCACCAAAGAAAGGAAAAAAAAAACCACAAAGAGTAGCAAAAAAAAACAAAGCAAAAAAAGGAAGATTGTTGATGAGCGGATAATTTATACGCTTTTTGGCATTATTTTTAGGTAGTTTTTAGTAGGATCTAGCTACTTTTAGGGATGTTTTCATTAGTTTTTATGCAAAATTCACATTTTTGGACTTTACTATGAGTTTGTGTATTTTTCTGTAATTTCAGATATTTTCTGGCTGAAATTGAGGGACCTGAGCAAAAATCTGATTCAGGCTGACAAAGGACTGCTGATGTTGTTGGATTCTGACCTCCCTACACTCGAGATGGATTTTCTGGAGCTACAGAACTCCAAATGACGCGCTCTCAACGGCGTTGGAAAGTAGACATCCAAATTTTTCCATCAATATATAATAGTCCATACTTTGTTCGAGTTTAGACGACGCAAACTGGCGTTCAACGCTAGTTTCATGCTGCATTCTGGAGTAAAACGCCAGAAACACGTCACAAACGAGAGTTAAACTCCAAAAACACGTTACAACTTGGCGTTTAACTCCAAGAGAAGTCTCTACACGTGTAAAGCTCAAGTTCAGCCCAAGCACACACCAAAGTGGGCTCCGGAAGTGGATTTCTGCATTTAGACTTATTTCTGTAATCCCTAGTAACTAGTCTAGTATAAATAGGACATTTTACTATTGTATTAGACGTCTTTTGATTGATCTTTAGTCAGTCTTTGACCAGGTCCTTTTCCCTAATTTCGAATTTCATATCATATTTTAGAGGCTGGCCATTCGGCCATGCCTGGACCACCATCACTTATGTATTTTCAACGGTGGAGTTTCTACACACCATAGATTAAGGTGTGGAGCTCTGCTGTACCTTGAGTTTTAATGCAATTACTACTATCTTTCATTCAATTCAAGCTTATTCATATTCTAAGATATTGCTCGTACTTCAACCTAATGGATGTGATGATCCGTGACACTCATCATCATCCGTCCCTATGAACACGTGCCTGACAACCACTTCCGTTCTACAAGCGAAAGCTAGAGTAAATATCTCTTGGATTCCTTAACCAGAATCTTCGTGGTATAAGCTAGAATTATTGGCGGCCATTCTTGAGAATCCGGAAAGTCTAAACCTTGTCTGTGGTATTCCGAGTAGGATTCAGGGATTAAATGACTGTGACGAGCTTCAAACTCGCCATTGTTGGGCGTGGTGACAGACGCAAAAGAATCAATGGATTCTATTCTGACATGATCGAGAACCGACAGATGATTAGCCGTGCTGTGACAGAGCATTTGGACCATTTTTACTGAGAGGATGAGAAGTAGCCATTGAAAACAGTGATGCCCTACATACAGCTTGCCATGGAAAGGAGTAAGAAGGATTGAAGGAAGGCAGTAGGAAAGCAGAGATTCAGAAGGAACACAACATCTTCATACACTTATCTGAAATTCCCACCAATGATTTACATAAGTATCTCTATCTTTATTTTATGCTTTATTTATTATTATTTTCGAAAACCATTTATAACCATTATAATCTGCCTAACTAAGATTTACAAGATGACCATAGCTTGCTTCACACCAACAATCTCTGTGGGATCGACCCTTACTCACGTAAGGTTTATTACTTGGATGACCCAGTGCACTTGCTGGTTAGTTGTGCGAAGTTGTGACAAAGTGTGATTCACGTTTGAGAGTGCTACCAAGTTTTTGGCGCCATTGTTGATGATCACAATTTCGTGCACCAATTGTTCAGACGGATTCAGAAAAAGCGAAACTAAATCCGAAGATTACTAAGAATCAGAAATAATTATTTTTTGTTATAAATATATATTCCATTTTTATTTATTGATTTTTTTTACTGCTTGTTCAAATTTGAAATAATTTCGATTCATTTGTGAATTAATTAAGGTTCACTTGATGATGCTGATAAGTATTGATAATTTCGGTTTATTTCTAAGTTTATTTGAGGTTCATTTAGTTTAATTTCACTTGGATTTGCTGAACTTGTTCATGTGTGCTTGTTAAGTTAGTTATAGCTCTAATATTTGTCAGTTGTATACAGGTGATGTGTTTTTGTTGATGATTGAGTCTATTTGACTACTTGTTTAAATTTGAAATAATTTTGGTTCATTTGTGAATTAACTGAGCTTCACTTGACTACTTGTTTCTTTGCTTGTTTTCGATCATGAATTGTATGTTCAAATCATTTAAAAATTTCGGTTTATTTATTTTTTTAATTAAGGTTCATCCTGATTTTAAATCAAAAGTTTTTGTATGAATTGTCAGAAGTGAAGAAGCAGAGGAGACGAGTAAAAAAAGAAAACAAAAAGAAAAAAGAATGAAGAGAAAAAATGATAGTGCTGCAAAAACAAATGTTGCTCCGGATGACCGTGACTTGACGGACGTGCGACATGATTTATCGCAGACGTAAGATTAAGTTTCTTATATAAAGTTCTTTTTCTTTCTCTGTTAAATTTTCCTAAAATCTCATATATTTTCTTTGGATTTATTGAATTATATATATATATATATTTTTTTTTTTTTGCTTAGACTATCGACTATAAATTTGGGTGGCAAAAGTGAACATGTGTTTCAAACACAAACAAGCTTGGTATGGTCTGTAAACGCATCGAGCAATACCAAGTAATTCCTATTAACATTTATTTACTTCTTCTACTTTTAATTAGAATATCTTGGTTGATGATTTTAATTTCGTATATTTTTTATTAGAGAAAATACCCCTGAATCCCAAATTACATTTTTTTAGAAGAAAAAAATGGCATGGAAAAAAAGGAAAAACAAAGTTTACAACCTCCAACTATGTAAGTTGAAATACTTACGTTGGTATTTTAAATTTAGGTAATAACTTTTGTTTAATTATTGACATAAAATTTTTGTTTAATTATCAGTAGCCCAGCACCTGATCCTTAAGAACAAATCCTTGTGGTTCAAGAAGAAAGTCAATCTCAACCTCTGGATAAGTGAGTTTTTCAATTTACTTTTCTATTTCTAATCAATGTGCAGATTCACTTAGTGCATATTTTCAATTCACTTTTTTATTATAATCATTCAACATTAACTCCTTTCTCGTTTACCTTCATTAGAGTTCCAATTACAATTGCTCTTCCAAGTTCTCTTGTGGAAAAGATAAAACAACAAAAAATCTTTACCTCTGTCCCTTCGAAAACTAAAATAGAAGAAGCTTTTGCTAATGAGTAAGTTTTAGTTAAAACACTTTTTATTAGTTTTCATACTATATAATAATAATTTAGGTTTTGAAACACATTACTATGTAATCTAGCTACCAGCCCCAAGCTCAACAGCAAGTCCCGGTAAAAATTTTGAAAAGGAAATTAGAGCAGAAACTCCTTTTAATGTGTATGTTTTAGTTAAAATATAATTTGTTAGTTTTGATGCTATATAATAATAATAATAATTTTGGTTCATTATTAAACACATTCCTGTGTAATCCAATTGCCCTTTGAAACCCCAATAGCAAGCCCCCGAAGAAACTTTGGCAAGGCAAATGGAGCAAGAAGCTCCTTTTAATGTGTAAGTTTTACTTAAAATCATTTTTTAGTTTTGATGCTATATAATAATAATTTTGGTTCATTATTAAACACTTTTCTATGTAATCTAGCTGCCTTCCGAAACCCCAACAGCAAGCTCCTGAAGAAACTTCGACAAGACAATCAGAGCAAGAAGCACCTCTTAATGTGCAAGTTTTACTTAAAATCTTTTTTATTAGTTCTAATGCTATGTCATAATGGTTTTTTATTCTTTCAAAAACTTTTCTCTATCATCTTGCAGTTCTCTCTGTCCTTGGCATTGAGAAGATGATGTACCTTTGTTCAGCCTTGACATAAGTCCACCGACCTTTCAACCCATAGTAACACAACTTGAAAAGTTATTAGAGGTGGTGATGGATGCTGGAGTGACAGCAGCATTGCAATATACTGAGGAAACCAGTGCTGAGCCAGGTTTGAGCACCCCTGAAGGGTACAAGACTCCGGTGAAAGAAAAAGAAATAACAGAGGAGCTGAAGGAGAAATGTTATAAGTGGATGATGCAAATAAAGGTTAACGAATAAGGGGAAACCAATGAGTTTGAAATCGTATTCATGTTGGACCACAAAGCTCATTTAGAAGGGGTAGATGCCACTTTTGTCTCTAAAACCCAAACAAGACGTAGAAAATACGGTAAAATATTCGGCTATTACATTAAAATTAATGATTTTTTTAAAAAGTTTTATTCCCATATATCTAATAAATTTTCGTCCTATAGGTGGTCTCCGCAATGTGTATGCTTCTCAACAACAGAAAATATCACAGATTTGATAAAGAAATATACTGCGTACTGACAGATACTGTGGTAGGTCAAACTTTTTATTCCTTAAGTAATTTCAATTTATTTATTAGTTTAATTGATGTTCATTTGAATCCAAAAATAAATTCGATGTATTTTTGTTGATGATTGAGTCTTTATATTTGCTTGTTCAAATATGAACTAATTTCGGTTCATTTCTTAGTTTAATTGAGATTTATTTGAATCCAGAAATGAATTTGATGTATTTTTGTTGATGATTGAGTCTTTATGATTGCTTGATCAAATCTGAAGTAATTTCAGTTTATTTTTTAGTTTAATTGAGGTTCATTTGAATCCAGAAATAAATTCGATGTATTTTTGTTGATTATTGAGTCTTTATGACAGCTTGTTCAAATTTGAAATAATTTCGGTTCATTTGTGATTTAACTAAGGTTCACTTGATATTGTTGATAAGTATTGACCAAATTTGTTATTCCTTAAGTAATTTGGTTCATTTATTAGTTTATTTCAGTTCATTTTGCAGAATTTAATGTTGGGGAAGCATAACCACGAATACATTGATCCAAACACTATAAAGACCTACCAGATCAGTGAATTTAAGGACTACCTGCCTTTTCTTGACAAAAGAAAACTAGCATCGTATCCATTTGTACATTGTGATTTTTGAAACTTCTTTATTAATTCTGTCGTTTGCTATCATTTAGACTGAAATATTCTATTCTTTTTCCAAACTTTAGTTGTTTACACCAGTTTGCCATGGAGGCCATTGGTGGTTGTGGATTGGTGATGTTAAGAAGAAGGTCTTCCATGTGCTTGACCCCATCAAGAAAAAAGATATACCTAAGGAAATAATAGCTTTAAACAAATTTGTTGTAAGTTATCTCTTATTTCTAGCCATTATCAATCACTCCTTGTGCCTGATTGAGCATTGTCTGTGGGCTTGGTTTTGTTCAATTATTACTAAATTGAAGAGCACTTTTTGTATCCTTTTTAGGACTTAATAGTATCCCCATATGAGGGTCTATGCTAGGGCAAAATTTTTGATGCACAACGAAGAGGGTATTGAAACACCATATATTATGATCAGCAGTCAACGAACATCATATAAATCTTTCTTTGCTATAGTACTGTTATTAATATGTTTTACTGTACTTTTCTGTGTATCTCCTATTAATCATATTTTACTTTCTTATTTCTTTCATAGTTAAGATTGCGGAATATATGTCATGAAATGGCTGGAAACAATTGATCCCGAAAAGATAAAAAATGGAAAATACAAATGTAAAAACTGGAAACAGGTAAGTAATTTATAAATTAATAAATTTCAATTTATTTATTATTTCATTTGGGTTCAAATTAAGTAATTTTTTTCAATTAAATTGTAGGAAGAAGTAGATACTTTCAGGTGAAAATATGGTCTAACTATTCTCTTGGACAAAGTAATTAAATTGAGAGACAAAGTCATTGAAGCATCTGAAGTCATAAGAATCCCAAAGCCATCTGCTGCATTCTCAAGTGTTTTTTGTAAATTCTCATAAAGGGGATATAGAAAGTAAATAGGTTCAATCTGTAATTAATACTAATTTGTAAGGAATTATAAAAGGCAAACACTTCTTTCACTCGTTGTAAATGTTAATGTATATATTTGAAAATCTTTTCTTAAATGTCTTTTGATTCATTTGTTGGAAATGTCTAGACTGTATTGAGATCACATTAATTTGAATAAATCTAGGTTCACACTGAATAGGTTAAATATATTTATCAAACCTCAAGAGCAGCAAAAATGCAAACGAACCAAAATTTATACACAAAATAAACTGAAAAATGAACCTCATTATATGACTGTTCAATTGCAAAAAACACCTAAACTGTTTGCCACAACACAATTGCAGAAGGTAATTTGAAAAACCAAAAAGTGAATATTCAATAAAACATAACATAAATCAGAAATTAACCCTCATTATATGACTAGAACTCAAATGAACCGAAATTTAGTCATACATGAATCGAAATGTATTCTATAAAAAATAACTAGTTTAAAAAATCAAAATGTGACTATTCAATAAAAATAACACAAATAAGAAATTAACCCTCATTTTCATCAAAAGGAAAAACATTATATTAGCAAAATTTATTTTAATAAACACAAAAACTTCTATCATCCTCTCCATGATAATTCATATCATGTGCATGATAAAGCCTAGAGCTTAACTGAATCATTAATCCACCATCTAAAAGGTTCAACTGCAAAAATAAATAAATCATATATTAGCAAAATGCACAAACACATTTTCCCTAATCAAAAGCAAATCAATGTTACCACGCTTAGTGCTGGCTTTTTCTTTTTCTTTGTTGCATTTGCGATCTTTTTTCCATATTTGATTCCAGTCAATTCTTAGGATGCTCTCTTGTTCAAACACGTGGGGCTTTGAAGGTCGTTAACATCATTCAACGTAGTGTCTTCGTGAGATAACGAACATTTGCTTTTACTTTTCGCTTGATATTCTTGCATCTCAGCCATGACATTATCAAAAGCCTGGTGCAGAATTCCAGTCAACTCCTCAGATTCTGATGCAAATTCACAAATATTGTGCAAGCGAAACACCAAATCATCAAATCTCTTGCTTCTTAGCTCTAATAAAAGCTCGTCTTGGCTGCTCTTGATATGTGTGTACCTCCCCTTTTTGTTCTTACTACAGCATTCCAATATATATTTTGGTGCCACTTTATCTACTCGCTCTAAGGTAAGGCACTCAGAGAATGACAACACAATATACCGTTTGACTCAAAGAATAAGCATTGGCATTTTACTTTGCATGGTATCGCATCGTATGTAAAAATAAACTTGTTGAACATTGAGTTAGAAACTTGCTCTACAACTTCATATGTCGTATAACCTAGATCCGACTAGGTTGATCTTGTGATGCAATTCACCTTTCTTTAAATTGTGCTTAAACTTTCCTGAACTTCTCATGAGTATACACATGTTGAAATTAAGCCTATGTTGTTGATTTTATTGCACACGTTATGACAATATGACAATATGATTTTGTTACACTTGTTCTACAATTATCATATTGCTTTACAAATTGAATCAATGAGCTATTGCGTGTAATAAACTTGTTAAAAAAAGCATGCGTGCTCTCGCTCATTTGTGTGCTTCTCATCCCAGGCCAAAAGTGGTGATTAAGATAAAATAGAATCCATAAATGATGATCTTCAAATAGCTCTGCAAATGAACTGAAATCAGACACAAAATGAACCGAAACTTATACTCGTTTTCACCGAAAAAATAACAACATCAATTAATTTGATTGAAACCTCAGTTACCTGAAAGCCACTTATTGCGTCCAACACTATACTTCATGAGAAAATCATTCCAATTCTTGTTAAATGCATCTTTTTTAAACGAGTCCCAAACAACATGACTCATCTCTTGATTGATTTCTTCGTGTCGCTTGTAGCCATTTAATTTACTTGGGATCTTCTTCATGATATTCCAAATGCACCACCGGTGAATTTTTGTTGGCATACAGCTCTCAATAGCCATTTGCATCGATGTGCATTAATAGGTAAGAATCCTTTTTGGTGCCTTTTCCCCCATGCAATGAAGCCAACATTCAGATAACCATTTGAATGAGTGAATATCCTTATTTTTCATCAAAGCACACCCGAAAAGTGTCAACTGACCGTGGTGATTCACACACAGAAACGAACCAAAAACTAGATTGTACCTGCAAATGGACACCAACTGTTATGAATCGAAACTGGTTATGCGTATGAACCGAATATTATATCACAATGAACCGAATACCTGTTTGTGTTGTAATTCGTATCAAATGAAACATCTCCAAAATACTGGACGTAGCTCTGCTTCTTGCATCATCCCAAAATGCATTTTTGATAGAGTGATCAACTTCAAGGTTAGCTCAAAAAAGAAATTTCGATTCTTCTCTTTCATTCTTAAGAAGTACTTCCCAAATTCTTTGGCATCATCTTGTTCGGAAATATTTCGTACTTTCCTTGTAATTTAATTTCTCACATCTTTTTCAATAAGACTTAGTTCACGATGACCACCTACTACTACTACAAATGACTGATATGTTTTACTCGGTCTGATTCCGACTTCCTCACTATTTTCAATGGTACGATGCACAAATATGCTTAACTCCCTGTGTTGTTTAAGCATCTCTGCTTGATCTGGATAGCAAGGATGTGAATGATTCTAAACAACTTTAGAAATAATCCAAAGACCAATGTCCTTCAATATATGTACATAAATCCTGGCTGGACAGTTTATTCCAACTGAGGGGTTTGCCTTCAGAGTTAGAGATATCTTGGATTTTAATTTCTCCTCTCTACTACATGTAATTAGTTGATTCTCTTAATTTCATCTCCCTTCCGAGTAGTGTTCCTTATTTTCGTAGAAAAACCAGCAAGTTTGAAATAATATTTGTAGAACTTTCTAACTTCTTCGAGTGTCTTGAAATTCATCCCAACCTTTGGGACAAATTATTTATTGAGAACATACTTGGACTGTAAAATGAACCAAAATATTGTCATAACAAGACCAGTGTGTAATAACCAATGAATCGAAAGATATGCATTGTTATCATTTGGAGCACTTAATTGAAAAGGAATGACAGAATCTTCAAGAATCAAGAATCGGGTATTGCAGGGGTAGTCAACAGGTGGATTAAGAGTTACAAAAAGTGGAGTGATATTTGATCTTTTGGGTGTTGATGACTTTTGCCGAAGATGATTAGGAATTAATTTATTTTATCTGTTTAGTACTTTTCCGTTGATCCTTCACCTTGTTGTGTTGAGCTTTTTGTTTAAAAAAAATGCATTCTATAAATTCAGAAACTCCTCCAATCTATCCAAATTCAAATTCATAACCAACACTTATTTTAGCAAAGGAGGACGAAATTATTCATGATCACTTTGTTCAATTGCATTTTATTCCATTCAGTTCAAAATTGTTGAAGAATGAACCGAAATAATATCATAATAAGACCATTGTGTAATAACAAATGAATTGAAAAGTGTCCATTATATAAATTCAAATTCAGAAACTCCTACATTCTAGAATGAACCAAAAATATTATCAAAATAAAACCATTGTATAATACCAAATGAACCAAAAATTGAACACTGGTTTTATTACTTTATTCAATTGCATTCCATTCCATTCAATTCAAAATTGTTGAATAATGAAACTAGATAAAATGAAGACCGATCCAAACCTTGTCCACTTGATTTGATTCAGAAGAATAATTCAAATCACTCTCATTCAACTGATTCAAACTTGAATTATTCATTTTTTTTATAATATGCTATCTAATTTAGAAGAATAATACGCTATTCAAATACAAATCGAAATCTAAAGAGAAAGAGAAGAAATTAGTGGAGAAATACAACGAAAACGAACGAAAATATGAAGAGAAATCAAAGAAGAACGAAGAAGCTTTATGTTGAAGATGATTGAAGAAGAAGCTTTACGTTGAAGAATAAGCTTTACGTTGAAGAGATTTACATTAAAAGTCCGTTATGAAAGCATGAAAGAAAAGGTGACGCGGCGTGTGAGAGAAAATAACATGGTTGGACTTGATTTGGGAAATTACTTGGATGCAGAGCATTATTGAAAAGTTAAATCAATTTTGATATGCCGTTAAACAAAATTGTAAATTTCTTAATCAATTAAATTTAAACATATCATTACTCAATTAAATTACAAAGTAACGGTTAGACACAATTATTTATCTATATTAAAACTGTATTTTTTGTTTAATAATAACATTGAATCATATATAAATTTCAAATGAATATATTGTACAATATTTTTTTACAAATTAGTTTCTAAGTTTAATATTAATTTACATATTATCTAATTTATTCCAAAACAATAATACAACAACAACAACAATAACAACAACAACAAGCACAACAATAACAACAAAGGCTTGTCCCACTAGGTGGGGTCGGCTACATGGATCAAAAAATACCATTAAGCTTTATCATGTATCATGTTTACAGAGAGACCGTTTACATATAGATCTCGTTTGACCACTTCATGGATGGTCTTCTTAGGTTTTTCTCTGTCTTTCACTCCTTGTCCATCTTCTATCTCATCCACCCTCCTGTCTGGGTGCTCTATCGGTCTTCTTCTCACATGTCCAAACTACCTGAGATGCAATTCTACCATCTTTTTCATAATAGATGCTACTCCAACTCTTTCTCTTATATCTTCGTTCCTTATTCTATCCAATCGCGTATGACCACTCATCCACCTCAAAATCTTCAACTTTGCCACACTTAACTTGTGTTCTTGCTCCCCTTTGGCCGCCCAACACTCAATATTATAAAGCATAGCCAATATGATAGCAATGTGATAGAATTTACCTTTAAGTTTTAAATGTACTTTTTTTGTCACATATAAAACCAGACGCACTCCACCATTTTGACCAACCTGCTTGGATCCTATGATTTACATCCTGTTCAATCTCTCCATTATCCTATATAATGCACCTAAGATACTTAAAACTTTTAACTTTTTGTAGGATGTTTTCTCCAATCTTCACCTATGTATTAGGGTTTCTCCTTCGGTGGCCAAACTTACATTCCATATATTTCGTCTTGCTACGGCTTATGCGCAGACCATACACTTCTAGAGCTTCTATCCATAAATCTAATTTCTTATTTAGGCCTTCCCTTGACTCTCCCATAAGGACGATATCATCGGCAAAAAGTATGCACCATAGCATAGGCTCTTGGATATGCTCTGTGAGTACTTTCAAGACTAATGTAAAAATGTATAGACTTAAGGATGATCCCTGGTGTAATTCTATACCAATAGAAAATTCTTGTGTTACACCACCTTGAGTCTTCACACTAGTTGTAGCTTCCATCACACATGTCTTTAATTGCACGAATATATGAAATCCTTATTCTCTTCCTTTCTAAAATCTTTCATAAGACCTCCTTTAATTAGCACCATATCGTACGCTTTTTCCAAATCAATAAACACCATATGTAGATCCCTTTTATTACTACGATACCTCTCCATCATCTTTTTTAACAGATATATCACTTCAGTGGTGGATCTGCCTGGCATAAAATCAAATTAGTTCTCTGTTACTTGTGTCTCTTGTCTCAGCCTCCGTTCTATCACCATTTCTCATAACTTTATGGTATGGCTCATGAGCTTGATCCGTCTATAGTTTCTGCAACTTTGTATATCCCTTATTCTTGTAGATAGGTACCAATGTGCTCTTTTTCCACTAATCTATCATCTTCTTTGATCTTAAAATCTAATTAAAAAGCTTTGTTTACCAACTGATGTCTTTCTCTCCAACTTCCAAACTTCAATCGGAATATTATTGGGTCCTACTGTCCTGTCATTTTTCATCTGCTTCAGAGTCTCTTTTACCTCGAAGTCTCGAATCCTTCGATAGTAGTTGAAGTTTTGATCATCTTCCCTCATGCATAACCAACCAAGACTCGGAAGAGTCTTCTGCCCTTCATTAAATAACTCGTAGAAGTAGCTGTTTCACCTTTCATTGATCTTCTCCTCTTAAACCAAAATTTCTCTGTCTTTATCCTTTATGCATTTAACCTGATCCAAGTCTCTCGTTCTTCTTTCACGACTCTTTATGTAACAGCCTACCACACAGAGCTTTACACTTAAGTAGTAAAGCAGAGGTGGTGTGGTATTACAACCTCTAAAATAAAAATACATATATAGATATATCTGAAAAGAAATATAACTAGGAGCCTTGAAGAAAAAGTTAAACATAGTCCAAAACAGAAAATCACATCATACTCGTTCGGATAGCATAGAAGAAATGATAAGATCAAACAGAAAGGATAATATATATAAAACCAGAGTTCCAAAAGATACAAATAACATGCTCCAAAATCGACCTGCGAAGCAAAGGTTGGCTACAACATATATATATAGATACAACCCAAAAATATGTCCCAAAATACAACATATAACTCATGTTTCTTCAAGTCAACCTCTAGGAAGGACAAAACACAAGATATATTTACAAGGCAGTGAATACATACATACATATATATAACTAGAAAAAAAATACAAAGTTCCAAAAGCATAGTTATTCGCTTCTAGAGAGTCTTCAGTATGCTTAGTGGGGTGTCTCACATCCTGCATCTGAAAAATAATAAAATATATATAGAATGAGAATCGGGGATTCTCAATAGGGTAAAGATTCCCACATAGATAAAGTATAAGGCTCCGGAAAAGCCAGAGGTATTCCTAGAACTCCGACGACCCAAATCAAACTTAAAATTCATACTAAACCAAAATTCAAAACACAAATATTTTAATACCCATAAACCTACAAATTTAAAAACTAAAGAGAGAAAGGCTGGGTGAGAAAATGAAACCTTTTCACCACTTCGTTCGGATGGTTTCAAAGAGCTCGACGCAATGACTGCGTGGCCGCAAACAATGCTACGATCGGAGCTCCGAATTGAAAGTTATGATGAATTGAATTTTTGGAGAATAAGGGTTTGGGGTTCTTGTGGTTCCCTTTCCCTTCTTTAGCGTGGAAATGGGAGAATGAAAGGGAGAGAGCTGAGTTTGCATGCTTTATATATTGGGCCTTGGGTCCAATATGAGCCCGATCTAACTATTTGGTTTGGCGGTCCAGTTTTAGACCAAAATTTTTAAAATTAGTGTTTTAAATTCGTGTTTTAAATACTTCTACTTTTCTAAATTATAAAATTTAATTTCTTAATTTCTTTGAATAATAATTAATTATTAGTTTATTATTTATTAATTAAGCGTGATTTATACTTTGCGATTCTATATATATCCTTTTCTCCTTCTTTTGTGCCTAAAGATTAGTAGAGGCCCTCATATGCTCTTGTTCTTACTTCACTTACAGCCCTTTTTATTCTTTTTCTTAGCCGCCTTATATTTTTTCTAATTATCTACATTGCGGCACAAAGACCACTCCTTAAAGCATTCCCTTTTTGCGTTTATCTTTTCTTGTACACTCGCATTCCACCACCAGGACTCCTTGTCTCTTGGTCCTATCCTTTTACATTCACCAAAACTTTCTTTTGCTGTTCTTATAATAACTTATGCCATCTCCCTCTACATCTCTTTCACGCTTCCATCCCCATCCCACTTTGCTTCTTCTCCTACCTGTCTTGGAAAGCTTCTTTGTTCCCCACCTTTCATCCACCACCACCTCGTTCTTGGGTTCTTCATATGATGTTTTTTCCTCAACTTTTGCTCAATGCAAAAATCCATGACGAGCATCTTATGTTGTGTTGTTAAACTCTCTCTCGAAATAATTTTATAATTAATGCAAAATTTTTGGTTGACTCTCCTCAACAAGAAGAAGTCAATTTGAGAGCTTATAATGCCACTCTTATAGGTTATCAGATGTTCATCTCTCTTTTTAAAATATGTATTTGTGATGAGATGGTCAAAGTTTGAGGGAAAGTCCAAAATAGTTTTACCCTCGGTATTGACCACCCCGAAACCAAGACCTCCATGAATACTTCCATACACAATCACTCCTCTTCCAACATGGCTATTTAAATCTCCTCCTAAGAAAATATTATCTCCCGAAGGTATGTCTTGGACCAAATTCTCTAGATCCTCCCAAAACCTGATCTGTGTTGCTTGTCCGAACCCACTTGCGGTGCATAGGTGCTAACCACATGAAAAATATCTCATTCCACCATAAGTTTGATAGAGATGATCCAATCTCCCACCCTCTTGACATCTACTACATCCTTCTTTCACTGCTTATCCATGATAATACCTACTCAATTCCTATTTTTCACCTTTCCTGTATACCAAAGTTTGAACCCGGAAGTATCCAACTCCTTAGCCTTCGCACTGACCCATTTTGTTTTTTGTAGGCACATGATGTTAATCTTCCTCCTTGTCATGGTATCCACCACCTCCATGGATTTTTCTGTTAGAGTGCCCTATGTTTCATTTCCCAAATCTCAACCTTTTGTCGCTGCGACCTTTACCTTTATCTTTTTCTTTGCGAACTAGTTTATTCACCCTCGTCCATTGGTGGACGAAATTGTGATCATCAACAATGGCTCCAAAGACTTGGTGCTCTCAAACATAAATCACACTTTGTCACAACTCCGCACAACTAACCAGCAAGTGTACTGGGTCGTCCAAGTAATACCTTACGTGAGTAAAGGTCGATCCCACAGAGATTGTTGGTATGAAGCAAGCTATGGTCATCTTGTAAATCCCAGTCAGGCGGATTCAACTACATTAAGAGATTATTGGATTTTCGAATAATAATAATAAATAAATAGAAAATAGTTACTCATATAATTCAATGGTGGGAATTTCAGATAGGTGCATGGAGATGCTGTGTTCCTTCTGAATCTCTGCTTTCCTATTGTTTTTATCCAATCTTTGTCACTCCTTTCTATGGAAAGCTGTATGTAGGGCATCACCGTTGTCAATGGCTACATCCCATCCTCTCAGTAAAAATGGTCCAAATGCTCTATCACAGCACGACTAATCATCTGTCGGTTCTCGATCATGTTGGAATAGAATCCCTTGCTTCTTTTGTGTTTGTCATCACGCCCAGCAATCACGAGTTTGAAGCTCGTCACTGTCATTCAATCCCGGAATCCTACTCGGAATACCACAGACAAGGTTAGACTTTTCAGATTCCCATGAATGCCGTCATCAATTCTAGCTTATACCACGAAGATTCTGATTAAGGAATCCAAGAGATATGCGCCCGGTCTAAGGTAGAATAGAAGTGGTTGTCAGTCATGCGTTCATAGGTGAGAATGATGATGAGTGTCACGGATCATCACATTCATCATGTTGAAGTGCAACGAATATCTTAGAATAGGAATAAATTGAATTGAATAGAAAATAGTAGTAATTGCATTGAAATTTGAGGTACAGCAGAGCTCCACACCCTTAATCTATGGTGTGTAGAAACTCCACCGTTGAAAATACATAAGTGATAAAGGTCCAGGCATGGCCGAATGGCCAGCCTCCAATGTCTAAGATCGCATAAAAAGATCAAAGATATCTAATACAATAGTAAATTATCCTATTTATACTAGACTAGCTACTAGGGTTTACAAAAGTAAGTAATTGATGCATAAATCCACTTCTGGGGCCCACTTGGTGTGTGCTTGGGTTGAGCTTGATCTATCCACGAGCTGAGGCTTCTCTTGGAGTTGAACGCCAAGTTGTAACGTGTTTTGGGCGTTCAACTCTGGTTCGTGATGTGTTTCTGGCGTTTGACTCCAGAATGCAGCATGGAACTGGCGTTGGGCGCCAGTTTACGTCGTTTAATTACGAATAAAGTATAGACTATTATATATTTCTGGAAATCTATGGATGTCTACTTTCTAACGCCGTTGAGAGCGCGCCATTTGGAGTTCTGTAGCTCTAGAAAATTCATTTTGAGTGTAGGGAGGTCAGATTCCAACAACATCAGCAGTCCTTTGTCAGCCTCTTATCAGAGTTTTGCTCAGGTCCCTCAATTTCAGCCAGAAAATACATGAAATTATAGAAAAACATACAAACTCATAGTAAAGTCCAGAAATGTGAATTTAGCATAAAAACTAATGAAAACATCTCTAAAAGTAACTAGATCATACTAAAAACTACTTAAAAACAAATGCCAAAAAGCGTATAAATTATCCGCTCATCACAACACCAAACTTAAATTGTTGCTTGTCCCCAAGCAACTAAAAGTCAATTAGGATAAAAAGAAGAGAATATACTATAAATCCCAAAATATCAATGAATATTAGTTCTAATTAGATGAGTGGGACTTGTAGCTTTTCGCTTCTGAATAGTTTTGGCATCTCATTTTTTCCTTTTAAGTTTAGAATGATTGGCTTCTCTAGGAACTTAGAATTTCGGATAGTGTTATTGATTCTCTTAGTTGAGTATGTTGATTCTTGAACACAGCTACTTTTATGAGTCTTGGTCGTGGCCTTAAGCACTTTGTTTTCCAATATTACCACCGGATACATAAATGCCACAGAAACATGACTGGGTGAACCTTTTCAGATTGTGACTTAGCTTTGCTAAAGTCCCCAGTTAGAGGTGTCCAGAGCTCTTAAGCACACTCTTTTTGCTTTGGATCACGACTTTAACCACTCAGTCTCAAGCTTTTCACTTGGACCTGCATGCCACAAGCACATGGTTAGGGACAGCTTGATTTAGCCGCTTAGGCCTGGATTTTATTTCCTTGGGCCCTCCTATCCATTGATGCTCAAAGCCTTGGATCCTTTTTACCCTTGCCTTTTGGTTTTAAGGGCTATTGGCTTTTTCTGCTTATTTTTTCTTTTTCTTTCTATTATTTTTTTCGCAAAATATATATTTTTTTCGCAAGCTTTTGCTATTCACTGCTTTTTCTTGCTTCAAGAATCAATTTTATGATTTTTCAGATTATCAATAACATTTCTCTTTGTTCATCATTCTTTCAAGAGCCAACAATTTTAACATTCATAAACAACAAGATAAAAAATATGCACTGTTCAAGCATTCATTCAGAAAACAAAAAGTATTGTCACCACATCAATATAATTAAACTAAATTCAAGGATAATTTTGAAATTCATGTACTTCTTGTTCTTTTGAATTAGAAACATTTTTCATTTAAGAGAGGTGAAGAATTCATGGAATTATTTATATCCTTAAGACATAGTTACTCAATACTAATGAGGTAGAGACACAAAACATAAACATACATGAAGCATAAAAATAAAAAAACAGAAAAATAAGAGCAAGGAGATTAAGGAATGAGTCCACCTTAGTGAGGGTGGCATCCTCCTCTTGAAGAACCAATGGTGCTCTTTGAGCTTCTCTATGTGTCTTTCTTGCTTCTGTTGCATGATCCCTAGTGATTTTGGTGCTCCTATCCTTAGTTGCTCCCAATAGTTATGTGGAGAAACATGTATCCCCTGAGGTATCTCAGGGATCTCTTGATTTACAGTCAAATGCTCTACTACTGAACTATGGATTCTTGAGATGAATCTTTCCATCTCCCATGACTCAGAGGAGGAAGCAATTGTCTTCCCTTTTTTTTTGTTTTTTGAGGTTTCTCTGGCCTTAGGTGCCATCAATGGTTATGGAAAAGCAAAAAGCTATGCTTTTACCACACCAAACTTAGAATGTTGCTCGCCCTCGAGCAAAAGAAGAAAGAATAGAAGAAGAAGAAGAAGATATGGAGGAGAGGGAGAGAGGTGTGTATTCGGCTATGTAGGGTGGGTTTGGGTGGGAAAGAGATAATGGATGTGAGTGGTGAAGAGGTAATGGGGAAGAGTGTTTATGGGGAAGAGAGGATGAATGTGAAGAAGAGGAGAGAGGGTGAGTTGAGGTAGGTGGGGATCCAGTGGGGTCCACAGATCCTGAGATGATCCTGTGGGGTCCACAGATCCTGAGGTGTCAAGAATTTACATCCCTGCACCAATTAGGCATGTACAATGCCTTTGCATGCAATTCTGGCGTTTAAACGCCGAGGGGATGCATGTTTTGGGCGTTCAACGCCATCTGGCGTTGAACACCAGTTCCATGCTTGTTTCTGGCATTCAGCGCCAGCTCCATGCTCTGTTCTGGCGTTTAACGCCAGCCAGATGCTCCTTACTGGCGTCTAAACGCCAGTAAGTCTTTCCTCCAGGGTGTGATTTTTCTTCTGCTATTTTTGATTCTATTTTTAATTTTAATATTTTTTCGTGATTCCACATGATCATGAACCTAATAAAACATAAAAGAACAATGAAAATAAAATAAATTTAGATAAATAAAAATTGGGTTGCCTCCCAACAAGCGCTCTTTTAATGTCACTAGCTTGACAGTGGGCTCTCTTGGAGCCACAAAGGTGATCAGGTCAATGTTGTGGACTCCCAACACCAAACTTAGAGTTTGGATATGGGGGTTTAACACCAAATTTAGAGTTTGGTTGTGGCCTCCCAACACCAAACTTAGAGTTTGATATTGGAGGCTCTGTTTGACTCTGTACTGAGAGAAGTTTATTGTGCCTCTTTTCCATGTTAATAGAAAAGCACCCTTGCGTCTTAAACACAAGGTACTCCCCATTCAATTGAAGAACTAAGTCTTCTCTGTTAACATCTATCACAGCTCCTGCTGTGGCCAGGAAAGGTCTCCCAAGGATGATGCATTCATCCTCCTCCTTCCTAGTGTCTAAGATTATGAAATCAGCAGGAATGTAAAGGCCTTCAACCTTCACTAGCACGTCCTCTACCAATCTATAAGCTTGTCTTACTGACTTGTCTGCCATTTGTAATGAGAATATGGCAGGCTATACCTCAATGAACCCTAGTTTCTCCATTACAGAGAGTGGCATAAGATTTATGCCTAACCCCAGGTCACACAGAGCCTTGTTAAAGTTCATAGTACCTATGGTACAGGGTATTAAGAATTTTCCTGGATCTTGTCTCTTTTGAGGTAAAATTTTCTGAATCCATGTATCTAGTTCACTAATGAGCAAGGGAGGTTCACCTTCTCAAGTCTCATTACCAAACAACTTGGCATTCAGCTTCATGATGACTCCTAGATGTTGAGCAACTTGCTCTCCAGTCACATCTTCATCCTCTTCTGAGGAAGAATACTCTTCAGAGCTCATGAATGGCAGAAGGAGATTTAGTGGGATCTCTATGGTCTCTATATGACCCTCAGATTCCTTTAGGTCCTCAATAGGGAACTCCTTCTTGCTTGAGAGACGTCTCATGAGGTCTTCCTCATTGGGATTCACGTCCTCCTCCTCCTCCTTGCATTCGGCCATATTGACTATGTCCATGGCCTTGCACTCTCTCTTTGGATTTTCTTCAGTATTGCTTGGGAGAGTACTAGGAGGAGTTTCAGTTACTTTCTTACTCAGCTGGCCCACTTGTGCCTCCAAATTTCTAATGGAGGATCTTGTCTCACTCATGAAACTTAAAGTGGCCTTTGACAGATCAGAGACTAAGTTTGCTAAATTAGAGGGGCTCTGCTTAGAATTCTCTGTCTGTTGCTGAGAAGATGATGGAAAAGGCTTGTTATTGTTGAGCCTGTTTCTTCCACCATTATTAAAGCCTTGTTGAGGCTTTTGTTGATCCTTCCATGAGAAATTTGGATGATTTCTCCATGATGAATTATAGGTGTTTCCATAAGGTTCACCCATGTAATTAACCTCTGCCATTGCAGGGTTCTCAGGATCAGAAGCTTCTTCAAAAGCTGTCTCTTTATTACTGTTGGATGCATTTCGCCATCCATTCAGGCTTTGAGAGATCATGTTGACTTGCTGAGTCAACACTTTGTTCTGAGCCAGTATGGCATTCAGAGCATCAATTTCAAGAACTCTCTTACTCTGAGGCATCCCATTATTCACGAAATTCCTCTCAGAAGTGTACATGAATTGGTTATTTGCAACCATGTCAATAAGTTCTTGAGCTTCTGCAGGCGTTTTCTTTAGGTGAATGGATCCACCTGCAGAATAGTCCAATGACATCTTGGAAAACTCAGATAGACCATAATAGAATATATATAATATTATCCACTCTGAAAACATGTCAGAAGGACACTTTTTGGTCATCTGCTTGTATCTTTCCCAAGCTTCATAGAGGGATTCACCATCTTTTTGCTTGAAGGTCTGAACATCCACTTTAAGCTTGCTCAGCTTTTGAGGAGGAAAGAATTTATCCAAGAAGGACGTGACCAGCTTATCCCAGGAGTCCAGGCTATCTTTAGGTTGTGAGTCCAACCATGTTCTAGCTCTGTCTCTTACAGCAAAAGGGAAAAACATGAGCCTGTAGACTTTAGGATCTACTCCATTCGTCTTAACAGTCTCACAAATCTGCAAGAACTCAGTTAAAAACTGATAAGGATCTTCAGATGGAAGTCCATAGAACTTGCAGTTCTGTTGCATTAAAGCAACTAATTGAGGTTTCAGCTCAAAATTGTTTGCTCCAATGGCAGGAATTGAGATGCTTCTTCCTTCAAACTTGGATGTGGGTTTAGTAAAATCACCAAGCATCCTCCTTGCATTATTGTTGTTGGGTTCGGCTGCCATCTCCTTCTCTTGTTCGAAAATTTCAGAAAGGTTGCCTCTAGATTGTTGTAATTTAGCTTCTCTTAGTTTCCTCTTCAGAGTCCTTTCAGGTTCAGGATCAGCTTCAACAAGAGTGCCTTTTTTCTTGTTCCTGCTCATATGAAAGAGAAGAGAAAAAGAAAAGAAAGAGTAATCCTCTATGTCACAGTAAAGAGGATTCTTATTATTAGTAGAAGAAGAAAGGGGATAAGGATTAAGAAGAAGGAATAATCCAAACACAAGGGTAAGGATAGAGGAAGTGATTGGAGATGAAGAGAGGTGAAGAGAAGTGTTAGTAAATAAATAAATAAATAGAAGAAGATGAGAGAGAGAATTCAAAAATTAATTTTGAAAAGGAGTTAGTGATTTTCGAAAATTAAAGATGAGATAGAATTAAAATTAAAATTTAAAACAATCAATTAATTTAAAAAGAATTTTGAAAAAGGGATGAGATATTTTCGAAAATTAGAGAGGGAGAAGTAGTTAGGTGGTTTTGAAAAAGATAAGAAACAAACAAAAAGTCAAATAGTTAGTTGAAAAAGATATTAAAATCAAATTTGAAAAGATAAGAAGATAAGAAGATAAGATATTTTAAAATCAATTTTTTTTGAAAAAGATAAAATTTTGAAAAAGATATGATAAAAAGATAAGATAAAAAGATAAGATTTTTAAGAAAAAGATATTTTGAAAAAGAATTAATTTTTAAAATTAAAATTGATTACTTGACTAACAAGAAACTAAAAGATATGATTCTAGAATTTAAAGATTGAACCTTTCTTAACAAGGAAGTAACAAACTTCAAATTTTTGAATCAATCATATTAATTGTTAGTGTAATTTTCGAAAATCATGAAATAATATTAAGAAAAGGATTTTTGAAAAATTGTTTTAAAATTTTCAAAATTAATAAGATAAAAATGAAAAAGATTTGATTTTTGAAAAAGTGTTGAAAAGATAAGATTTTTAAAATTGAAAATTTGACTTGACTTATGAGAAACAACTAATTTTAAAATTTTTTTACTAAGTCAACTCAAATTTTCAAAAATTAGGAGAGAAAAAAGGAAAAGATATATTTTTTTTTGAATTTTTAATGATGAGAGAGAAAAATATAAAAATGACCCAAAACATGAAGATTTTGGATCAAAACACATGATGCATGCAAGAATACTATGAATGTCAAGATGAACACCAAGAACACTTTGAAGATCATAATGAACATCAAGAACATATTTTTGAAAAATTTTTTATGCAAAGAAAATATGCAAGACACCAAACTTAGAAATTTTTAATGCTTAAACACTATGAATGCAAAAATGCATATAAAAAACAACAAACAACACAAAACAAAAAAACATCAAGATCAAACAAAAAGACTTATCAAGAACAACTTGAAGATCATGAAGAACACCATGAATGCATGAATTTTTGAAAAATGCAAGAGATTTTTAAAGCATGCAATTGACACCAAACTTAAAACATGACACAAGACTCAAACAAGAAACACAAAATATTTTTTTGATTTTTATGATTTTATGATTTTTTTTGAAAATTATTCTTTTGAAAAACGAAAATAAAGAAAAAATTTTGAAAAAATTTTGAAAACTTTTTTGAATCCAAGAGATATGCGTCCGGTCTAAGGTAGAACGGAAGTGGTTGTCAGTCACGCGTTCATAGATGAGAATGATTATGAGTGTCACGGATCATCACATTCATCATGTTGAAGTGCAACGAATATCTTAGAATAGGAATAAATCAAATTGAATAGAAAATAGTAGTAATTGCATTGAAACTTGAGGTACAGCAGAGCTCCACACCCTTAATCTATGGTGTGTAGAAACTCCACCGTTGAAAATACATAAGTGATGAAGGTCCAGGCATAGCCGAATGGCTAGCCCCCAATGTCTAAGATCGCATAAAAAGATCAAAGATATCTAATACAATAGTAAATTATCTTATTTATACTAGACTAGCTACTAGGGTTTACAGAAGTAAGTAATTGATGCATAAATCCACTTCCGGGGCCCCCTTGGTGTGTGCTTGGGCTGAGCTTGATCTATCCACGAGCTGAGGCTTCTCTTGGAGTTGAACGCCAAGTTGTAACGTGTTTTGGGCATTCAACTCTGGTTCGTGACGTGTTTCTGGCGTTTGACTCCAGAATGCAGCGTGGAATTGGCGTTAGGCACCAGTTAACGTCGTCTAATTACGAATAAATTATGGACTATTATATATTGATGGAAAGCTCTGAATGTCTATTTTCCAACACCGTTGAGAACGCGCCATTTGGAGTTCTGTAGCTCCAGAAAATCTATTTTGAGTGCAGGGAGGTCAGATTCCAACAGCATCAGCAGTCCTTTGTCAGCCTCCTATTAGAATTTTGCTCAGGTCCCTTAATTTCAGCCAGAAAATACCTGAAATCACAAAAAAACATACAAACTCATAGTAAAGTCCAGAAATGTGAATTTAGCATAAAAACTAATGAAAACATCCCTAAAAGTAACTAGATCATACTAAAAACTACCTAAAAACAAATGCCAAAAAGCGTATAAATTATCCGCTCATCATCCATTCACCAAAACGTGAGAATCCTTGCTCATTTAACACTACACATGTGCACCGATGCAGCGACTCTTACTCATTTGACACTATACGCGAGCCATACAACGCATTGCTTCCGGGCAACAACCTAGCTTTAGCGAATAACGTCTTTGATCCATGTCATAAAGATTCCACTAAGTTTTTATGTTGGCTATCGAAGGCCTAATACAACCCTCCTCCTTTGTTCGGACTTGGGACCGGCTATGTACTACAGGTGTAACATAGGCGGAGTTAATTTATTCCAAAAAATAATATAATATTTTAATTATATAGTATATAGTCATATTCCAAGATAGTCAAATTTGTCACCAAAAGATTAAATTGGTCACATTAGTTCTTAAAAGATAAAACGTAAGTTAAATTAGTCATTCTATCAGTTAGATAATAATGTATCACGTTAAGTGCCATGTGACATGATGACGTGAGAGGTTTATGCCACGTGTCACAAGATGATTAGTTGACGTGTCATCTGATATTTCATAAATTTATTTAGAGTCTAATTAGTCCTTGAAAGTACACACAAGTCATTTTCATCCCTAAAATTTTAAAAATTAATCAAGTTAGTCTTTATATAAATCTCATATAATGTTAAATTTTTAATATTTTTTAATACTACTATTTTTAATGTCATTTTTTAGACCTTAATAAACAAAATTCTCTTTACATAAAATAATAAAAATAATTAAATTATTACAAAGTTATTTTGTCATTGGTATTTTAAAATTTTACATTTTCAAATTTTACTTCTTTTGTAGTGAAATTTTTTCATTTAAAAAATTTTATCAAACTATTATTAATTATATACTTAAAAATATAATTATTTGAATCTCACTAAAATTTAATAATATACTAAAATTTAAATCTTTTAAATTTTTTAATTTATAATTTTGTTATTGTTTAATTTATGTGGTAAAACTTAATAATTGAAAAATCGATTTGTGAGATCACTTTGATTTTTTAATATCTTAATGTAGATTTTTTTAAATATAATTACTACTTAGTTATCACTATTTCTCTATGTCTTTTCAATTGTCAAATTTTTTAAAAGTTAATTTATTAAAAAGAATGTTAAACTAAAATAAATATAGAAAGATGAAAATAGAAAACTGATAGATTGGATTAAATTTTAGGTTAGATCTAAAAGATTAAAATTTTAAAAATAATTACTATATTTATTTAGTAAGATTCAAAAGATTAAAACTTAGTATATAATTAATAATAATTTGATAAAAGTATCTATATAAAAAAATTTCACTAAAAAAATTAGAATTTGAAAATTTAAAATAAAAAAATACCAAAAATATAATTTTGTAATAATTTTATTATTTTATTTGAAAAAAATTTTGTTTATTAAAATATAAAAAAATAAAATTAAAATTAATAGGATTAAAAAATATTAAAATTTAATATTATAAAAAAATAAGAGAGATTTATATAAGATCTAATTTATTCAATTTCTAAAATTTTAGAAATGAAAATAACTTATATGTGTATTTTCAAAGACAAATTTAATTTTAAATAAATTTATGACATGTCAATAGCACACGACACACGTGGCATACTATGTGTCACTGACCTGACATATCAATTAATTATCTTGTGATACGTGATATTATTCTACCACTTCATCATGTCATGTGACGCTTAACGTGACATGCTATCGTCTAATTAATAGAAGAATTAATTTAATTTACGTTTTATCTTTCAAGAATTAATATGACTGTTGATTAATTTAATTTTTTGGGACTAATTTAAAGAATATATAATCTTTTTAGGAACAAATTTAACTATTAATTCTTAATTTAATTTTATTTTCTATTAATGTTGTTCTATGAGCTAAGCCTCAGAGTGGTCCCTGAAGTTACACTCGTGCTTCATTGTAGTCCCTAAAATTATTAATTACCCAAATTGGTACCTGAAGTTAAACGCCGGGACTCAGTGTTGTCCTTCCGGCACATTTCCTCCAGGTGGCATCATCGGAAAGCTGATGTGGCTAATTTGGTGACACGCAGGCAAGGCTAAAACGACGTCGTTTCACTCCAAAAGTTGGTTTTGAAGACTCTCCCATCAAACGTTAACGTAACGCATTGTCTTTCCTCCCTCAAAATACAACACAAATCCCTCCTCCCCTTTACTCATCAATGGCGGTGGTTGGATTGTGGTAACTGTTGCGATTTTTGTGGAGCACAACTGCTATATAGGATTGGATATCGTCATCTGTCTCAAACGAAGACCGTATCGAAGGCTTGTCTCTCTGAAAAAGGTAAGGAAAAAAGAAAAAAGATAATGTGATATAAGGAATGCTCTGTTTTTTGTTAAGGTTGTTAGTTTAATCTCTTCAGTAGTTAGAAACGATTTTTTGGAGTGTTATCTGTGGGTATGCATGTTTGTGTTTCGCAATATTTGGCTAGGGTTTGATCGCAACTAGTTTTCTGAGTGGTTAGGCTAATGAAAGTGTTGACTGTATGAGGGCTGTTTGTCATGGGAAAATGCTATTTCTTATCTATTATGCTTTGCTGTATTTACAGTTAATGTGGTTTCTAACTTGTTAATATGGTTGTAGATGATGAGGTTGATCATGAAATTTTGTTTTTAAATTGCAGATGGGAGACCCTTGGATTACCATCATATTTCACCATGGAGGCTTATTCGTCACAGAGCTTGATGGAACTGTGAATTACAGTGGTGGACAGATTTCTGAGTTGCCAAGAGTTGACGTAGACACGGTGGATGTATTTTTTGTCCGAGACTACTATAAGACACTTGGGTATGTCAATGTGACTCATTGTTGGTGGCTGGTTCCTAATAGGCCATTGCAAAGTGGTCTTAGAGCTTTGACACATGACAAAGAGCTCATGGAGATGTGTTAAGCTGCTCAGACCAACAAGGAAATTGTCCATATGTATTATGAACATGGGGTCTCTGAACCTGTGTTTGATAAGAAAACAGGACTAGCATCATCCAAAGGCAAAGAGTTGATAGTGCTACCAGACCGTATTCCACATATATACCCCAGCATCAATGTGACAGTGATGAGCGGATAATTTGTATGCTTTTTAGCATTGTTTTTAGTGTGTTTTTAGTATCTTTTAGTTAGTTTTTAGTATATTTTCATTAGTTTTTAGTTAAAATTCACTTTTCTGGACTTTACTATGAGTTTGTGTGTTTTTCTGTGATTTCAGGTATTTTCTGGCTGAAATTGAGGGTCCTGAGCAAAAATCTGATTCAGAGACTAAAAAGGACTGCAGATGCTGTTGGATTCTGACCTCCCTGCACTCGAAGTGGATTTTCTGGAGCTATAGAAGCCCAATTGGCGCGCTCTCAACGGCATTGGAAAGTAGACATCCTGGGCTTTCCAGCAATATTTGATAGTCCATACTTTGCCCGAGATTTAATGGCCCAAACCGGCGTGACAATTTGGCCTCAGAAATTCCAGCGTTAAACGCCGGAACTGGCATAAAACTTGGAGTTAAACGCCCAAACTGGCATGAAAGCTGGCGTTTAACTCCAGAAAAGGTCTCTACACGAAAATGCTTCATTGCTCAGCCCAAGCACACACCAAGTGGGCCCGGAAGTGGATTTTTATGTCATTTACTCATTTCTGTAAAACCTTAGGTGACTAGTTTACTATTAATAGGATCTTTTGACATTGTATCAGTACCTCATGACACTTTACACGTTTCTTTGTGTACCTTCCACGGCATGAGTCTCTAAACCCCATGGTTGGGGGTGAGGAGCTCTGCTGTGTCTTGATGAATTAATGCAATTACTACTGTTTCTTATTCAATCATGCTTGCTTCCATTCTAAGATATCACTTGTTCTTAACCCGGATGAATGTGATGATCCGTGACACTCATCATCATTCTCAACTATGAACGTGTGCCTGACAACCACCTCCGTTCTATTTTAGATTAAGTAGATATCTCTTGGGTTCTTTAACCGGAATCTTCGTGGTATAAGCTAGAACTGATGGCAGCATTCAAGAGAATCCGGAAGGTCTAAACCTTGTCTGTGGTATTCTGAGTAGGATTCAATGATTGAATGACTGTGACGTGCTTCAAACTCCTAGCAGGCGGGGCGTTAGTGACAGACGCAAAAGAATCACTGGATTCTATTCCGGCCTGACCGAGAACCGACAGATGATTAGCCATGCTGTGACAGAGCATAGGAACATTTTCACTGAGAGGATGGGAGGTAGCCACTAACAACGGTGAAACCCTACATACAGCTTGCCATGGAAGAAGTCTTGCGTGTTTGATGAAGAAGACAGTAGGAAAGCAGAGATTCGGAAGATGGAGCATCTCCAAAGCCTCAACCTATTCTCCATTACTGCAGAACAAGTACCTATTTCATGTTCTTTTGCTTTTCACAATCAATCCTGATAATTTCTGATATCCTGACTAAGATTTACAAGATAACCATAGCTTGCTTCAAGCCGACAATCTCCGTGGGATCGACCCTTGCTCACGCAAGGTATTACTTGGACGACCCAGTGCACTTGCTGGTTAGTTGTGCGGGATTGCAAAAAGTGTGATTGCAATTTCGTGCACCAAGTTTTTGGCGCCGTTGCCGGGGATTGTTCGAGTTTGGACAACTGACGGCTTATCTTGTTGCGTAGATTAGGACTGTTTTATTTTTGTTGGTTTAGAGTCTTTTAGTTGAGTCTAGTTTCATATTTTAAGTTTGGTGTCAATTGCATGCCTTTGTTTTTCTTTTAATTTTTGATTTTGCATGTTCTTAGTCCCTTTTTGATTCATAAAAGTTCTAAGTTTGGTGTCCTCTTTGTGTTTTGCCTTTCAAAATTTTCGAAAAATTAGTATTTGATTTTCTAAAATTTTAAGTTTGGTGTCTTTTTGTTGTTTTTCTCTTTCCTCCTTTTAAAAATCAAATCTCTCTCATAAAAATTTTTCAATCATATCTTTTTAATTGCTATTTTCAAAATCTTTTTAATTAACTAATTGATTCAGTTCTCAATTTGCTTTGATTTTATTTTCTTTTTGATTTTCGAAATTTTATTTTATTTTCTTTTTGTTATATTTTATTTTTTTCGGTTAATATAAAAAAAAACAAAATTTATCTCTTTGCAATCATTATCATTTCCCTTTTGTCCATTATGGACTTAAGTGGGATTAATCAGTCCAAAAGGACTCTGGGGTCATATGCTAACCCCATTACAGCTGCATATGGGAGTAGCATCTGTACACCTCCCATCAAAGCAAGCAGCTTTGAGCTAAACCCTCAACTCATTATCATAGTGCAGCAAAATTGCCAGTATTCCGGTCTTCCACAAGAAGAACCTACTGAGTTTCTGGCACAGTTCTTACAAATTGCTGACACAGTACATGATAAAGAGGTAGATCAGGATGTCTACAGACTATTACTGTTTCCATTTACTGTAAAAGATCAAGCTAAAAGGTGGTTGAATAACCAACCTACAGCAAGCATAAAGACATGGAAACAGTTATCAGACAAATTCCTGAATCATTTTTACCCTCCAAAGAGGATGACACAGCTAAGGCTGGACATCCAAGGCTTTAAACAAGAGGATAATGAATCCCTTTATAATGCCTGGGAGAGGTATAGATGTATGCTTAGAAAATGCCCCTCTGAAATATTTTCAGAGTGGGTACAGTTAGACATCTTCTACTATGGGCTTACAGAAAAAGCTCAGATGTCTTTAGACCACTCAGCTGGTGGATCTATACACATGAGGAAGACAATTGAAGAAGCTCAAGAGCTTATAGACACTGTTGCTAGAAACCAATACTTATACTCTAGCAATGAGTTCGCTCCAAAAGAGGATGTCATGGCAGTAGTCACTGATCCTAATCCTCAAGAACAGATGAATGAGCTTAATCAACAATTGCTCCTGATGACAGAACAGTTAGCAGAATTTAAAGAAATGCTCCATGAAACTAAAGCTGCTAACAAGAGCATAGAACTGCAGTTGAAACAAGCAAAACAGCAAATATCTAAACAGATAATAGAGGAATGTCAAGCAGTTCAACTAAGGAGTGGGAAGACACTGAATACCACTGCTCAAGAGAGCAAAAAGTCAAACAAGGAACAATTGACAGAGGATGACCAAGCAACTGTTCAAACTCCCTCTGAGGACAGTAAGAGCCCAGAGAGGAATACTTTTGGCGTTCAAACGCCAGAAAGGGAAGGAAAGCTGGCGTTAAACGCCCATTCCTTGCCCAGTTCTGGCGTTCAAACGCCAGAAAAGGGGGAAAAGTTGGCGTTAAACGCCCATTTTCCACCCAATCCTGCGTTCAAACACCAAGGGAGGATCAGACACCTAAGAGTGCTGATAATTATCCCTCTAACAAGGCTTCTTCAACCACTTCTGTAAGGAATAAACCTGCAGCATCTAAGGTTGAAGAATATCAAGCCAAGATGCCTTATCCTCAGAAACTCCGCAAGGCGGAACAGGATAAGCAATTTGCCCGCTTTGCAGACTATCTAAGGACTCTTGAAATAAAGATTCCGTTTGCAGAGGCACTTGAGCAAATACCTTCTTATGCTAAGTTCATGAAAGAGATCTTAAGTCATAAGAAGGATTGGAGAGAAACTGAAAAAGTGTTTCTCACTGAAGAATGCAGTGCAGTCATTCTGAAAAGCTTACCAGAAAAGCTTCAAGATCCTGGAAGCTTTATGATACCATGCACATTAGAAGGTGCTTGCACCAAGACAGCCCTATGTGACCTTGGAGCAAGCATCAATCTAATACCTGCATCCACTATCAGAAAGCTTGGGTTGGCTGGAGAAGTCAGACCAACCAGGATATGCCTCCAACTTGCTGATGGCTCCATTAAACACCCATCAGGCATAATAGAGGATATGATTGTCAAGGTTGGGCCGTTTGCCTTTCCAACTGACTTTGTGGTGCTGGAAATGGAGGAGCACAAAAGTGCAACTCTCATTCTAGGAAGACCTTTCCTAGCAACTGGACGAACTCTCATTGATGTACAAAAAGGGGAAGTAACCCTGAGAGTCAATGAGGATGAGTTTAAGTTGAATGCTGTGAAAGCTATGCAGCACCCAGACACACCAGATGACTGCATGGGCGCTGACATTATTGACTCTCTGGTAGAAGAGATCAATATGACTGAAAGCCTAGAATCAGAGCTTGAGGACATCTTCAAAGATGCCCAACCTGATCAAGAAGAACTAGAGGAAACAAAGGAATTTTCGAAAATTCCTCAGGAGGAGGATAAATCCCCCAAACCTGAACTCAAACCTCTACCACCTTCTCTGAAATATGCATTTCTGGGAGAGGATAAAACTTTTCCAGTGATTATAAGCTCTGCTTTGAATCCACAGGAAGAGGAAGCACTGATTCAAGTGCTAAGGACACACAAGACAGCTCTTGGGTGGTCCATAAGTGATCTTAAGGGCATTAGCCCAGCTAGATGCATGCACAAGATCCTGTTGGAGGATAATGCCAAACCAGTGGTCCAACCACAGAGGAGGCTAAATCCAGCCATGAAGGAGGTGGTGCAGAAAGAGGTCACTAAATTACTAGAGGCTGGGATTATTTATCCTATTTCTGATAGCCCCTGGGTGAGCCCTGTCCAAGTTGTCCCCAAAAAGGGAGGCATGACAGTGGTTCATAATGAAAAAAATGAACTAGTTCCTACAAGAACAGTCACAGGGTGGCGTATGTGTATTGACTACAGAAGGCTCAATACAGCCACCAGAAAGGATCATTTTCCTTTACCATTCATAGACCAAATGCTAGAAAGACTAGCTGGTCATGATTATTACTGCTTTTTGGATGGCTATTCAGGCTACAACCAAATTGCAGTAGATCCTCAGGACCAAGAGAAAACAACATTTACTTGCCCTTCTGGCGTGTTTGCCTACAGAAGGATGCCTTTTGGTCTGTGCAATGCACCTGCAACCTTTCAGAGGTGCATGCTCTCTATCTTCTCAGATATGGTAGAGAAATTTCTGAAAGTCTTCATGGATGACTTCTCAGTATATGGAGACTCATTCAGCTCATGTCTTAACCACCTATCACTTGTCCTGAAAAGGTGCCAAGAGACTAACCTGGTTTTAAACTGGGAGAAATGTCACTTCATGGTGACTGAAGGAATTGTCCTTGGGCACAAAATTTCAAGCAGGGGAATAGAGGTGGATAAGGCAAAGGTAGAGGTAATTGAAAAATTACCACCACCTGCCAATGTTAAGGCAATCAGAAGCTTTCTGGGACATGCAGGATTCTATAGAAGGTTTATAAAGGATTTTTCGAAAATTGCAAAACCTTTGAGTAACCTGCTAGCTGCTGACACACCATTTGTGTTTGACACGCAGTGTCTGTAGGCATTTGAGACCCTGAAAGCTAAGCTGGTCACAGCACCAGTCATCTCTGCACCAGATTGGACATTACCATTTGAATTAATGTGTGATGCCAGTGACCATGCCATTGGTGCAGTGTTGGGACAGAGGCATAACAAGCTTCTGCACGTCATTTATTATGCCAGCCGTGTTCTAAATGACGCACAGAAGAACTACACAACCACAGAAAAAGAATTACTTGCAGTGGTCTATGCCATTGACAAGTTTAGATCCTACCTAGTGGGATCAAAGGTGATTGTGTACACTGACCATGCTGCTCTTAAATACTTACTCACAAAGCAGGATTCAAAACCCAGGCTTATCAGATGGGTGTTGCTTCTGCAAGAGTTTGATATAGAAATAAGAGACAGAAAAGGGACAGAGAACCAAGTAGCTGATCATCTGTCCCGAATAGAACCAGTAGCTGGGGCGTCCCTCCCTTCTACTGAGATCTCTGAGACTTTCCCAGATGAGCAACTCTTTGCCATTCAGGAAGCTCCATGGTTTGCAGATATTGCAAATTATAAAGCTGTGAGGTTCATACCCAAGGAGTACAGCTACGTGCAGAGAAAGAAATTAATTTCAGATGCCAAGTACTACCTATGGGATGAACCATATCTCTTTAAGAGATGTGCTGACGGAGTGATCCGCAGATGTGTACCCAGAGAAGAAGCACAAAGGATCCTATGGCACTGCCATGGATCACAGTATGGAGGACATTTTGGAAGTGAGCGAACAGCCACTAAAGTCCTCCAATGTGGCTTCTACTGGCCTACTCTCTATAAAGATTCCCGAGAGTTTGTGCGTAACTGTGACAGTTGCCAAAGAGCTGGTAACCTACCTCATGGATATGCCATGCCTCAACAAGGGATATTAGAGATAGAATTATTTGATGTATGGGGAATTGACTTCATGGGGCCATTCCCACCATCATACTCAAACACTTACATTCTGGTGGCAGTGGACTATGTATCTAAGTGGGTAGAAGCAATTGCTACACCCACTAATGATACCAAAACCGTGCTGAAATTCCTCCAGAAACACATCTTCAGCAGATTTGGCGTTCCCAGAGTATTAATCAGTGACGGGGGCACTCATTTCTGCAATAGACTGCTACACTCTGCTATGGTTAGACATGGAATTAGCCATAAAGTGGCAACTCCATATCATCCACAGACAAATGGGCAAGCTGAAGTCTCTAACAGAGAGCTAAAAAGAATCCTAGAACGGACTGTGATAGCCCGAAGAAAGGATTGGGCAAAGAGCTTGGATGATGCTCTATGGGCATACAGAACAGCTTTCAAGACTCCTATAGGAACCTCTCCATACCAACTGGTGTATGGGAAGGCCTGTCATTTGCCTGTAGAACTGGAACATAAAGCCTACTGGGCAACCAGATTCCTAAACATGGATGCTCAGTTAGCTGGTGAAAAAAGATTGCTCTAGTTAAATGAGCTAGAGGAGTTCAGACTCAATGCCTTTGAAAATGCAAAAAATTATAAGGAAAAGGCAAAGAAGTGGCATGACAAGAAGTTGTCAACCAGAATCTTTGAGCCAGGACAAAAAGTTCTGCTCTTCAACTCTAGGCTCAAATTGTTTCCAGGAAAACTCAAATCCCGATGGAGGGGTCCGTATGTGATCACAGGAGTGTCACCATATGGATATGTTGAGCTTCAGGATATTGATTCTGACAAAAAGTTCATTGTTAATGGACAGAGAATCAAGCATTATCTTGAAAGCAATTTTGAGCAGGAATGCTCAAAACTGAGACTTGAGTGATTCTCAGTGAAGGTCGAGCTAAAGACAGTAAAGAAGCGCTTGCTGGGAGGCAACCCAGTCATTAGGAGGTTATATGAAGTGTTCTTACAGAGGCAAGTATCAAAAATGAAGGAATTCACAGAGTTACAGAAGGATTCAGCTCAAAAAGCAGAGAAAAAGGACTTACTGGCGAAAAAACGCCAGTAAGGGGCATTTTGGGCGTTAAACGCCAGAATGGGTATCATTCTGGGCGTTTAACGCCAGGAATGGTGCCATTTTGGGCGTTAAACGCCAGAATGGGCACCATTCTGGGCGTTTAATGCCAGGTGTGCAGCATCCTGGGCGTTCTGAAAAACGCCCAGTGACAAAGGATTTCTGGCGTTTAACGCCAGCCAGGGCACCTGGCTGGGCGTTCACTACAAGAAAAAAGGCCTATAGCCACGCTTTTTTCTTGCCACGCTTCAAAAGCGTGGCCAAAAGTGGTCAATGGCCACGCTTTTATGAGGGTGGCAATAGATTAGAGATTTGGCCACTTTTTTTATTGCCACGCTTCAAAAGCATGGCGAAAAGCATCAACGGCCACGCTTTTGTATGTGTGGCAATTGGTTAGAGAAACGGCCACGCTTTTTTTTTGCCACGCTTCAAAAGCGTGGCCATAAAGAGAAACAAGGACGTTTTGAAAGCGTGGCGACAGGGTTTCATTACGGCCACGCTTACAAAGCGTGGCCATATCCTAGTACGCTTTTGGCACGCTTTAAAAGCGTGGCCAAAAGGTCCTTTTCTGCCACGCTTCAAAAGCGTGGCCGTAGAGCAAAACAGTGACGTTTTAAAAGCGTGGCGAGAGGGGCTCCAACCCATTGACCCTAACCCGGCCCCTGACCCGGCTCCCAACCCGGTCCCCAACCCAAAGACACTAACCCTAATCACTCGAAACCCTAAGCCTGAAGAGCGCCTCCCATTAGCCTTCGCCCTTCACCCTTCACCCTTCGCACTTCACCCTTCACCCTTCACCCTTCGCCCTTCGCCCTTCGCCCTTCGCCCTTCACCCTTCGCCCTTAGCCTTCGTCACTCGAAACCGCTCATCGCACTGTTAATCTTCGTCACTCGCCCTTAGCCCTTCACCCTTCTTCATCTTGTTAATCTTCATCTTCGTCTTCCGCTCATCGAATCCGCTCATCGCACTATCTCCTACCTCGGCGACCTTATGGCCTCCTTCAGTTCAAAAATGTCCGTACTCTCTCTCTCTTTCATAAACCCTTCCTCACTTCAATTCTCTCTTTGATCGCCGTTTCGTTTACTAGCTTTTGATAATTAGGTTTTTCTTTACTTTCCTTCATTTTCGATTGTTATTTGAAAGATGATTGCGTGTGCTTGTTGATCTGAGGAAGCTGTAGTTCCTGTTTGAGAATGACTTCTGCTTCACTCTCATCGTGCTCAATTCGCTTATCTCTCACTTGATTCCTTTTAACTTATTCTGACGTTTTCGTGAGACTCGGTAGATTACTGGATTTCAGTATCCTGCTAGGCTTCTTTAATTATAGCTAATTAAGTGGCGAACATAGTCTCTGTGAATAAAATTTTTTACTTCAGAATTCATTAGCAACTGGAATGTAGGTATCCATCATAGTTTTTACATAAAAGGTTGAACAGTTTTTGTGTGTGTGTGTGATCAAGTTAAAAGGATTGTGCATAATAGTTAGGGTAAAATTTGCTATCGTAGATAGCAGTGAATCAAGTAATCGTGTTTTTAAGTTTCTCTAAATTGAAGCATAATGTGTTCTTTTGAATCTTTTCTTTCAGCTCAATGCAGAGAAGAGCCCTTTTCAGCGGACTTATGCGACTCAGGTGTGTTTGTTTACTGCTTTCTTAAGCTACTGCTTCTTGAAAACGCTTTGTTTGTAGTTACTGGCTTACTGCTTGATGATTAATTGATACCCTCATTCTTGCTTGTTCTTAGTTGATTAACTCTGTTTCTGGAAGTGAAATCATGGATAAGATTACAGGGTTTTGTGTTTTTGTTGAAATTATTGATAAAAAATTGGTTTGCTATGCTGCTGCTGCTGTTTTTGAATTTCTGGCTCTATTGTTTTTGAATTTTTGTTGATTTATTGATTTCATGGTTTTTGTTGATTATTTGTTGCTGTTTTTGAATTTTTGTTGATGATTTATTTGATTTCTGGTTCTGTTGTGCAGCTGGTGTTTTTTATTGTGTTAATGAGAGCTGCTATTTTTTACTGTGATGTTGATTTATTGATTTCAGTTATGGATGATTATTTGTTGAATGATTATTTGATTTCTGGGTCTGCTGTGCTGCTGCTGCTCTGATTTAATAATAAAATATTTTGTATTATATATGCTTTCCACTCTAGTTCCAGTTGTCATCCCTATTTGACAATGAGAAAATCCAGCTTTACCACCCCTAATTATATTAATGTATTCAATACACTTGTAACTTGACTCTAAATAATAAATTTTAATTACTCTATTTCTTAATAAATTTTAGATAATTTATTGTGCCAAACATGCTAATATATTCTTCTTTTCCTGTGCAATATTCAGGCTGCAACTAAAGTTCTTGCTCGACAGTTGGTAAGGCTTACGCAGCAGATTGCTAACCTTCAAGGTAGTCGAGCTCAGATGAGAGGCATAGCAACTCACACACAGGTAAAGAACAAGCATTCTTTGAAAACTGTAGCTGATATGTAATTTATGGTGTAGTTTGTGTAATACTGCAGTCTATTGTTTCCATGCTCTCACCAATAATTGATTGATCATGCTCTCACCAATATTTCTTTTTGATTAATCTGGTTTAGCTCATTCTGTTTAGCTTGTTTAGTTCAACTAATTTGGTTTAGTTGAATTAGGTGGTTAATTAGAGAATCTAGACTGTTATATGAACTGCAATGATTTCAGTTTGTGGAACTGGTTAAGTCTATGGATTCTGTTTGCTGCTTGCTTGAACCTGGGAAACAGCTATTTACTGCTGCTGTTTAATAAGTGTTGCTGCTTCGTGCCATGTGTTAGAGACCTAGTAGATCTAGAAATTGTGCTATGTTTAACTGTATATAGCATGCTGATAACTCTGATTCTGATCTTCTACTGTGGAGATCTAAGATCTGGTTGAACTTGACTGATTTTATTTAATGTGCATAGCTTGTGTGTTTATTTTTCGTTTTTCTTGTTGTCGTGACTGTTCGCTGGCCTTATTGTCTGATCTAATTTTTCTTCTAATCTGGTTGCTGGACGGCCTTTTGTTTGATAGAGTATCATATTATGGTGTAGCTCATATTTTTCTTGGCCCCTTTTTTTCTTTGAAAACTGTAGCTCATATGTAATTTATGGTGTAGTTTGTGTAATACTGCAGTCTATTGTTTCCATGCTCTCACCAATAATTGATTGATTATGCTCTCACCAATATTAAAAGATGGATTTAGGCATTCGTTTCTTCCTCTTTCACACCCTGCAGGTTTTGACAGCTACTAAAATTAGATATTGGAGGTTTTGTTCAATTAGATGCTAGGTTTTGACAAGTCCCCATGAGATGTAATGGCAAAAGAGAATTGATAGGCACACAGTTTCTTCTTGTTATCATGCTATATAAAAAACATGTCTCAGTTGTGGTGGTTTGGTTTGGTTTTTGTTGTTTTCCATTGCAGGAATGCTATTGATTCCTCTTTATTCAAGCAATGGTTGCATAACTTGCAAAGTGAGATTGGGATTCTAGCTGATGGCACCTTGGCTCTGAGACAAGTTCTAATTCAGGTAATTGCATCATCAGTGTTTAAAAAGTGGATATGAATTCTGATAATTAGGCCTTGTTAAGTGGTAATTTAAGTAACTGACTAACCTGTTAGTCTTCTAGTCTTATTCATGTTCTCAAATCAAAATCAACAAAACTAGTTGGACTCTTTTTGGTGTAAATAGGGTGTAGACATGTTTGGAAAGCGCATTGGGTTTCTCAAATTTAAAGCTGACATTTATAAGCCAGTCTATGTTATTTCTTATAATATTTTTATATATATCATTTTTGTTGGTTCAATTTGTTCTTGATATTTTGCTGCAGGCTAGTATTGGAATGGATAACTTGAACGCTTAATGCACAAAGTGGAGCAGTTTTAGGTTGATTTTGATCTTTTACTAAGTATTTAGGTTGATGATCATCTCTATTAGTGTAATTTGATATATTATGAGCAGTTCTAACTTGTATTATTTCTGTATTTTTCTTCGGTTTTTAGTTTTGGAATTTGAACTCGAAATTTATTTTGTATTTGAGTAATAGTTTTTTAATGTATAAAATAATTATAGTAAATATCTCACTAATTATTGTTTGATTTGTCTTGTAATAAAAATTGCATACTATATTTGTAGGTTTGGTAATAAAAAAGGATTGAAAATTTATATTGTGTAGAAATGAAGATCAAGTAACAAATTTTTTTTTTAATTTAACAAGGCTTTCGCCACGCTTTTAAAGCGTGGCTGTATATTTTGCTATGGAGCGTGGCTGTATATCCACCTATCGCCACGCTTTAAAAGCGTGGCCGTATATCCACCTATCGCCACGCTTTAAAAGCGTGGCCGTATCTCCACCTACAGCCACGCTTTTCCAAGTGGCAATTTGTAAAAAAGCGTGGCAAACAAAAAGCGTGGCAATAGGCTGCAAAAAGCGTGGCGATAGAGCAACCGCCACCCTTTGATAGGTCACCCTTTCAAAAGCGTGGCGGTAGCTCAAAAAGCGTGGCGAAAAGCTATTGCCACGCTTTTTTCAGCTTTTTGCCACGCTTTTAAAGCGTGGCAAAAGACCTGTTTTCTTGTAGTGGTTAAACGCCCAAAAGGGGCAACAAATGGGCGTTAAACGCCAGAATGGGTGCCATTCTGGGCGTTTAACGCCAGAAAGGTGGGGGGACCACAATTTTGTTTTCAAATCAGATTTTTTCAAACTTTCCTTTTTTTACCCATATTTTTCTACAAAAATACATTTCAATCTCTCATCATTCACTTTCAAATTTTCAAAAATCTAAAATCACTCTTCAAATCTCTCAAATCAGTCCCAAATTTTGTTCAAAAAATTTTTCACCATTTTCTCAATTTCTTTCCATATCTTCTCAAATCTCCTTTCAAATTTCTCTTTTTTTTCGAAAACTCCCCTCCCCACCTTATAAATACATGTTTGTCCCCATCATCCCACCACACCATTCGAATTTCCTCTTCCTCTCTCTCTCTTCTCTCCTTTCTTTTGCTTGAGGACAAGCAAACCTCTAAATTTGGTGTGCTTTTCCGTGATCACTAAAGCCAAGATCATGGCTCCTAAGGGAAAACAAACCAATTTAAGAGGAAAGAAAGAGACTAATCCAAAGAATCTTTGGAACCAAGAGAAGTTCTTAACCAAAGAACATGAAGACCATTATCACAAAATAATGGGTCTGAGGTCAGTGATCCCGGAAGTTAAGTTTGATCTGAAAGAAGATGAATATCCGGGGATCCAAGAGCAAATTCGAAACAGAGGATGGGAAGTTCTAACCGATCCTGAGATAAAGGTTGGAAGGAACATGGTTCAGGAATTCTACTCAAATCTGTGGCTAACAGATAAGCAGAGAATGACTGGAACCGCTTACCATACCTACAGAACCATGGTCAGAGGGAAAGTTATGTACTTCCATCTGGACAAAATAAGAGAAATCTTCAAGTTGCCCCAACTGCAAGATGATCCTGACTCCTTTAATAGAAGGATGGTGAGAGTAGATAAAGGGTTGGACCAAGTTCTAGAGGACATATGCCTCCCTGGAACTAAGTGGATAACCAATTCTAAGGGTGTCCCAAACCAACTCAAGAGGGGAGACCTCAAGCCAATTGCAAGAGGTTGGCTAGACTTTATTGGGCGTTCCATATTGCCCACTAGCAACCGTTCTGAGGTCACCATCAAGAGAGCAGTGATGATTCATTGCATTATGCTTGGAAGAGAAGTGGAGGTTCATCATGTGATTGCTTGTGAGATCTACACAATTGCAAATAAAAATTCCACTGAAGCCAAACTGGCTTATCCAAGCTTAATCTCCTTGCTCTGTAAAGAGGCTGGGGTGAAGATGGGAGTAGATGAGTTCATACCCATTGAACATCCAATCACCAAGAAGTCAATGGAAGGACAAGTGCAAGACAACTCTATCAAAAGGAGGGCGCATGAATTCCTCCCTGAATTCCCTGAAATTGGCTACTGGGCCAGCCTAGAAGCATCTATTACCAAGTTGCAACAGACTATGGAGCAACTGAAGGAAGAACAGCAGAATCAGAACTGCATGCTCTGCAAATTGCTGAAGGAACAAGAGAAGCAGGGGCGTGAACTCCAAGAGATGAAACGCCAAAAGCTCTCCTCTCAAGCTGAGGGAGCATCCACTTCTCAAAATCAAGGTTGTTGAGTCCTAACTCTGTGAAAATCTCTATCATTAGGAGCCTATTTTTGCGTTTTTTTTTTCTATTTTTTAGTCTAATTTTATATCTATTTTTGAGTCTTGTTCTTAATTCATAATTAATAAAATTTAAAGATTATGCCTTAAAGTTATGAATGTCCTATGAATCCATCACCTCTCTTAAATGAAAAATGCTTTAATCACAAAAGAACAAGAAGTACAGGATTTCGAAATTTATCCTTGAAACTAGTTGAATTAGTTTGATGTGGCGACAATACTTTTTGTTTTCTGAATGCATGCTTGAACAGTGCATATGTCTTTTGAATTTGTTGTTTTGAGAATGTTAAAATTGTTGGCTCTTGAAAGAATGAGGAGAAAGAGAACTGTTATTGAGGATCTGAAAAATCATCAAATTGATTCTTGAAGCAAGAAAAAGCAAAAAAAAAAATCAAAAAAAAATTTCGAAAAAAAAAGAGAAAAGAGAAGAAAAAGAAAAAGAAAGAAATAAAGTTGTGAACCAAGGCAAAAAGAGTGTGCTTAAGAACCCTAGACACCTCTAATTGGGGACTCTAGCAAAGCTGAGTCACAATCTAAAAAGGTTCACCCAATTATGTGTCTGTGGCATGTATGTATCCGGTGGTAATACTGGAAGACAGAGTGCTTTGGGCCACAGCCAAGATTCATACACTAGCTATGTTCAAGAATCATTATACTTAACTAGGAGAATCAATAACACTATCTGAGTTCTGAGTTCTCATAGATGCCAATCATTCTGAACTTCAAAGGATAGAGTGAGATGCCAAAACTGTTCGGAGACAAAAAGCTACTAGTCCCGCTCATCTAATTGGAACTATGTTTCTTTGATATTTTGGAGTCTATAGTATATTCTCTTCTTTTTATTCTATTCTAATTTTCAGTTGCTTGGGGACAAGCAACAATTTAAGTTTGGTGTTGTGATGAGCGGATAATTTGTATGCTTTTTGGCATTGTTTTTAGTGTGTTTTTAGTATCTTTTAGTTAGTTTTTAGTATATTTTCATTAGTTTTTAGTTAAAATTCACTTTTCTGGACTTTACTATGAGTTTGTGTGTTTTTCTGTGATTTCAGGTATTTTCTGGCTGAAATTGAGGGTCCTGAGCAAAAATCTGATTCAGAGACTAAAAAGGACTGCAGATGCTGTTGGATTCTGACCTCCCTGCAATCGAAGTGGATTTTCTGGAGCTATAGAAGCCCAATTGGCGCGCTCTCAACGGCATTGGAAAGTAGACATCCTGGGCTTTCCAGCAATATATGATAGTCCATACTTTACCTGAGATTTGATGGCCCAAACCGGCGTGACAATTCGGCCTCAGAAATTCCAGCGTTAAACGCCGGAACTGGCATAAAACTTGGAGTTAAACGCCCAAACTGGCATGAAAGCTGGCGTTTAACTCCAGAAAAGGTCTCTACACGAAAATGCTTCATTGCTCAGCCCAAGCACACACCAAGTGGGCCCGGAAGTGGATTTTAATGTCATTTACTCATTTCTGTAAAACCTTAGGTGACTAGTTTACTATTAATAGGATCTTTTGACATTGTATCAGTACCTCATGACACTTTACACGTTTCTTTGTGTACCTTCCACGGCATGAGTCTCTAAACCCCATGGTTGGGAGTGAGGAGCTCTGCTGTGTCTTGATGGATTAATGCAATTACTACTGTTTCTTATTCAATCATGCTTGCTTCCATTCTAAGATATCACTTGTTCTTAACCCGGATGAATGTGATGATCCGTGACACTCATCATCATTCTCAACTATGAACGTGTGCCTGACAACCACCTCCGTTCTATTTTAGATTAAGTAGATATCTCTTGGGTTCTTTAACCGGAATCTTCGTGGTATAAGCTAGAACTGATGGCAGCATTCAAGAGAATCCGGAAGGTCTAAACCTTGTCTGTGGTATTCTGAGTAGGATTCAATGATTGAATGACTGTGACGTGCTTCAAACTCCTAACAGGCGGGGCGTTAGTGACAGACGCAAAAGAATCACTGGATTCTATTCCGGCCTGACCGAGAACCGACAGATGATTAGCCATGCTGTGACAGAGCATAGGAACATTTTCACTGAGAGGATGGGAGGTAGCCACTGACAACGGTGAAACCCTACATACAGCTTGCCATGGAAGGAGTCTTGCGTGTTTGATGAAGAAGACAGTAGGAAAGCAGAGATTCGGAAGATGGAGCATCTCCAAAGCCTCAACCTATTCTCCATTACTGCAGAACAAGTACCTATTTCATGTTCTTTTGCTTTTCACATTCAATCCTGATAATTTCTGATATCCTGACTAAGATTTACAAGATAACCATAGCTTGCTTCAAGCCGACAATCTCCGTGGGATCGACCCTTGCTCACGCAAGGTATTACTTGGACGACCCAGTGCACTTGCTGGTTAGTTGTGCGGGATTGCAAAAAGTGTGATTGCAATTTTGTGCACCAGACAGCCAATGCAATTTTCACCACATCACCATCAATTCCAACCTCAGAACCAATGAACACCACAATTCCTACTCCAACAACAATCCCCCCAACTATTCCTATTGGTAAAGGTATTTCAGGACCAAAGCATAAGAGTCACACTATTGCAACTTCTGTTAGTTATTCTAAATCACCACCCAAAAAAATGGTAGCACCCACATCTGCTGCTCCCACTGTTAAGCCCACCCCACCACCAAAAACAATGGCCAAACCCACAGTTGCTACTACTTCTAAGCCCAACCCAGGACCAAAAAGAATGGGCCAGTCCATTGCTACTCCTACTACCAAGCCCAACCCACCACCAAAGTCAACGGCCCAGCCCACTTCAAAACCTCTAACAAGATCAACATCACAAAAATCAAGAAGGTCTGATATACCAAAGAAAGGCCCTCAAAAAGTAAAGAATGCAGCATTACATGCTAAGAGGCCTTTAACAAGATCAGCTGCAACTGGAACTTTTGGAAGAGCATCTGTTAAGGGAAAAGATCCTGAGACTGTGTTTGTTAGCTTGTCTAGTGAGGAAGAATCTTTAGGCTCCCATGACAGTTATGACAGTGTAGAGGACGAACCGTATAGGCCTGCTGCTGATGATGTCTCTAGTGAGGAAGAAGAAGTGGTTGGGAAGAGATTAACTGGAAAGAAGAGTGATGCTAAAAAGAGGACTACAACAGATAAGGAAGAAGTTAATGAAAAGAGTTCAGTTATGCTTGAGGATGATGGGATTGTGTGTGCAGAGTCAGGGTCTGAAGATGATGAATTCTTCTTTGGCCCGATTCCTAAGGTTGGTGAAATGAGAGCATATTATGATGCTCAAGATGGAGCTTATGATGAATCTGATGGTGGAGAGTCTTGGCACTCTGAGAAAATGAAGACTCCACCGAACTCTGAGGATGAGTTAGATGAGGTTGAGTCAGATGAGGTGTTTCTGGTATTTAGGAAAGGAGGAAGGTTTGGTGAGGTTAAACTAAAGGTTGGGATGAAATTTAATTCAAAGATGGAATTCAAAGAAGCTGTTCGTGAGTACTGTATTCAGGAGGGAAGGCGGATCTGGTGGAAGAAGAATGACAATTTAAGGATGAGGGCTGTTTGTAAGGGAAAGGAGTGTGGCTGGGTAGTATATGCTTCCATGGATAGTGAGGGTAACTGCTGGCAGATCAAGACATTTATGGACGATCACACTTGTCCTAGAGAGACTAAGAACAGACTAGCTAACTGCTGCCCAGTACTTTAAGAGCAAGTGCGACTTGGACCTCAACAAGTCTTCACTGACAAGGGCTCTAGGGGATGCTAGGGCCATAGTTTAGGGAGATGCTGCTGCCCAGTATGGTATGGTTCGGGATTACGGGTTGACATTACTGAAAACTAATCTTGGCTCCACTGTTAGTATTGGTGTTACACCTCATCTCAATCCTGATGAAGATCCAACTTTTGATAGGATGTACATTTGCCTTGATGGGTGTAAAAGAGGGTTCAAGGCTGGCTGTAGACTACTTATAGGGTTGGACGGAGCATTTCTAAAAACAAAACATGGTGGTCAAATCCTCTCTGTAATTGGTCAAGACGTAAACAATCACATTTATGTGATTGCTTATGCAATAGTGTCTATCGAAAATACGGAGAATTGGCGATGGTTTCTGGAATTGCTGCACCAAGACTTGGGTGACTACAAGAAACATGGTTGGTGTTTTATTTCAGACATGCAAAAGGTATGCATATCTATTGCTAGTTATCCTAAATAATAGTAGTGATTCTTAGATATACCTGCTGCTGAGTAGTGAATAATAGTAGTATAAATTGAATAATTGTTGTGTAATTGTTGAATTGAATATCTACTGGTTTATAAACACAAATCTGTTTACTCAGATTGAGTGATTGTTGTATGCTGCATAGTTGATGGTTGCATTATAGGGAGTAGTATCTGTGTACTCAGCTAAATTAAGGACCAAGTTGATGTCACTTACACAACTTTAGGGACCACTATGAGTTCATTAAAATAACATTAGGGACCTTTTTGAGGCTCGATTTGAAACTTTGTGACTAGCTTGTTGGATTTGCAGGGTCTAATTCATGCAGTTCAGGATGTGTTCCCAAATGTCCATCACAGATTCTGTGTATGGCATTTATGGAGGAACTTCAACAAACAGTGGAAGGATAATCAGCTTAGAGGTTTTCTTTGGGAGTGTGCAAGGTCTACAACTCAAGAGAAATTTGTGGAAGGGATGAAAAAATTGGAAAAGCTAAATAAGGATGCTTGGACTTATCTATGCAAATGGCCAAAGAATTCATGGAGTAGGGCATTCTTCAGTATTGCACCAAAAATGGACAATATCTACAATAATGCATGTGAGGTTTTCAACTCACGGATCAAGGATCCTAGAGCCAAGCCTATTATCACACTGTTGGATGAGGTCAGGATGTACATCATGAGATCTATAGCCAGGAACAAGGTGAAGTTGAGGAACAATGACGGAATTCTACCTCCAATACAGAAAAGTAGGTTAGAAAAGATAAGAAAAGAATAAAAAAAAATGAGTTCCCATGTGGTCTGGTGATGCAGATTATGAAATATTTGAAGTTCATGGGCGGCCTACAAATATGGTTGTGGACTTAGGCAAAAGATCATGCACCTGTGATTTTTGGCAACTAAGTGGTATGATTTTTTTATGCATATTTTTTAATTTTTTTATTTTTGATTTACAGTTCGAATTTTGTTTATGTATGGCTGTGATGTTCTATGTAGGGATGCCATGTGTGCATGCATGTGCCGCTTTGGCCAGGACTGGTAGAAGGCCAGATGAATTCTGTCATAGCTGGTTGACCATGGAAGCATACAACAACACCTATGGCTTCCATATAAATCCAATTCCTGGCCAGGCACTGTGGGAGAAATCACCTTATAATAGACCTCAAGCACCAAAGTTCAAGAAGAAGCCAGGGCCAATCAAGAAGAAAAGATGAAAGGATGCTGATGAGGAGCCAAGTAAAGGCAAGAAGAAGAAGACCTCAGTGAAGAGAGTTCATAAAAATGACATTGTCGCTATTGTGGTGAATCTGGTCACACAAAGAGGAACTGTCATAAGAGGGCCGTTGATGAAGAATCAGCTGCTGTGGCGGTGGCGGCTGCTGCTGCTAATTCTGATGCTAATGGAGGTGAGGTTAACAATTCTGCTCCAACTGCTGCTGTAAATGGTGGTGATGCCCCAGCTGTGTCACAAGATCAGGTTGAGATTCAGCTTGATCTTAGTCAGCCTATTATGTCAGAAACTGATGACTCGCAACAGGTGGGTAATATTATTTACCCATATATATACATGTATTGTGGTCTTACATTAATTTTTTTTAGTCACATTAAATTTTTGGTGTTTTATACATAGGTGCAACCACCTCCTGTTCGGCCATCCAAACTGCCTCCTAAGAGAAAATTGTCCACACCCACTGCTACCACCCAACCAACCAGCACCCCATCTTCAAGCACTCCATCTCCTCCATCTGCAAGTACTCCATCTGCAAGCACTCTCCCAACAAGCAGTTAGCCTGCAAGCACTGAAACAGCAACGAATCTACCAGCAATGCGATTTGTGCCTAATCCGGGATTCAAGCCACCCAGAACCAAGAATTACTGACTTGGTTTTTTATATTTAGGGACAGTAGGGTGTCTTTATTTGTCTGTTTTGCTGAAGTAATGTACTGTTATGCTTTCTTGCTTACAATTCGAGTGTTGGAGATTGAAAACTTATGACACTTATGTTTTGAAAACTCTGATATAGTTGGTGACTATTGTTCTGGCTTTATAATGCCTTATTTTGGTGACTATTGTTCTGGCGTTATAATGCCTTATTTTGGATATAATCACTACAATATGAAATATAAATTATGACTTTTTGAAGAGATCTGTGACAGATTTCTGGTTTTATTTTGCACTCTCATATGCAATTAACATGCTTTCCAAACACTATCAACTCCTATTTTATTGACAACAGTTATATTTTGGATGAATAAATTGGTAGTTCATCTTGTTTCTCCAAATACCAACATATGCAAGCACACTAGTCTCAATCACTTAAATTTTCATTTCTTTCAAACAAACTGACAGGTACAACTACAGCAACAACATGCATAATTCATTTGTTTCTTCTCAAATACAATTGGCCAAACTGCCTATCTAACTTTAAGATAAGAATAGCTACTGTAACCAGCAGCATAAATACAAACACCAAAACTCCACCCACTTTTAGAACCCTAACTTCAGACTCTAATCTTCCAAGTTTTCAGGCAAACTTCATCTTCCATTCTTCATTGTCAATTGAAAGACTTGCTCTACCATCACATGTGATCACATCTTCTTCAAGAATTTTATCAATCCACATAAACAAACCACACCACTTCTTGCCTACAGTCTGCACCAAGGTAAAAGAATCAACTAAATTTATATCCAAAATTACAGCAAACAACAACAACAACAACAACCACTTACATTGTAGTTTGGGCAACCAACGAAGGGTCTCCCTGGATTAGAATCCGTCATTGACCATCGCAGCACTGGTCTCAAACCGCATTTGCACCATTCTGGCAAACGCGAATCCCTGTTCCTATTCATTCTTCTCATGATGCTTCCAAACGATCGTGGGTTGTTCGAGCTTCCAGCAGCATTGCTCACGCTAGCCATTGTCGTGTGGGTATCAAGATGCTGTAGAGAAACCAACGGAAGAGACCAGAAGAGAAGAGAAGGGCACTGGAGGTTGATCTTCAGATTTGGGAATTAGGGATTTTAAACTTCGAATTAGGGACCAAATTGAGTCAATAAAATTCGTTCATCCACCTCAGCTAGCCGTTATGATTGCCCGCGTGTCACCAAATTAGCCACATCAGCTTTCCGATGACGCCACCTGGAGGAAATGTGCCGGAAGGACAACACTGAGTCCCGGCGTTTAACTCAGGTACCAATTTGGATAATTAATAATTTTAGGGACTACAATGAAGCACGAGTGTAACTTCAGGGACCACTCTGAGGCTTAGCTCGTTGTTCTATTAATTCATATATGATGAATTAATAGTCAAATTAATTTCTAAAAGATGAGACGTTCTCTAAATTCGTTCATAAAAAAAAATCTTTCGTTATTTCATTAACAATTTCTGTCAATGATTAATAATGTAAATATTAATTAATTATACACATAATATATAATATGTCCAATTAAACACTGATCAAATATATTTATAAAAATTTATCAATTTAATTAGAGAGTTATATTTTATATATGATTTTTGTAATTTGAATGAAATAAATTAATAAATTTTCATAAACATATTTAGAGATGTCAAATATCGGTTATATTCTCAATTAACTCTTCACAATTAAAGTTTTAGCAATAACCAAGTATCAATTGTTCTATTCACTATCCTTCAAAATTCTCTCTTTTCTTCATCACGATCATCGCAATGCCATTAAATTTCTTCATATTCTTCCTCTTTGCTTTCTTCACTCCCGTCACTTGAAATTCCCATACCACCATCATCTCCTTGCTCCCTTCAGTTCATGCCATGATCTTCCAACTTGGACAAAATCACATGCATATCCTACTCGTCCCAGTGCAATGTTGCATACCAGTGTCCTTGGTGCGTTCAACACAACCTTGGAGCATCTGGGACCCAACACAATGGCGTGGAATTTGGCAATGAAGTACCATGTTGACGAGGAATTGTTCTATTCAGCTTTTTCATTATACAAAAACATGAGAAAATTGGGCGTCCCCCATGACACTTTCACTCTTCCAATAGTGAACAGAGCCTTATCTTCGATGAGGATTGATGCTTCTCTTGGAAAAATGATCCATTGTGTAGCAATTCAAGTGGGTTTGGATGTGGATTTATATTTCTGCAATACCATGATTGAGGCGTATGTGAAATGCGAGTGTGTCGGTTATGCTTGCAACTTGTTCGACGAAATGCTGCAGAGAGATGTGGTTTCTTGGACATCAATGATTGCTGGGTATATATCTGAGGGACAACTTAGTGTGGCCTTTGATTTGTTCAACAAGATGAGGATCGAATTGGAACCGAATTCAGTAACGCTTGTTGTGATCATGCAAGCATGTTGTGCTTCGGAGATATTAAACGAGGGAGTTCAAATTCATGGGTATGCATTCAAGAGTGGATTGCTGATGGATTGGTCAGTGAAAAACTC